>NC_143016.1:38011410-38339660 GCF_055824585.1 Amblyomma mixtum | reverse complement strand
AGGCTCAAATAGAGAGACGTGTGCGCGGCCTCGACACGCGATACATGGAAATGTATGACACCAAGCGGACAAAAGAAGTAACACAATGCGCACCGAGCAACGGGAGGAGAAGCGTGGGGTAGAGGAAGACAGAGAACGATGCAGGCAGACGCGAGAGCTGCCACACGACTCCTGGCCGCCGCTACAGTGCGTGCCAATAGCGCGGCGACTCACGGATTTCGGAAGAGGCGCTCCTCTTCAACAACTCTTGTCGATCAATGCGCGCCGACGGTGCGCTCAAAAGACGTAGACGAGGTCAAGTCACAGGCTGGGTACCACATCTGAGGTCCACGAGAAGAGCTCCTTCCCTCACCTTTGCTCACAAACGATGCAATCCGGCAGGTGAGACAACGACGATGAGAGGACTCGCCTAATCACCGTTGCTTTGGGAAGAAAACATGCAGGAGTGCGCAGGTGGCCTACAAGGTCCCGCTGTTTCACTGTCCTGGTTGATACACAACAGGGCGTACGCGGCAATGTTGCACTTGAAGTTTTTTGCTAATCGACTGGGCGCCAGGATTCAGCGTCTCGCTAGCACGTTCACTGATTGAAAATCCAGGCTACACGGGCACAGAACGAACACTTTATCCGTCAGTTCACGAGGTTCGGTCCACAGCAGTTCGGAAGCCCAGCCGAGCTCCGGAAGCCCAGCTTGACGCCGCACTCTTCACTCAGTCCTCCTGGAGCGAAGCACGGGACTAAATCCAGCCGCCGATTCGCAGGACAATCCGTCCGTCCGTCGGGTCACCCAAGTTAGAAGATCGAAGACAGAGGTGTCCCCCGCAGCCGCGGTCAGCGCGACCATCGCAAGCAGTCTTCGTCGCCGCGCGAGCCAAGGCGTCGACGCAGGTTACACCGACGGATTCGTGCGTGTTCGCGGGCTACGCGGCATTGAGTTCGCGCGGTGCAGAGGAGGCAGGGAGGGACCGCGCGTCAAAGAAAAACGCACGACGAAGAGGGGGTCGCCGTGACGCCGCGAGGCTTGTGTCAAGAAGACGTTGAAGGAAGGCAGTGGCCGAGAATCGCCGCGCACGACGACGCGCCCGCGCCGAATGCAGGTCGACGACGCATCACGGGGTTGCCTGCACGCGCGATGCAGCGTCGACGACGGCGAAGTAGGAGGAGTGCGCCCCAGGGGCTGAAAGAAGAATAAGAAAACGGAGGGGAACGCACGATCGGACAGAAACGGGCCAAGAAACCTTCTCAGGGAGGAGAAGATGTGAGGAGAGGAGAGGCCCAAGCGGCTTCTCTTTTTTTGGCCGCGAATTCCGCCGATCAATAGAAATAGGGCCACGTACGAGAGGGAGCTGAGGGGGCGAAGGAAAGGGTGCGGACACCGAAGGAGTAGCCGGATGAACGGTCTCGGATCGAGACGAGAAGAGGGAAAAAAGAGTAAAGAGGGGGACGGCGAGGGAAGAGCCGGGCTGCTCACAAAATTCAGGTAGGCCAGAGAAAAAAGGCGAGGGAGGCGAAAGAAGGCGAATATCGGCCTGGCGACGACGCCCGTCGAGGAGACGCGCAGCCTCCTCACAGGACCTGGCCGGGCAGATAATAAGGAACCTCTCCGGAGAGCCGTAATACCCGCAAGGAAAAACAAGCTCTCTTCTTCCTTCACCTCTCCCCAGTGCGGGCCATTTCTTCTCGGTGCTGTGCCTCCTCCGCACGCCACCCCGAGGGAACGAGATGGAGAAGAAATCAAAACGAGGCGGCGGCAGCAACAAAAGCGGCAGCGCGGTGTGCATCGGCGAAAGAGAGGGAGAGACACGGGAAAACTGACGATGCACGCGTACCGGAGGGGGACCCCGTTCAACACACGACCCCACTGACAGCAGCAGCGGCGGCAGCAGTGCCAGTCGAGTATGCAGAGCCTCTCCGGTGGCACCGATGACGAGAAGCCTCGCTCCCTCGAACGGCTGCGCAGGCCATGGCGGTCTTGGCAGTCGCGGGCGCAGCAGGAGGAAAGCGAGTCGATTCGAGCCCGCGTGACTAGCAGCGCGTGAAAGCGATTCGTACACGCACACACAGATTGTGCGATACACGCGGGAGCGAGTACGTCATCAGCAGCACAGTTTACACATCTAGTTTAATCTTGTCCGTAATTAGTGCCCAAGGAGTGAGATAAACATCGAAATGACACACAAAGCGTCTGGAGCTCTTTAAAATGGAAGTGCGAACGTCTGCCTAAAAGGCCGTGTAAACTTGCTCGCATAAAATAGAGCAGTGACGTGACACACAAACGTACCACCGACGACCGCTGTCCCTGTCACTCCTAGGTTCTTTCCGCTGATATGCGTTCTGATATGAGCCATCTAGCCCAAAAGAGCGCCTTAATGGATATGCGTCAGCGAGTCCTTCAATATCATGCCGACATACAGAGCATCAGCAACAAAGAACCGAACATGCCAGTTACTGTTACATGCGAGGACTTCACCCCGACGCAATACCGATCCCAATAAAAATTGCGCGCACAAAGCCCCTGCCCATCCGAACGTGACAATCTTCGTCAAAAGTGCAGAGCTAGACCTGTGGCGCCTCCTGACACAAGAGTTCTTTATCTGTACCAAACGGGCTTCCTCATTGTATGGTGATCTTTGGTGAATTGTTTCTCCGAGGTATACAAGCATAAGGCCCCGCGGCGCCTAATAAAGAACAGCCAGAACAGCCAGAAACCAGACAGAGAAGCCTCCCAGCTCCGTGTCACTATATAGCCAGTCAGTGGACAGCAAGAAATGTAGAAAACACTGCTGAATTGCACGGAGTGCCCTAACTTCGCGACACAACTTGCTTCCATCACATATCCGTGGCATTTGCCAAATCACAATGCTATCGAAAGAGCGGATCCGTACACAGTCCGCCAAAACCCCTCGGCAACACACCCAAAAACCGATATGAGCGCTTCGGGCCCGCCCGGGGCTGACGCGGCAACTCTAAATTCCGATCCAATCAGCGTATCTCGTTGCATTTTCATTTTTTTTTTTTTTGGGGGGGGGGGGGGGGGAGGCACGAAAACTTGATGAGTTGTACACAAGTAGTGCATGATCACAGAGCTCCGCAGCGCCTCACTTGCCTCGGGCGCCTCGCTAGACCCATCACCTCCTTTCCTTTTCCCGAATTCGGGGCGAACTCCACCCAATCTTCTTCCGTGTCGTGCCGGAGAAAAATGTCGGCGTCAGCGTCAGCGGCAGTTGTGGTGGCCGAGAACGGGGACGCGTTTCGTGGCTCGCCGCCTCCACTTCCGGTCGATCAGAGGCGGCAGGCGTCAAGGATCGGGGTCGATCGAGCCGACCCTACACCGCGCGCTTGACTGACAGCTTCCCAGGGACGACCTCGCCCATCCCCGCAGTACCCGCGCGCCAGTCTGCGTGTGCGCGTAAGCGTGTGCGTGCGTGCGTGCGTAAACGCACGGCGGGAAAGAAAGAGCGCCGGCGCGTCCCGGTCGCACGGCCCAAGGGACGACGTCGCCGCTGCCACCGAGATGGTCCTCGCGGACGCATTCCTGCGTCTCACTCCAGGAGGGAGTCTCTCCATGACGAGCAAAAGAAAAAGAAGCGGCAAGTACGTATGAGACACAAGAAAGAGGACGAAACCGGAAGAGAACTGAAAATGCAGATGCTCCACTGTAGCAAAAATGCATCCCCACTGGTTGCGCCAATTGCCATTGTTGTAGGATTACAGCGCCTGCCCACTGCTCTTCTAGAGAGGACTCCCACAGAAGCCCATGTAAATCCCACCGAGGCTATCCTCTTATTCTACGTCTACTAGTCATTCCTCTCCTTCTCCTAGACAGCATGGGTAACTTACAAATAAGCAGCCATGTATGCGTACAATGGTGCAGGGGGTAATGCATGCCCCGTATATGCTTATAAAGACTAAGATTATGTTCATCGTTAAAAACTGAGATGGGATGGGCAGCGTCTGAAAAGGCCGTGAGGATTCTTTCGCGATGCCTTCCGTGCTGCACCCGCTGTAGTTACATACGCCAACCGAAGGCAGAGTATACAGCTCCGACACAAATGCCGCAAAAAACGACTCTCCCGGGGTCCCAACGGACACTTGCCGTAAACACAGAGAGAGAGAGAGAGAGAGAGATAGCGACGTGGAGTTTACTAAATCGGGGGCATCCGATAAAGACAGCCTGTTCACACAATGACCCCAACACCAAGACTCCGGACGGAGGCAGGGCGCACTGTACTCGCGCGTTTTCCAACGCGATCCAATAAGGCACCGGCCCCGGGACTGTGCTCGCCCTCGCACTGTCCGTCCATCCACTGCGGCTGCCAAGCGTGGCGGCACAGTTTGGAGGGAAGGCGACCTCCTTGCGAACCCTTTCAATAGATTTCTTCTTCCATTGTGCGCCTCGCATCACGAGAGCGGCCGGCGTCAAAGGACGTCTCTCCCCTCGGCGGTGCGCAGTGCACACAAGATGCCGTGGCGGGCACTTATCAACGCCCGGAGGAGGCGGTGGGGGGAGGATGAAGCGGCCAGCAGAGCCGGGAGCTCTTTCTCCCGCGGTTCCGGCCCAGCGAGCGCCCGCGCGCGCCTCTTGATCTTCCCGCAACGTCCCCCGCGCACACAATGGGGCGCAAACGGGGCGGCCACCGCCACCGCCGCACGCACGCGCACGTCACTACTACTAGCCAGCAGCGGTGGGGCTGCAGGGAGCGCGCGCTTCACGGTCATCGCTGAGCTGAGCAGCCGCGCAGAGGCAGCCATTACGCGCCGCTGGTTGCAGCCCGCCAACCGATTGTTTTGTTGGCAGAGGTCATAAACACACCCCCGACACGCGCTCGTAACACGCTTGATCCGAACTTCCCGCTTGTGTAAAGCTTTGGATTCGTATAGGTATATAAGCGTTTACGAATGCTGCCGTTAGTTTAACCCCTGCATAATTTGAACAAATTTTCGGTCCACTCTGAGTCTAAAGAATGGAGACACGACTGTACACGCGGACCTCTTAAATAGATTAATTACAGTCACCTCCAAAAACAAGGAACTAAAGGCGCCGCGTGGCAGCGGACAGATAAGACTCCTGTTTGTGCTCTCACGCTGCTCGAAAGCTCTTCCAGAATGTGGGGAGTCGCACGCTGATCAAACCATCCTGCCTGACTTAAAAATGGGCCTTGGGAAGATCGCACGGCGTGCAAGCGGTGGCTCGGAAACAGCCCAGATTAAGTCCCTCCCTCAGAGGGAGCGTATATCAGTCCCCGCGACATCTGTGTCCCGCGCTTCCTATGAGCCGTGAGGAGAGCCACGCCAAGGACAACGCGCGCCAGGCGTACCCGGATCACATGACTGTATATACAAAGCGCATCCCAGTGAATGTGCGGTCTATTTGGATAAAGAACACTCAGTAATGAGCAAGTAAACGCCGCAGTTATCGTTTGCGATGCACGCGTAACCCAGGGGAAATTCCCTGCACAGCTATTGTAAGCCTATGCTCAAACGACGCCGGAAACGCTTCGGATCGCTCTAATAGTACCCCCAGTTGAGGCCTGCGTTCTTAGCTCGCACACATCAGCCGATTCCATCTGCAGCCGTCAGCAAATCCGGTCCACATCTCGACGCGTCGTGTCGCGAGGAGCTCTACGGCACTCTATTTTTCCGAGGCTGTGTCCGCGCCCATTCTCAGGGTCTCTGATCCCAAGTGTGCAGCTGTATACACTTTCCGACTCAATTAATCGAAAACGGCATCGGCCCGCGAGGCTCGCAGGCGCAGTCCGCGCTGAAAATCGCGGCGCACGATCACACTCCATATCGAATCCCCGCGCGACTCGGCCCCACGCGCGGTTATCGCTCAGCGCAGTTCAGACAGCGCGCGCGTGGCGTCGCCAGCTATCGGAGATGGCCGCAGCGGTGGCGACGGCAGCGCGCGATGTAGGCCACCCGCGGGCGATTCGAGAAAGCCGCCGGCGGGCCACAGAGCGACTGGCTGACCAAGGCCGCCCTCACGCCGACCTCGCGGAGGATCCGCTAGGTTTCCTAAAAAAGACGCGCGCTACACCTGACACAGTAGAAAGTTATAGCAAACCGCACACCTATAGGCGTTGAAGTTCGTGGTTCTTTAAACCAAGAAAATAAAAACTATAAGGGTACGCTGACTTCATTTTCTTGTATTCGATCCTTACCGAAAAAGTTAGTATCCTTTAAGCATGTCATAGCTTGCTTGTTAATAAGCACAAGTGACAATTGAATCGGTCGCAAGAGAGAATTAATTATCAAAGAGAGCAAGCCAGGAGCGCAGTGAGACAACGGGGTCATTCTAATAAGCAGTGAAGAGGTTCGTTCGAAGCATCGCTCCGGTACTTAGACAACGAGACCGAGACGGTCCACAGCCTCGTAAAAATTCGTCTACTAAGCGTAACGTCTTATGCTCACCGTATCAAAGTCTGTACTCGGTTAAAGGAGTTTTCGCAACGCATTCAAGGACAGAAAGTAGATGAGTCTGATAGAAGAGGACTCCCCGCTCCACGAGTACCGCGGGTAGGCATGCAAGGTCACTGACAATGTTTGTAACCGTAAGAGGACACTGTCAGCTTGAAAGCATGTACAAGGGCGATAAAAAACAGCCATGCTGGGGCTTCCGCGACGGTTCAGAGGCACTTCCACCGCGGCCCTCATCAAGCGGACAACGTGATACGAGGCGGGTCGCGCCGTGATGTCGCGCAGTGGTGATGTCGCTCGGCTGCTGACCCGAAAGACGAGGGTTGGACCTCGGCCGTGGCGGTCGCATTTCGATGGAAGCGAAATGCTAGAGGCCCGTGTACTGAGCGATGTCGGTGCACGTTAAAGATGGTCGAAATTTCCGCAGCCCTCCACTACGTCGTCCCTCATAGCCTGAGTCGCTTTGGGACGTTAAACCCACATAAACAATAAACCACCGTGATATGAGGCCCTCTGACTCTCTGGATTGAATTACTTGTATTTCAAGCTACTCTTGCTAACAAACTACCGAAAATAAACTACACGCGACTTTTTAGTGCAGAAGGATGCTACATATATCACCGAAACAAAAAAAAACGTAATTCTTCGTCATGGAATAATATTTGCCGGAAAAAATGGAGCTAAGATAAAGAAAAGAAGTCAGCGGAATTTTCAACAGTAAAAGCCGAAAAGTTCAACCCGTATACCGTATACCGAATACCAATAACAGCGCATGCGTATATGGCCCCGAGTGGCCATGTGCGCCCGCATGAAGGTCCTCACAGAACCTGAACAGAGCCGACAGAAGTAAACGGCAAATGCCGAACGCAGAAGGAAGCCTGACGCGCCGAGCACAACGCCGCACCCTGTGGTTACGGACCGAGATTAGCAGCGCGCACCGACATCGAAGAGGACCGCGAGACTCCAACAAAAGCTCGTCGAAAGAGGGAAGTACACAACCACAGACAGCTCCATGCATTCTGGCGCTATAAATGCGCGCCTGGCTTGACGCAACCGACGTACGATAAATTCCATTCTATTTTTGTACCAAGGATAAGTTAGGAACCGCAGCTTCATTCGCCACCAGTGCGATTAGTAACCCGTTAACCTAACTCAGCGAAATGTCTTTAGTTCGAACTCGCTTAATTCAAACATCCGGCCTATTCAAACTGGCAGTCTGACCTTCTCGACCTCAAATGCATTAAAAAGGCGTCGCTTAATTCGAACCCCATACTATTCGAACAGCTTTTCGATCATCTTCGAATTAAAATTATCGCGCAGGTCGAGTGAACAACGCTAACGAAAGATACGCGCGGGTGACAATCGACTTTCCCTCCACCCACTATCAGTCGTAAGTCTGGAACGTGGAGAGCGAAAGAATCACTAAGGTGGTCACCGGAGCCCGTCGATTGCATCACGGGCGGACAGCGCAATCCGCGGTTCTTTTTCCCCGCGGATAGAGTGAATGTGTACGCGCTATACCGCACGCCTTTCAGAGGCGACGCTTGGCGCACAGACGCCGTGTATTCGTATAGGACGCTGTATACAGGTCGCCGCGCGCCAACAACGCGCTTCAGTGCGCGCGTTGACGAGGAGGCTGGCGGACGCGTCAGTGGAGCGTATGCAGAAAATAACGGCCTCCACAGAGAAAAGAGCCCCCTTCCCTCTCCCTTCTCGTCCATCGCGAATAAAGCGACAGTACAACACAGAGTGTCTCATAAACGTTCAGCACGTAGAGTACAAACGCCATCTTTGTACTTTCGCGTATCCATATTGACACGGCTCCCCCGACGCTACACCGCGCCGCTTTTCCGCATCCTACGACCTTGTGTTGGTTATTTAACACCTTCGCGTCCCTCAGCGAGGCTCGAGGAGAGCTGCGAGGCACGAGAACAAATCTGCACCGCCTGAAACAGCACCGAAGGCGGCGAAGCCCAAGAAAAAAAAAAACAGAAGCAATATAGAAATGGACAGCGATATGCAGAGACGACTGAAACACCGCAGCCAACAAGGCCGCGCCGTGTATATTGCTCCGCTGCTGCATGCGCTGGCTTCTACGGAAGACATGCGTCCCTCACGGTCGCTGAATGCCAATGAAAGCCAAGGATCTCTTTTAGTATAGAAAGAGCAACAAAAGGGCGCCCGTGCTATGATATGCGCCGCCGGACTGAGTCGCCGCCGCGCAGGACAAACGTGACGTCAGTGGGAAACGCGGAGTGGTCAGATTATTATTGTTCGCTAGCTGCAGACGCCGGATATAGTCATGGCTGGTTTGGCAACTTCGCTGCTAATCTGGAAATGGCGACCTACGGGCTCAATTACAGGTGCCTGACAACGGGGTGTTTTGATATCAGATTTATCGAAGGACACTCTTAACAAAATAGTGTTGCTGTCATCGTAAGAGGTACAGCCTTTGTCAAAAGTTAGAGCCCAACAGAGTTTGATTGTCGGACCCGCTTATGGGGCTTCATCGTTCCAAATCTATCGAATCTCTCAGGGTCCTACCACTGCCGCAGGTGCGGATGCTAGAGGCGTGCCCCACTACACGGCTTAGATGCAAGCCCTTCTGGGCTGCACCTTGCCAGCACTCCTTCAAAGCGGCCTAAGAATACTTTTTCCGGCCTTTTCCAATGGCCCTCGAAGATAATTCCTCGCCAGCTACCATAGTTCCTGTCGCGTCACTCAAGACACATACAATGTGAAAGACACAGGTCTTTCACATTATATGGAAACTGTGTACGTGTCTGCATGGGCAAGAGGAGCCGCTGACGCGACCCAATTAACGTTATGGCGTCATACACTTAACAGCGCAGCTTAAGCATCTCCCCATGTTTTTCTTTTCTTTTCTGCCAGGAGGGGCGCATGATAGACATCGGCAGAGAGGATAGAAATGAAGAAGCGCTCTGACGCCCGACCCGTCTGCCACATCGAAAGCACCGTACGCACTGCGAGCGACCCTGCATGCTCCTGCACGTATACCAGCCGGTTAGAGGAGTCGGGACTCTCAGCGGCATAAATATTTTTCGGGGCTCGCTCGGAGTTACCGGCATTCCTCGTAATATAATTCCGGATATAAGCCCACACTATATGCAAGCGGGTCCTGCTTACCACTTAGTTCTGCCAGGCCGTAATTGCACGAATGAGAATAAGGAAAATGCCCGCTAGCCTCCCGGTATCCTCCAGCTAATTTTCAAAAAGAAAAACAAGAGCACGGAAACTGCATGGTATGAATCAGCCTTCACAGCGACACGCTTGCATCCAGCAGCGACAGTGCAAATTAGGCAAGACATCAATGACGACGGGCCATGCATGTCGCATCCCATTTTGTCGTGTGTTATACCTGTCCTGTGTCTCCGAATAAAAACACTTCCCCAAATCCGCGCTAGTTCTGCGGGGCCACTGCAAGCGAACGCTGAGGGCGTCCGCCGACGGAGTGGCCAATCGAGCCACCATGCGGCACATAGGGAAAGCGATCGGCCGCTCCGCCAGCCAGCGCGCGCCCGCGGCAAACATCGACGCCGAAGGCCGATCGGCGCCGGCAACGACCAATCCAGACACGGCGCACGAGAGACTGCGCAATCGAGCACGCGGTGTTGTGACGCTTGTCTGGTCGGCCGGTATGCCGCGAGACGACACTGTGCCACAGGCTGACGGGAGATCGAGCTCCCCCGCGCGCCCGTCCCGTCTCGCATCGTGGCCTCCGAAGGGCTTCGAGTGTGCGCGCCAGTGGAATCGTCGAAATGGAACGCGGTCAGGGCTGATGTCAACGGAGGTGCCGCCGCGCTTAATTCCCCATATAGAAACGGAGCGTGTGTGTAGGAAAGCTGGAGGACCGCACTCCTGGATGAATTTTATGCGTGCCAACGAGCGCTGTCGACGAACATATGCGACGCTGCTAACAGAAAGCGTTTATGTCCCTTAAAGAACTTGGGCGCACGAGGCGCAGACAGAAATAAAGGCAGCACGCTGCCACGTATTTCAACATGGCTGACCCGCTGCCCATGTGCGAAGGGAGAGTTTGAACACACAGTTACGGTGGCTGTGCTAGCGCAGCAGATACGTATTACCACAGCGCAACAAATCAGAGCAGAGGCGTACTAGCGTACACGTATGCATCCAGGATGCGTGCCGCGCATGCGCAGATGCGCTTAGTTCCCCACTTGACCACTGTGCATGCGTAGTTGGCACTGGACTGATCCGATGTACGTACACGCTGCGCGAAAACTCAAATGATGCGTTCACACACGAATGCACCACGACTCTAAATTTCTGATAGGACAGCAGACATTATTAATGAAGTTTAGAATAACTATGTTTTTTTTTTTTATTGGATTTAAAGTCCCAAAGCTACTCAGGCTATGAGGGACGCCGCAGTGGAGGGCTCCGGGTAATTTCGACCACCTGGGGTTCTTTAACGTGCCCCCATCGATACACAACCGCCGCATCCGGGATCGAAGCCGCGTCTTTCGGGTCAGCAGTCGAGCGCCATAACCACTGAGCCACAGCGGCGGCTGGAACAACGAACTGTCATGCGTTTGCTTCTATTGCCCTTGCCCGGCTTTAGACGCACTGAGCCACAGGTGTAAGTGTTGGCCTCGAATTCCGGTACCAGCTGGCTGTCGCTTGGTGAACAGGAAACACGCCGATTCACCCAGCATATCGGAATTGGGCGTGACTCTTCGTATACTACCCACGGTTTATCACTAGGCTGCGGTCACTGTGCCTAAAGCCACGCTGTCCGCTGTTTTGCACTTCTTATTGAAACTGCATGCTTCGTCCTCTGCACACTTTATAATTCCATGAATGCCTTCCTGAGACGGCTGTAGGGGACAAGAGAGTAAGACGAAGGTTTATTGACAAAGAAAGGCGGAGATGTAGGCCTGAGCGGTGATTCGCTACTTCGCAGTGAGGAAGGAGGACAGGGGAGAGAAGAAATATGCGAATACACACAAGCACGTGAAAAAATTTGTCGGGTCAGAGCCGCGAGTCGTGATCCCTGCTGCTCTAAAAGTGAAATAACACCCGTACTGTCGAAGGGACTTCCAAGCCTCCGGCCAATAAGTCAACAATATTAGGTGCGCCTTTCGCATGTGCACGAAGGACAAACCACGATAACGTCGTCTATGCGGTCTCGGGGCTGCTACACGAAGCACAGTTTTCAATGTCTGCACACTCAACCGGTAAAGAGCTGTGCCGCCACGTCAAAGCCACGCCCAATCTGCTGATGCAGAAACGCGGCGTGCTTGCAGTGAACGCCACGCCAAATTTTAATCATCATGTTGGGATCCAGTGGAGAGGACATAAAGCAGAATTTGTTACTTGGATTAGTAAGCAAGTAAGCTCTGTACGGGTGGGATAATCGCTGCAGGCCGACTACGGCGTAGGGTTAGTAAAAATAATTTCAAACTACTTTCAAAAGCCGCCCTGGCGGCTGCAGAGCCCGTAGGTACAAGCGTATCGGCCTGGAAACTACATGCACTGTTTCCACGGGGCCTGAAGCACCATTGCGTGTTTCCGGACAATCAGGAGAACATGCCATGAAAGCGGAGGCGAAATTAGACCCCGTACGCACAGAATAATAAATGACGTCCGCACGGAGTCTGGAATCCCATACGGGCCAAGTGGTTTCGCCGCTCGTAATGAATACTAGTTTGCCCTTGTTGTATTTACGCCATCAAGAATGCAGGCTCATGTTTTGATTTTCCCTATTGTACTTCCTTGGTGGATGGTTTACAGCATTCCTTTTGTTCTAATATGTAAAGTGCTGAATCGTACATAGTTTGCTCCCTTCCACCGATAATAGCTTGCCGTATCGTATTTTGTCTATTTGATTAGGTTTACGTTGTTTACATTTCTTAGTTTTATGCTTCTGCTGTTGTTTCTGAACCGTCGTTGCAGTTATCAGACAGGATTTAAGGCCAGTGTAGTAGCTGCCGTGAGCAGCTCTTGCCTCAAATCCGCCATTAAGTTCATAGCCTTTCTTAAAACTATACAGCCCATGGTGCTCGCTTCTATAAGATGTGCAGTCGTCAGGGCTTCTGTGGCACTCCTGAAAGCTTCATATTTCGAAAGGTTTGGGACGCTGACGATTAAAAACAAGCCGCACATCTTCACAGACCTTAGAAATGAGAATCAAGTGATGTTCAGCCTTCCCCAAACAAGATGCTCTCATCTTATTCGACGGAGGCCGCAGTGTTGCTCGCATCTTATTTGACGCTTAGCGGGCTGAGGCACTGCTGGTCGGGCGGCGGCCACTGGGTCGTGCCGGTGACCCGGCGAGGGAGGGGGACCTATGCGCACCAGCCCCCGACGACGAAAGTTCAGGGGCCAAGGTACGCGTGTCACCTGCACGGGCAAACCTGTCGGGCCGCCTGACGGCCACGTACGCGCGGACGCCGGCGCTGTATCAGGAGTAGCCAGGCATGCGGGCCATCCATGCAGGGGCGACTTATTGCGGAAGCGGGGCACCTGCGGCTCGGAAGAAAACGTCGCGTCGCTGCGCAGCGTCTAGAAGAGTTCAACAACCGACACGCAGCATTTTTTTTCCTCCCCGTTAATAAAACGGCACTCAACACCTGTAATTAGTACAAAAAAAGAAAGCTTGATTTATGTCGGCTCAGATATACATATAAACACACAAAGCACCGAAAGGACTCAATATAATCGTGTAAAATTTGCTGCTGTTGGGGCATTTCTTGAGACAGATTTAGCGCTACGCAAGGCGAACCTTAAACAGGAAACACAGGATAAAGCATTCGGAAGGTTAGAGAGGAACAAACCGCTACTCAGCAGCCCTACTCTGCGCGCGCTCCTCTCGAGACTTCGCCTTGTGGCCCCAGTAACTGCACCTCACTCAATAAATGCGCCAGCTAGCTTAACATCGGGTGATCTGTATACTCTCACCAGAGCTACCTGAGAGGCTTATGTGTCCGGCTGCTGATTCCAAGGTCGCGGGACCGAATCTCGGCCGCGGCGCACCCGCATTTCGGTGCAGGCGGAATGCGTCAACACTCGTTTGCTATGCGATGTCGGCGCGCGTTAAAGAACCCATAGGAGGTCGAAATTAATCCAGAGCCCTCCGCTACGGCGTCCCTCACCTCACGCGTCGCTTCGACTCGCTAAACCGCACACGCACGACCGCCTGAAGAAATGCACCAAGCATGCACAACAGCAGGCCAACCTTACTGGAGAGATTTCAGATTGTTTTAAGAGGGAAGGAGAAAGTTCCGAAAGGCGTAAATTAGGACTAAGAAAGAAAAGCAGGGCAGAGCAGGCTGTGTTCATACGTGAACACATCCATACATGCATCCATGGGTTTAGTATACGCAGTACGAACCGCGACCACCACGTCGTTCTTGGGGCGATCCGCAGTCACTACCACCCAGGTGTGTGCTGTTGCACTTAAAAGCAGCCGCGAAGTCATTCACGGGGAAGTGTGTGTGGGCGTGACCGCAGCGGCAGCACGAGACAGCGGAACGCCAAACGTATATCGGTCCAATAAGGGAAGCGTAAACACGAGGTCCGAGCGCACACAGAACCGCTTCGGTGACCCGCTGGCCGCTTCGCACACAAAGCAGCGCTCGCACACACACACCAGCCACATTTCCGCACACCTAATCACGACCTCCGGCATTTGAAAACGCGTAGCGCCCGCCGTCCGAGCAGCGAAGAGCGGCCCGGAGCGAACGCACAGGTGTCAGCTGTAGCCGCGCCGTCCGCAAACAACGCTGACCTTGTTCGCGCGCGCTCATGCCAGCCTGCCTGCCCGCTCGCTCTTCTACGCGCACGCATGGCAGAGGCCGCCAGCATCAGAGTAAGAGGAAGGCCACGGAAGCAGTGCGCAGTTTCTTTGCATAGACTATTCGCTCACACATGCGTCCCGTAACTAGGCCCTCGTGCCCGCCCATCTTTCAAGGGCCACTAACAACAACTTAGTCCAACTTCGTCCATTTTGTTTTTTGCAAAAATCGATTCTATGGTTTTTCCCGGATGCATTTGTTGTCATCCGGGGCAGCAAAAGACGCAATTATTGCCGTGAAGACTCGAGGTGAAAATTTCAGTGTCACTCAGTTCGAACACTTCAGAGATCAGCGTCTGGAAGTGAACTGCGGTGTAGCGTAGCCTCAGGGACCCGCGCAACAAAATATGTTCTGCAGTCATCGTTGCTTGCTTGCGAAAACGGCCGCTGATGGCGACACCTGTACGTCATATTTGTTTTGCCTTTTCTAGCTTATAAAAGCCCCGTTATCAGAGAGAGTAGCGTAATCGTATCCAGAACACGGTACTCTATTGAGACGGGCCAACTTCAATTTGTTCAGTGGATATTTTTAATGTTAAAGGTAGGTCATTAATTAATATACATACGAAGGAAATTAGATATTCCTCAGTAGACACACGTGACTAAACGGTGCATACGCGGTATTATCTCACCGGAGCGCTAACCACTTAGGGAAAACTCCCTCCACCACAAATCGCCGAGCGTCAAGTTTTCTTCGCCGGCTGTCCTCCACGTTACAGGCGCGGCCACAAACACCGGCAATGTTTGTGTGCGCGCGCCTCGAGCATAACTATGTAACTAAACGAGCCTTCACGCCTCCACCCACCTCCTAGGTCATTTCTTTCTTTCTCCTTTCGCTTTATTCTTGACGAGTAGTTAGTTCCGGTTACGCTTCTAACAGCAGTCCCAGCGAACGCCGACGGAAGACTTTATTAACTGTTCTCTCGCTTTCTTAGGCGCAGGCGTTCCACCTTTCGGCGAAAACGCGTGAGTCCGTAAATTTCTCTCCAGTCGCTAACTGCCGCACTCCGCCCCTTCCTTCCCGCCTCCCTCCGGCGGCCATTATTCCTGGGTGATTTAATGGGTAAGCAAGCAGCATGCCTCGGAACTCACTCGCGCGCTTCGCCTGTGCGGCGTGCGAAACGGAGGGAATGAAAACAATAACAAGTACGGTGTAAGCAATAGATGGTGCGGGATGTAGGGGAGGTCATCGCTTCGCTAATCCCTCAGTAGCGAGCCCCGCGGCTGTCCAGCCCATATTCTGGCTGCACGCTTTATTTGCGCTTTATTACCGTTTTGCTTGATGACAGGACGAAGGACGCGAGAAAGTGGAAGAGGGCCGGCAGCTTCTACCAGAGAAGTCCCAACGCCCGCTCGTTCCAGAAAGGATGCAGACGAGGGAAGAGAGGAAAACAAGGCGCAGAGAACTCTATAGATGGAGGTCTAAAACGCGAAACAAAAAGACAAAGCTGGGCAAAAAAGTGCATGAATTAACGTGTGCACGATGCAGTAAAACGTCTAAAATGGAAGAGAAAAAAAAAAGCCATGCAGAGTACAAACCTAGATAGCTGACACGAAATACAGGTTACACAACACGAAGCTACGTATAAAATCACCGTATCACATGCGAGTAGCACTTAAGCGTAGATTACGCTGAACAACACATTTGAACGGTATACGTAAGAATCGTTCGCCCAGCCGAGGTGCAGCCGATCTTCAGCGGTGAAATGTGTTGCCGCAGCCGCAGCCGCAAGCGCTGCGCAGTGCAGGATTTACAATACGGCGAGCCGCGTCTCGCATGACCTCATGGACTTGATTTCATTCAGGTCATTTTTTTTTTCTTGCTTCTTCCGATAATCTCAGTTTCAATCCGCTATTGGCCGGAAAAGCGAGTCTGAAATTTCATTGCAGGGCTGCTTAACGCTGCAGTCAGAAGATAACGAGCGCTACAACCGCGGCCTACCACGCATAGCATCCACCGATGGACTAAACAGTTGCTCCTACGCCAGATTTCAAGAAATAAAATTCCTACTCCACTTTTACGGAGTATTTGCTTGCTCTGCAGCCAGGTACTCTATAAGTCGGACTCCTTCGATTTCTTGGCGATGGATGGATGGAAACAACTTTATTACACAAACACAAAAAAAAAAAATATTCCAGGGTGGTCCCCTACTGGTCCAGGAGTCCACGGGCTTGTGCTTCACGTAAAGCCCGATCCACCAGCCATTTCTGGCCGGCGGGCTGAGCGATGCGTGTAGGCTCCTTGGTACGATAACATGCCGACACTTTCGCTGTGCTGCACTTTCCTCTTGTCTTTCTACCCTTTCATCCTCACTCATTCTGAGGCACTAACGCCGAAAAGTGACGGGAAGCTCACGGGTGGAGAAGGAACGAGCAGAGCAGCACTTCATAGCCGTCGCTGACATAAGGACTCCACCCAAAATCTGTATTTTCACCTCTTTATCTACCTTTTTGTGAACAAATGTTTTCTGCTACTACCAACGTACCGCGCGCCGTGCAGCTGACGTGTCCCTCACAGACGCAGCCCACCGTTAGCACTCACGATCTTCCGCTTTCATTTCTTCTTTATCACTCCTAGACGCGCAGTCTGTGCGTCAAATGAAGACGAGACCTCCCCTGCTGGTAACAGTTTCCTTCCCTCCCCCTCATTAAGGTACAGGGAAAGACGCGACGCGCACGTATATGTAATACAGCCGTCAAACAGAGCTGCGGCGGGGAAAAACACGGACAGGGTGCAGGAGCACTCGGCTGCCTCATGCCCGGGGTTCCCGTGCAGGGGGAACCAGAGGTGCAGCTAAACAGACACTCAGAAAAACAAGGGGGGGGGGGGGGGGGGGGGGTCAGCGAGGCGCGTGGCCGCTGCCCAATGGCCGGAGCAGCGGCGGCACCGTGGCGCAATTAGGGGGACAGCAGCGGGAGAGTGGAAAGCCCCCTCCTTGCTCAAGGTCGGCCTTCTCAAGGTCGGTCGCCCCTGTCCGCATGAAGCAGCACACCGCATCGCCGCCTCCGCCGGGGCAGCGAGAGCTCAGCTGCTGCTGCCGCCCTCTCCCCTTCAGTTGCCGCGAGGGCCAAACGCGCGCCTCCCACCGCGCAGCCAAGTGGGCACGCGCCGGCCGGACGCAGCGCGCGGCCAACGCGGAGGTGGGCGGCGCCGTCCTCCAGCGGAGAACATCCCAGGGGGAAGCCAGAATGGACGTTCGAGGTGCTCGCACGATGTTCAGAAAGCTGATGCTGTGGGGCCAGCTATAATCGAGGAAAGGAAAGCCTGAGGTAATGGACACGAAATGGATGCATTCACGACGCTGCACAGTGCACCGACTCCATATGAGTTCAAGTGCCACTGCCAGCTAACCCCCCCCCCCCCTTTATTTTTTGTGAACTTGTGGGAAATTTGTTGTCGCGCGTAAATGCCTCAAGTCGTACGTAACAAACTAGCTCCAACTCGGCCACTTCTCAAGGCAAACGCAAATGCGGCAAGGAATCAGGCGAGGAAGATGCATATAGGGTGGCCGCGGTCGGAGCAAGCCCCGAGTTGTGCGCTCCTATTCCAGTTTCTGCGTCTCGGTGACCGTGCAAAAGAAGCGCGGCCACATTACCCGAGACACGAAGGAGAAGAAAACGGTACGACACACTATCGCGTCGAATAGAACGTTGTCATTTCGATTCAATGTTTCTGACTCGACCCATTCCCAATGCGAGGACTTGCCCACCAATCACGCCATCGTTGGTGTAATTTTCTCTCTGAAGAGCTGCGCAGCAGAACGTGTGCGAGTCATGGCACGACTTCTGGACGATTCCGATGAGGAAGAAAACCAGGCAGCACAAAGAGTGCGCCGCTTTCGCCGGGCTTGTGAACTTTCACGCGTGCGCACACAGAGCATGCCTCGGGGCGGCTCGGAGCTGCGCAGTGACGTGAGAGCGTTCCGCGCGAGCGGTTTTTCCCGGCCCTCAGCAAAGACGCGACGCCGTCTCGCAATGCTCACCGTTCCGCGAACTCGCGAGGATGAAAGGTCCTTTTCTTCTGCGCGGGAGAGGCCGCGCTCGTGCGAGAACGACGTTTGCTCACGGTGTTGCCACACGGAGCTGGCACTCGGATGCGTCGCCCACGGATCATAATTTGCGCACGCCGACGCCGACCTCGAACCGGCCACGAAGACGGCGTGAGCGACGGCAGCCGCTAGAGCCAACATTTCGCAATCCACAAAAAGCCCCTGCGCTGGACACAGAGGGTGCACGTAGGCGCTTGAGTTATAAGAGGAACCCCACCACACACACCGGGGAAATCACACTGGGGAACTAACGAGGCTATTACATTGCATTTTTTCTGAGCACAGTCATCGAGGGGACCGTGTCCTGTACCTCGTGCGTTGGAATGGCGGCAGAAATGACGGCTTTCACCAAGTTTTGCGAAACCCCAACCCAGAGAGCGAGCCTGATATTGTCCGCCTCTTGTTGGGCGAACAGATACTGCCTGACGACGTGCGGGCTCGTGTTCACGGGCTGGTACAACATGTGCGCTTAGCGGCAAGTTCAGCCACCATGTCTTGCTCAACGGAGCAGAGGCAGTTGTCTTTTATTGCGAAAGCAATACTACTTACACTTTCGCGCCTTTGCCGTGCCGCGGCGGTGACCACCAAAGCAATACTACTTGCACTTTCACGCCTTTGCCGTGCCGCGGCGGTGACCACCATTGACCTTCATTTGACCTTGATTGCATTAGATTGGATCAGATTAGATTGGACTGGATTGGATTAGATTCGATTACATTAGATTAGAGTAGATTACATTGTATTGGATTGGATAGGAGTGGATTGCATTGGAATGGATTGGATTGGTTTGGATTGTATAACCGATGCATCACCACAAGTCTAACCACAAGCACCACCACCAGCTACACTACCAGCTGTACCATGGCGTAGGTACGGATATTGCTTTCGCAATTACCGGGCTGAACCAAGCTAAGCCACAGCGAATTTTTTCATTTGCTTCGTCTTCATATCTATCACGTCCGTGAGCAGAGGAGGCACCGAGACCGTCAGGCCGGCGCACTTCTTACCACGGTTTTCAAAGCAGGGCAGTATCATCACTGATACGTAGGGGCGTTTGCTCTAAAAGACTGCAAATCATTTACACGTTGGAAAAAAAAAAGAACTAGCGAAATGAGACGCCCTACATTACACGCACCCACGACATAAACACCTAGACAGGCATTCACAAAATAAGAGGGCGGCACGGGATTTAATTAACACGAAAGTCGATGTCCTTGAATAAACAATCTGGCAAAGGAATTTCGACATGAGAGTCTTCGCCATCTTATTATAAGCCTTGGGAAAACGGTCCCTATATACAACCGACGATTTTCGCATAAACGACACAATTGTTGCGCGTTATCAGGCAGGAGGTGAGCCTGTGCATCTACACAGCGTTGTGCCCAAGGTGAGAGAAAAAGACACCCTAAGGCTTTTTCCGCGGTTATGTAGTCCACTAACATTCGCCGATTAGCAGCTGTCGGGCAAGAGCCGAATCCGATAAGCGGTGTCGCTGTTTCGTACAACACCGAGAGCCTGCTTCTCACTAGCACCGCGATCCTGACTTGTCAACTCCAACCCCTAGTATGCGTCGAAACTTCACGTAGTAAGGTTCCGCAGCTTTTCCATTGCCGCCTGCTGACGGCGTACACAGCTCAGGGCAACGTGGTTTTCTTAGGCAATACTGCAAATCTAACGCAACGCAGCAACGCATTTTATTTCCTCTTCGTTGATTCTCAGCCTCTGGCTCACACTGTATACAGTACTTCCTCTCCAAGTCAGCCTGGAACGGTGGAGACAAAGTGCGAGCAGGCTCTTCTCCTACCATCCACACGTTTAATCCTATCCGACCGCTGTCGTCAGACAATACCTCGCGAACTTGTCTGCGCATTAACGCTAAGAACAAATAAAAGGAATCGTTCCCACTGGGGCCTGCAGCTCGGCGCTCGCAGGAATGGCCAGCTCCGCGCGAATCCCTGCTCGAGGAGTGTCGCGCGCGGTGGCCGGACCGACAACACGCCGGCGTATCCGGGTCACGGCGCTCCGGTATGCGGGCGGACCGCGCCGCGCCATTCGCCCCAGGCGCATTTCGGTCACCGAAGACGCGCGGATTCGGAAACGCGAGGCGCGTATGTAACACATAGACGCGCACTTAAGCAGCCGTTCCTTTTCTTCTTCGTTTGCAGTGTTTTGTTGTTCGCTGGTTTTGCTTACCTATCTCACCTTTGTTATTGAACTCCTTTGCCGTTGTTTTTTTTTTTGACATGGAAAACCTGGAACTCAGGCAGTGATAAGCATCGAAAGGCTCCTTGCATTCTCGGAAGACGCAACGCTATAGGTGCGCCATTTTACGCGTCCCGTAACTATTAAAACCAAATATCCGGCTCGCTGACTAGCCGCCCGCTTGCTGACAGCAGCTCCTTAATTTTTACGGTGTCGTACGCTGTCGCCAGACAAAGGCTACAGGGTGTCTGAGTCATTCTGCTGAACTGACTGGAGTGCTGACCTAATGAATTTACTTCGTACATCTTCCTTTTTTTCAGACAGCAAAATATAACACTTCTCCAACTCCAAGAGAGATAGAGGAAAGCGCTCCCATGGTGCTCAGCATCGCAAGGCGCTCATCGTATTCGCGTTAATGCGGTATGGCGCGGTCTACCGCGGTCGGGGGAGCGGAACAGCGGCGCCAAGCGGCGGACGATAAGCAGCCCCGCCGCCACGGTGGCTATCACGAGAGCGCAGCGTCGGAGCTGTCCGCGCACTCCGCCGAGCATATGTGGTGCAGTAGTCTGCTCTCAACCTCCCCGCGCGCAAGAAAATTATGCCTCCAGATTATAGACCGGTTTCGTGTTTAGAAACAAGCGCACGTGCTCCTTGGGGGACAGCTGCGACTGACAGGGACTGACACAAAACGAGCAGCGGCAGCCGCCTATTTCCGAGAACGGCGGCGATATCGCCCGCCGCTGGGTCGTGAGATACAGAGAGCCGGAGTTAACTCACGCAATGCGATTAAAACTCTCTTCGCACACAACCAACTTCGCGTTTGTTCTTTTTTTTTCTCCCTTCTCTTTTGCTTCATCGTCTAAGTGTGCCATAGTCTAATTCCTTCAACAGGAATAGCTCACTTCAATGGTTTCGGGAAAACTGTGCGCTTCTGTTCGTGCCATCAGTCAGCCAGCGGTCTCAGAGATGAATGCTTTCGGGAATACTATACTTTGGTTAACTATACTACACTTCGCCTGTCTTAGGGGACACCATCACGTTCGCCCATATAATCTATCCCTGACAGCGGTTGCCGTAACAAGTGCATGCATCCGTGCCTTTACTGTCTGCCGCATCCACCAGCACCAAGGAAGCAGCCCTCCCTGGTGGTGGCATCTGCGTCCGGCTGTCGGCTTATACAAGTCCGTTCGGCGTCAGCTGAGCACACTGATCAAAATCATTGGGGCTATCCGAACCACCTCTGCGCCTGTGCCGCACTCACGAGCTGCAAGGAGCCACTGAGGCACCGGCAGCTAATTCTGGCAGCGGTTGCGGCAAAAAGTGCACGCACTGATCCACATCTTTTCTATCTGCAGGTTAGTCACTCCTTTGCCGTAATTCTAGTACTGCCGCAGCTGCTGCCAGGTTTCTTCTCAGTGCGTTGTTTTCGCAGTAATGACTGTTGTCCCGCTGCGTCGTTCGCATAGGTTCTCTTTGTAAACATCCTACACCTGCAAGTATCAGTCGCAATTGTGTAGGTGTTAAACTGGACAGCAACCTTAAATTCGTCCCTCATACAGTCAATGCTGAAAAGAAAATTTCGTACGGAATAAGAAACTTTTCGAACGCGCGCTCAGCATTTAACCATCAAACACTCCTTACTTTATATTTTGCATACATCCACTCGTACATTAGTTATTACATTTTATGCTCGGGCACCACATATGTAAGCCACTTGAATTCACTAATTATCTTACAAAACCATGGCTATTAGCATAGCAAATTTTAGCTCATATTATCAAAATGCTTAAATATTATTACAAACCCATGGCATTCTACCAGTGCAGAAACCTGTTAAACTTAACCTTGGCGCTTTATTAAATTAAAGATAACAAAACCCTTTCTGTGATACTCTGACACCCTACTGCTTTTAAGTAAATGCTAACGCCATCGAATTTGCCTCGAGCAATAATTACATTTTACCTAAGGTTCGTGCGAATTCCGGTAAAGAGAGCGTCCATTTTTTATCTGTTGCATTCCGGAATACACTCCCACTAGATATTAAATCATCAAAGACCCACGAACTAAAGAAAAAATATCGAGAGAGATATTTTGCCCTCTAGTATTACTTATTTTACAATTCCCTTTTTACTTCCATTACTGTGTGTTTCCTATTTTTTCAGTTGTTCAGAACGCGTTTAGATGTACTCCTTGCTCCTTTTGCTTTGTTTTTGTTGTACTCCTCTACATTTTGTTTGCTGTGCAAAAAGCTGACCATATAATGCGTCATCATTTACGTTTCGTCTAGTTAATTTCTATTTACTCTGTTGCAGCCTAATCTATCTAGTCTATTTTCGTTCGTAAAGGAGGTCCCATTACAGTTTCTCATTGCGAGACCTCCTGCTGAGGGCGCACTCCAGTACAAGGAAAAGTGCGAACAACGGTGGGCATATCCCACAAGCTTCATCACTCGACAAGGGATAGAGCAAACGGTGGAGGAAATGCTGCATGAGGTTCGGCCACACGCCGATCTCGGAATTCACTCAAAATAACCCCCATCACCCCGTTCTGAAACAAAACTGCCCCTCTTCACTTGGATCAGCGCCCCTGAGAGCACACCTCTCGCCGTTCCAAAAGAGGGGACCTGATCACGACAAAACCAAGCTCCCGTGCCTGATGCACGTTCATATCTTACGCGCATCATGAGATGTTGCAGGGTCGCCAATCTCGCAACATTTCCAAACATACACAACAAAAACACAATCGAGAAGGCAATTTAAAGACGGTACGAGGCGCGTAAGGGCGTGTTGCTAGGCGTACAAGGGCTGCCAGCGCCACTTGAGAATATCAGAATAAGCCATGAGACGAGCTCGCTTGCGACACACCTCTTCCGCGTATAATGAGATAAAGGACGCTGGCATTCCGTTCCTCATAAAAGAGCCCACGTCGCAAAGGCGCGCTTTTGGACAGAGCGTGGCGTGATGCAACCCGCTTGCCCATCTGGCCGCTTCATCGGGCCGGCTCCCACTCAAACACCAACTCCGTACAGGGTTGCTCAAAAGATCCCACGTTCCAGCCTTGTAGTTGGGGGGCATCTACGACACCTCCGAAGCTGGTGACACGTGAGGAGGAACTATAGTATCATCCCCCGAGTGCCAAGGTAACCGTTCAAGTGTATACTGCTCTAAAGCAGATCCCGTGGCTTGAAAAATTTTTGAGACCCAGTACATGGCGCAGTTTGAAGGTACGGAGCGTGAAGGATGTGGCTTGTTAGAGTGAAACAGTGTTCGGACCAGCTGCGCGAAACCTGCCTTTAAGCAGAGTCACGAAATGCAACGGCGCCAAGCTCCGGATACTCAATTTCAGGCCGCGCACCGCTCCGTACTCTTCGCCAGACTGACTTGCGCGATGTTTATTAATTAGGCGACTGCTGGCGACAATGTTGAAGAGCAGTCCGACACAGCTTTCAGTTCAACTAGCACAACGTCGTGACAGTAGAAAACCGTTTCTTTTGTTCTTATTTTCCTTCTTTCGCTATGCGCTTGTGCAGCCGAACCCTACGCAACGGAGCGTATACTGCTAAGCGCAGGGCGGAATTCTTGCGTCTCTCCGTCTCTAACGGAGTAGATTAGCTCTAGTCTAAAAAGCATCTTAGTCGCTTGGCCCGCGCAGACGCGGCGGCAAAAATGAGACAGAAAAAAGAACGCCAGTCTTCTCAGTTGAGTCCGGTCGATGTGTCGCACCGTCCCCGCGTCCCCTCACCAGTCGGTCGCCGTCACGGGCCACAAAGCATGGCGGCGGCGACTGAGCGAAGGGGGACGCACGCACACACGGCGACAACGCTGCAGCCCCGCCCCAGCAAAGGAGGAAGAAGTGCTTCGGCGCAGCCGGGACGTAGTACGTACACGGCGTCGCGTCGCAACCACCTTCCTCGCTGGTCCCGAAGGCCCGGGAGACGCGCGCGCGCGCGCGCCACAGCGCGTGACGAAAAAGGTGCGCGTGTTCGCGCATATGCGCCGAGCTGACGTCCATTAGGCATCCCCCCCCCCCCCCCCCGACATGGGCGTGCTAAGGAGCGCTGGGCGGGCTTGACGCTGACGACGGCGACCAGCCGCGTAGCGCGCCTGCACCCCTTTCCCCCCACGCCTTTCCGCCTCTTCCTGCGGCTTCGACACTCTACTCAACTCTTTTTTTTTTTTTTTTCAGCTGACACCACGCGGGAAAAACGAAGGAAGCCCGAGGAAACTGCCTCAACTTCCCGTGGACACTCAGGAGCGGCGGCGGGCACGCTCGGAAGTCGGCACTGGTCGTTCCAACGTCGAGGTGCGAGAACGCGGAAGACGAGAGAGCTCGTTGAGGGACCACTCCGTGTCGAGGAGGCGGATTGAGCAATAACGCGCACTCCCCTCAGAG
The DNA here is from genome assembly GCF_055824585.1 of Amblyomma mixtum. Classification (NCBI taxonomy): domain Eukaryota; kingdom Metazoa; phylum Arthropoda; class Arachnida; order Ixodida; family Ixodidae; genus Amblyomma; species Amblyomma mixtum. The sequence continues at coordinate 38,314,760 of NC_143016.1, read as the reverse complement.
TATCAGCGCGGCAGTGATTGTACCACACGCTGCTAAAGGTACAGTCCCTTGCAGGTATTCGCTGCTTCTTCTGTGCTGCTCCTAAATAATTATTTTTCCACCTTTCGCGATTTCGCCACGCTCTTCGATTGTCTTTTCAATAGTCACTATGGCAAGCGACAAAAGCCTCTGCTTCCTCTACGCCGTCTAACAGCGTGCTTAGGCACGTGTTTAACCCACATGCCCGCAACTACACCCTGATTCTTTCATCGTTCAAATAGTGATTATGCAAGCCTGGGTAACTGAGAGCCCGTATAACAAAAAAAAAAAATGATGGAAGGTACATCAACAACCGCTTATATGCACGGAGAAGTTACGACACGAGAGTTCTGCGCAAGACAACGCGCGTAAAGCCGCGCCGCGCGATGAGATCTACCCACGCACACGCCAACGGCAAATAGTTTTCGCAACCGATCGTGCGCCGCGTTAAAGGAGTCCTGATCGACAGCGCCGGCTCTGGGAAACACCAAAAGCTCGCTTTGCTGGGGCGTACGGAGGCTTCATTAGATGGCACTCACCGTTTCACCACCACTCTGCGAACCGCAGTCAGAATGGCAGCCTCTGCTGCTCCTGCGGTGGGCGGTGTGGCCATCGAAATGGAAGATTCCCCGTTTTTGGTGCATTAATCAAAGCCACCGCGCGTACAGCTCCAAATGGCTGCTGAGCAGGCGCATCCCCTTCAAGGGCATGTGCACCCGTAAGCGACCCTCTTCAACCGGAGTAAACTAAAATTATCTCATTCCGCATCATATATTATGGAGCGTAAGGAATACGGAAGAGTCAGCAGCCGACGGTGCTCGCAGTTGAGTGAATGCTAACGCAGCCGGGCGACGCACTAACGCTGCGAGCAAGCACGAGTTCAAAGCGTTCCCCTTCCGGCCCAAGTATTGCAACGGCCTTCAATCTACCTACACATATTTTCGAAGACTTTCTTTGAGGCCCTTTCCGAATGAGGAAAGTCTACCAGCAGCGATCACAACACTGATTATTAATTAATGCCGTCTAATAGAACAAATAAAGGTACTCGACAGAATACCCCAGCAGCACTCTCAGAGTCGTTATCAAGAACATACATGTGCACGCGTAATACCCTGACGCAAGCTACAAGCGTCTCGCACGCGTAAAGGAATCACCAGCACACCTCGCGCTGGTCACTAAACGCAGACATTGCGGCTAACGACGACATCATTCACTGCTTTCCTAGTCTCCAGGTTAGTATTCATCATCATCATCATCACAACAGTCCCCAACACGACCATTTATTTTATGCTGGAACAGCGCAAAACACCGGGACAGGAGACAAGCGCTGAGCGCTTGTCTGCGAACTTGTCTCTTGTTGCAGTGCTTGTCTCTTTTCCCGGTGTTTTGCGCTGTTCCATCACAAATGAGTAACCAACATGCCCCAGCTGCTGTCACGACCATTTCGCCAGGACAAATGCCTATCCCACTGGCCTCCAGTTAACTCTGTGCTCCGCCAACTGAAGCCACCGCAAACTTCCTCGAATCTCACCCACCCACGTTCGCCTTCTATTGGAATCTGCTCCGTTACTGCCCTTCAGTTGGCGGCAAATCAGCAGACGTCCGCAGAAGGCTACCAACTGCCGCCATTTTGCGAGCCGGGAGTGAGAGGCCGCGTTCGCTCCACTGCCGCACTCGGTTTATCGAGGCTCGCCGACGCCCGCGCGGCAAACGAGGGCAGAGATGCGCAGATTGTCCCTCAACGAAATTCGGCCGTGAACGCTGAGCAGTCGACCCGCACTGCCGGCGACTGTACTTCGAATAGCACTGCCGTGTATACACGGTCATTGGCGCGCAGTCGCTTCGAGCAAGCGTCGAGGGAAGAGCGGACCACCCATGCGGGTGTGTCGTTTCACGCTCCAGGTACGGTCCAGCCGAGGAACTTTCTTCCATCGTACTGGAGGAAGAAGAAGAGCGTCGAGGAGGAAAAGGTTCACGGGCGATCTTCCTTCTTTTTTTCCTCGTACATAATAAAGCGCACCGTCCCCCTCCTTCCTCGGCCGAAAAAAGGTGTCGTCGCTGCGTCAACATGCCGCGCAACCAGGCTTTACTGTCGGCAGTTGTCCGCAGCCGAAATGTCGCCATTCTTTCTCGTACGGACACGCGGCTGAGCGGGGGGCGTGCTCAGTCGGCCCGCGGATCCGCGGTGGTGACGCATGCAGTGACGGCGACGCACAGCTCACTTAGTGTCGCAAATGAACGGTGTACAATTGCTCGAAAAATGATCGAATCAGCGAAACCAAGTAAGAATAGGTGGGCGCCTTTTTTTGCATTTCATCTCGTTCGAAACGAGCCCGACGCATCCGGGATTTGATCTCTTCGGGTTAAGCGGCCGAACGCTGTAGCCACCGATCCACCGCGGTGGTGGACCTCCCCGTCCCCGACAGAGCGTTTGGTGAGGCTAAAGCCTTTAATGCCTCATACTGTCGTTAGCAGACGCGTCGGCAGCCGTGTCGGCAGCCGTGTCGACAGCCGTGTCGACAGACGCGTCGGCAGATTTGTCCGCCTTTCGACGACACTGCTTAAAAAGGAACTGCGCCGAGGGTGGGAATCGAACCAGGGCCTTTGGCATTTGAAGCGGAGACGCACCACTCCGCCACGAAGGCTCAAGGTTCGAGCATGAATAAAGGCGCATCTAGTGAATGCATGGGTTTCATAAATAAAATAAAAGGAAAAAAGTCAAGAAAAGGAAAAATAAAAAATAAACAAAAGAAATAAAATAAAATAAGATATAAAAATAAAAATAAAAACAATAAATATAAGAAAATGAGAAAAAAAACACAATATTAAAAATAAAAAAGTAAAAAACGAACAGTGCGCCAGGAAACGCTTTCGCCTTGCAACACTTTAGAGAGCCGAAGTGCCCCCTGAATTTTTTCCAATGTAGTGACGAGAACTTGCGGTCTTCACCTGGAAATCAGACCCGATGGGCTCTGTAAAGCACACAGATGCGAAGTGCATACGTCTGCCACTGTCTCCGAACACAGGTCTAACAATGCCAGCTTCCGTTGCGGTTTAAGACTTTTTTCCTGCTTCGTACAGAGCGCTGCTCTGCTGCAATGCGCATGTTTTCTTGTCTTTTCAAGCTCTCTGTAGCACCGACATATAATACAAAGGGCGAGAAAAAGAAAGAAGTGCCCTGCACAGCCGGTTGGCACAACGGGCTTATAGCACAGTTTGGGCTTAAAAAGAAATAAGAAAAAACTGCCCTGCCTGCACCGTCAAATATAGCACGGGGATCGAACAGCAACACGGACGCAATGTCAAGAGCCGTTGACACACCGCGTTTCACGAAAGAATGCGCCGGTCCTGCCGCGATGCAACTTCATTCCCGCGTATACGGAGAGAGCACTGGCCCAGCTCAAAACACGCATGAAAATCCGAGCGGCGACCACTACCGAGACTGATGCCTTCGGTGACTCACGCTGTAGGGCATACACCGTAAACGGCCATCTGGGCGACACAGTCCAACACCTGCAGGCTCCGTTGGGTCAAAGCTTGAATCTAAGCCCCACACCAGTGCGTGTAAATACCGTTCGAGGACCCAGCGTCCAAACGATTATGACTTCCTCGCAGCAGCAGCATCGAGCACGGCTGCACGCAGCTGCAAGAGCCGTTAAACTTTCAAAACAGAGATGAGCGGTTCCGGTTCAGCGTACACACACCCGCCTTGCGTGCGCCCGCGCCGTCATTACACACACGCTGCCGCAGAAGCAGCAACAGCCATCGCACAGTCGCAGACAGCACTCGCAGTGCCGCAGAGCGTGCGACGACAGGTATTACACGGACGGCGCTTCAGGTTCGCACGGAAGGGAATAAAAAGAAGAAACTCTGCTCTCGAGACGACGACGGACGGCGCTTTTGTTTTTGGCCGCTCCGCGAGGCGCATCGAGCCGATAGCGTCGCGCCGACGACGACGTCCGGCAGGGCGAGCGCGGTTGTTGGAGCGGAACGCGGCGCCGCATTCCGCGCGTGTATACGCGCCACGATACGCCGCGCCGTACACTGGACTTCCTCGGGAAGCCACGGCTCCTGAGGCGACCAGAAAGGAGCCGTGAGCTACGCGTGGAAACAACGCGCCAGCGAAACAAGAACAACAAGAGGCTGCCGGCACCACTGCAGCAGCACCGTCTGCGCGCTTCTTGTTCCTCCTGGCGTCGCCGCCGCCGCCAGCGCCGTTGCTCATTCGCCACGCGTTGCGAGAGACAAAAGACGTCCTCCTGGTGGGGAGAAGAACGCGTCTTCCTTCCCGGCTCCTCACGCGTGGAAAGACGACGCCGAGCGGAGCCTTTTGTGCGCGCGGCCTTTTTTATCCGGGCAGACATCGGCCGACCTCACCGCCGACGGTGCTGGTGCTCCGCCGCCGCCGTCACTTCCTGGAGACACACCGCACGACCGAAAGCGCGCGCCGAGCACCAATCGCGAGAAAACGTTTTCCGGTGCACACACCAGAAATAAACGAGCAGAATAAGGAGAAGATGTCTATAAGTTCTGCCGGGACTGGACCTTTTAGGGGATTCACTGTCGTCGACATAAACATACGTGCTCACAGGAGCAGCCACTACTCCCTTAGCTTGTCTTCCAAACGAGTAACCATTCGACGCGAGGACTAAGCGCTGCACGTACTCCCAGTTCGCCCATTCTTGGCTTGGAGTGCACGTGTTTTGCAACAATTGCTTTCCACATCACACAGAGAGCAAGAATTCTCGGTGAAGCTCCGCGTTACGGGGGAAACCAAACGGCATCGCAGCAACGCCGAGCTCCGGAGCATATAGCGCGCTCTGTGAAAAGTAAGCATTAAGGGGCGCACTGTTGCGAACCCAGATGTATCGAACTCGAAAAGCTTCGCGATATAGTTGGATAGAACAATAATTCGATAAATAACGATAGACAAAGCTTCTCTGTACCCAAAAAACAAGAACACATTGCACTCATGCCAGAGACGAGCTGCCCGTCGGTGCGCTGGCTGTGCTCACTGGGTGTTGCTAGGCAGCGGAGGGCGCTTTGGAACTAGCCACAGCCTATCGTAAGACGCCTAATCCTGCTACTGGTACACTACATCTCACATCAAAACCGCGGTATCGTTAGTTTCCACAGCACCTTCGGCAGCTCTCGCCGCTAGACTTTAGTTAGTAGGTTGGCTTCACCTCACGATTGCTATGTGGCGAAGGCCACCCACAAGCACAAAAGCAGGTTCACCTGCAACAGTGCCAGCAGGTGGTCAAGGCCACGCAGCCGGCCAGTCTGTGGGCGCGAAAAATGGTCGAAGAGCGCCGTTATGAGGAGCGCCGTTATGAGGAGCGCCACTTGCGTACCGTTAGATATATCGCGTGCTCAGCTGAACGCGAGTTCGATATACACGGGCAATAGTGCTATACATTTGCACGGTATTTTCGAACGGGTAGTCTGACTGATCGATATAAACAATAGTTCGAAATATCAGGGTTCAATATACACGGGCTCGACTGTATGTGGTTTCTGGCGTTCAACGTCCGGAAGCTGCACCTGCGCACTTGGATTCTTTCAGCACCTGGTAACCTTTCGAATGCACTGGCATCGCACAGCACACGGGTGTTCTTGCATTCCGCCCCCTCGGCCGGGATTCGATCCCGCTACCTCGTCCCCAGCTATAGACCCTCTTACGTGTATATCCGCTGCGCAACGCGGAGTGTGTGCGCTCCTATGAGGACAGCCGCAGCGCATAACAGGGAGGTTTTGCACGTCACCACATCTACTAGTAAAAAAAGCAACAAAAAATGACGCAGAAGAAAAGGAAGGAATGCCTTACGAACAATATGAACAATACGCCCCGCAGGCCCCCGATAATGGCTATTCTTCGCGGGGTAACCAAGCACAGCTCCGGGTTCGCGTACTGCGTCGAGTGGCCATTAGTAAAGCAAACGTGAGCACACACACACGACCGCCGGTGCACGGGTAGACGACGGACGGCAGCGCGAGAGGACCGCGACCATATACGTACGGATTGCGCCACGACCCTCGCGGTGCGCACAATGGCGAAACAACAGCGCCAGCGCGCGTCCGCGTGCCTTCTTCGCCAACAGCGTGCCAATAATGCGCCATTGGGCGCGGAAGAGAGAGGCTGCCATCCAGAAAACAATGGGCGACAGACTGCCCAAGGCCGAACGCGTGCGCGCATCCGCACACGTTTCCTCCTCCCTGTCTCCTCCGTTTAATGCTGGTGCACAGCGCGAGACACTGCATCATCATTTGGGGTCAGCACCTATATGCAGGCCCCGTTGTTACTGCGCCTGCCGGAGCCGCCAGCCCGGTTGGCGCGGCTAAAGAAAGCCACGTGGACACGAAATTGCGCACCACGACAAAAGCTAACTCAGCACGCGAGAGGCTGCTTAGTGGGACAACTGCGTGTGCTCTAAGTGATCGTTCGACAAACACGCCGACATTTCACTCCATGCCCCGAGTAGCATGACCTGATCAAAATAAGAAAAAAAAATCACCTAGGGTCCAACTGCTCTCTCCCTGAACTGGACACATCCATCCTTTTCTGTAGTCAATTTATCCACTAATTCATGCCTCGAGGCAATACTTCCGATAAAAAAAAAAAGAAGAAAAGTGTTCACAGGCGAAGAAACGAAGAGAGGCAGAAAGACAAAACATTCGTCGGCGCTGCTCCCGCCAGGATGAGCAATTAACTATAACTATACAATAACTATACAGCGTTCTAATTATCCTCGCAATCCGCAGAAATTGGATCAAAAGTGCGCCGCTACCAACTCCTACGCGCCGGAAACCACTGTTCTGCTATATGTCACCGGTTTCTGCGGCGAGCACATATGCGTTTCCTACTGAGGACGCAATACATGCGGGGGGAAACGCAGTGAAAACAAGCTTGGAAACCGAACGCCCTCAGGCAGGCAGGCCGAACGAAAGCGCAGCTCAAATAATTAGGCCAACACCGCCACTGCCTCAGGCTTATCCAACCTCTCAAGCAACACCTCCCCCCTCCCTCACTCTTTTTTTTTTTTGCATTCGTTATCACGCCATGCAGCAGCGACGGCGCTCTCTCGCCGCGAAACCAGACACAGCTTCAGGAAAACCGCACGAATTCTTGCAGGCAGGCCTATCTCCGTGATGCAGGTGCACTCTCCGATCTCTGCTGCCCTCGCACTGTGCGCGGCGAGCGAGAAAAATATCAGTCTCTCGAATATTAATTATATGCGCACGGATTAAGGGCAGTGTGCGGGCGAATAAAGTGGTCGGCAGCGTGACAGCCCAGCGAGGGTGAGCGCGCGCATGACGTCCACGACACAAAGCCAGCCGCCATCCCGCGGCGGGGCTTCTTCCAGCCGCAGAAGAGAGGAGGAGGTCGAGGAGGTCACCCCGAGAGAAGCCAAGCATCTTCGCCGTCTTCCGGGATGCCGGCAGTAGCCGAGGGGGGAGCAAGAGGAGGCGTCATTCGCTCGTTCCCACGGTGACACACACACTACGACGAACAGCACTTTGCGCGCATAGACGACGCGTTGCGCAACTGGGTTTACAGCATCCCGCCGCTGACGACAACTGTTCATCTCCAACCGCCGGGAAGTTAAAACTAACCGTGCAAATGGCCACGAGCGCTCTGCCAGTTATTCGCTCCTATCATCTATCTTCCTACTTCGTGCTCCTTCGTATTTTCTTTCTGCCAGCCGCTGGTAAGGTGGACCCAATGAGCGAAGCACCCAGCTACAGCTGCAGGCATCCCCACTATTCTTTTATAGTCTACACGAAAAAAAAAAATGATAGGGCTTTAACCGAGTAGACGTGCGAAGGCATGTGTTAAGCCTGATTGCCTAATGGTTTTGCTTTGCTGGCTCGTCGGCGCGTCGGCGCGTCTGGCAACGACATTAGACTCAGGTTAAGCTCGGATCGAGGATTAAGCAGACCTAATCTGCTAGCGCCGCAAATGGAAGCTGATGAACATGGACAGCACGAGAGTGGGTTGCAGTTTAACACTAGGTGTGATCGGCTGCGGCGATAGCATAGCGCTCTCGTGCAGTGGCCACGCCGCAGGTTCGAATCCCAGTCGTGGCAATATCTTTTTTTCTTTCTTTATTCAAGGTCAAGGCTTCAGCGATGGCCCGGCTTTTGCAGCTTTGGTCGTGAAGTAGAACTTGCTAAAAGCTACAGTTGCGACTGACGCCATCATGTATGCTCATGACAACCCATTACGAACTCGGCGCGATGATAGCCGTATTCCATCATCACTGCGAGCTAGTCCGAGCGTTTGCTTGAACGTCCTCCAGAGGGCACCGAGCGCGGCGCTTTTTCTCCGAGCTCTCCCTGACGGTTTCAGCAGTCAATCGGTGAAACGCATCCATGGTTGAAACATTCGAATCCCGGTTATGCCATGCTAGGCGATCATGGTTTCCTGCACCCATTGTCTCGACGCAGCGGTTCTGCGTGCCAAAACGTGGTCCCTACACGTCGCCACGTTTCCGGCTGGACTTTTGCGTGCACCTGGCCCGAGCACTTCAGAAGTGTTTATCAGCGCAAGCTTTTTGCACCTGTTCGCAACAGTCTAAAAAGCCGGTGCTTTGAATTTTTGCGCGTTCGGCTTAAACCTTGCTGCTGCTGCGTATAACGACTACACGCCTGATTCTTCCTGTTACAGCAGCAGAGACCCGCGTTCAGAAAAACAAAACAGAACAAAAAAATCTGCCTCTGCTGCTTTCCTCGGTTCACCACTGTAAGTGGCGCACGGACGGCGGCTACTTTGCGGTCTCATTTGCATCGCGCCGGCCGCAGTCTTATTACACAGCGCTGCCTTCGTCACTGCCTCTGCCGCCGGAGAGAGAGAGAGAGAGAGAGAGAGAGAGAGAGAGAGAGAGAGAGAAACCTTGCGAAACGGACACCCCGGCGGGAGGCGACAACGCGCGGTTCCCTCGGCGCGGTTTCGCTTCCGTGGCGGCCCTGTCACGGCACGCGGCGGCCGAGACAGATGTCGGCCACGACAAGGCGATAATTGGAGGCGACCCTCTCCCACTCGCCCTTACTTTTTTCGCCCGCCGGCTGCGCGGCGAGACACACACACAAAACAATAATAGTAATAAAGAGACCGCTCGTGGACAAACAATCGCCGAAACTTTCTTTTGTTTCAGCCCTCCTCGGCCCACTGGTCGCAGGCGCCGCAAAGGACCACCGCCGCGCCGTTGTCTCCAGCGTCGTCGTTAGGCTCCTAATTATACGGGCCTTTTTAGCAGCTGTCGAGGCAAAGCAGCTATCGGCGGTGCTCAGTGCGGAATCTCGGAATCTCAAAGTGCGGAGGGACCGGGCAGTCGGAGTTCTCTCGTCGGGGAAAGGGCGCTCAGTGACGGTGAAACGCCTGCGCCGTTATTATCGCCTCAACAGTGGACGTTTCTTAACGGTAGCCTCTCGCTCCTATTTTCGTTTCTTACATTTGCTAAAACACTTAGGCTGTGCCGTCATTGCGGGCTGCGAGCAAATGGGCCTATAGCATCAGGTATCGGGAGAAGAACAATCCCTGCTGTATATGAGTTCCTTGCTTGTCTTCCTCGAGATAGTCTGGAAATTTGGACTCCGTATGGCGTTTTCAATCAACCTTCGCGCCGCCGCGATGGATCAGTGATTATGGCGCTCGGCTGTTGACCCCAAAGAGACGGGTTCGAACCCGGCCGCAGCGGTCGAATTCCGATGGAGGCGAAATGCTATAGGCCCGTGTACTGTGCGCTGTCCCCAAGTGGTCGAAATTATCCGGAGCCCTCCACTACGGTGTCCCTCGTAGCCTGGGTTGATGTTCCGAAGTCAGTGACTGCACTGCGACCTGCTGGCGATTCAAGTCTCTTTTAACTTGCAGTTTTTCCACGTCCGCTGATATGGACGAGGGTGGCGCTGGTGAACACTCTCGAGGCTCTCTTATAGTATAGTATACTTCCGAAAGCAGCGGACTGGACAGCCGTCGCCGTAGCTCAGTTGGCAAAGCAACGGACGCGAAAAATCGGACGTCGTGAGTTCGAATCCCACCTACGCGGCATGTACTGTTTTTTTCCCATCTGTTTTTACTAATCGCCCATTGATGAAACACTACAAACAAAAAAAAACATTCCTTGGTTTCGGTGGCTGTTAGCTTCCGTCATGTACCTCATAGCCTGAGTCGCTTTTTGAGGCTAAACCACAAAACAACCCATATATTATACTGTCGTCAGTGCCGTGTTCCACACTACAACAGTGCACAGATTTATTCGACATCATGAGAACACAATGTTAAGAACAAGGGCAAAAAAGCCGAAGAAGCGGGGCTTGACGATGCCCATGTTCCCTCCAAGTATAGGCTACTGAATCTGTACAGGTCTATTAACAAAAGACACTTTTCGTCCTACACCATGTGCGGCTATTTGTGGCCTTGACCGCTTACGTCACGCATAATGTCAGCCGAAGCTCCTTAAAGGGACTACGAAATAAATTTATTGAGATTACGTAAAGATAGGCAATCCATCACTCGTCACCCCAGCGCAAGAATTTTTGAGCTAGCATCAATAACAACGAAGTTATAGACGATTAAAAATCACGCTCCTCCTCTCCCCCCTCAACTCGTACACGCGGGGCACCATAAAAAAATAAAGAAAACAGCTCCGGGACTGGGCACCGCCCATGAATACGTCATTCGCTGACGTTCGGTTTACGACTTCCAGTTGTCGCACTCCCGAGGAGCAGCGTGCGTCGGCAGCGTCTCTCCGGTCTCTGCGCTTTCTTGGCTCCCGAACTTGCGACAGAAAGAGGCGGCAGAGGTAAATTGAAACCATACGCGCGAAGGCAATGCCTAGCTGGCTCGCGCTTGCCCGAGGGGGTCGCGCGGCGGCTCGAGCAGACGATTTTCACCGCTACCGGAAGTGTGCCCGTGACGTCGTGGCTGCCGCGGCTCGAGCGAATGACAGCGTGTGGTGGCCTGCCGACGTCATGGGACTAGTGACGTCTGTTTTCCTGATTTTGGTTCCAAAATGGCTCCCTACGAAGACACCAAACGGCCCGCGAATTTTAAAAAACACGATTTTTAAAAATTCATAATAAATTGCCGGCTCAGTTCCGAAGACTCATACTTGGTGTCAATGCTTCTGAGCATCACTTCTAACATTTACAAGCGGCTTTTAATTATTTGCATGGTCCCTTTAAGACTCTTCTTCCCCGACCTCTGGTAGCGGCCCAGCCCAACACTTCATAGGAACGAGGCCCCTGTGCTGTCCGCCTGCGTGAGATCCCCGCGCGCAGGCACCGCATGCTTACCGTTCTTCAATAAACACTGCAACCGCGGCGCGGCCCGTTAGACGCGTATAAGTGGTGGTTGCGCAAGCGCCTACGCGCTGTTGGCGTTCTCCGTCCAGGGGCGGAGGGCAGAGAGGGAAATGGCGTTGCTCCCCGGCGAAGAGACAAGAAGGCGGGCCACGCCGCGCTCTGGCACGCTTCGTGGAGCAACTCGCTGAAGTAGGAAAAGCAAGGGAGGGGGAGAAAGAGAACAGCGTCATTTACTGACGCTATTTTCGAAGACTTCCAGGTGGTCGAAGTTAATCCGAAGCCCTCCGCTTACGAGACGTCCCAAAGACAACATCACGCTGGATGCCTTCTAGCAAGGCAGTGCATGTAGCGGGGATTTTCCCTCACATGTTTTGTCTACGGCAATGCAATTCACACAGAGTACAACTACACTCGAGCAGTGAGAGGCCGTCCAGACAAGGATAGCGAACAAGGCCTGGGCTGCAGCAAAGGCCTGCGGTGTCCTCTACGATCCAACCACGACGAAGATTCCCAATAAAAGTTCTCTCTCTCTCCCCCGCATACAGCGCACATGATAACCAAGCCTCTGCACATCCCAGCGAGCGCCGCACTGTCTGCACCCCTTCTCTTACTGCGCTGCCGGGGCCAAGCGGAGCGCTATCTATCCATGTCTGAAACAACTAGACCGGGCTTGAACGCTGGCCACGCCGCACGATTTCGCTGGCGCGCGTACTTAACACAGTCGCTATCGGAGGCGCCGTTTATGTGTCTCTGGTCAAGGTTCTTCTCTACATTGCTTGTTCTTCTCTACATGCTCTACATTGCTTCTCTACATTGTGGTCCTTGTCTTTTCGCGCTGTTCTTCTTGAACATGGCATACCAACTCGCTCAAGCATCAGTCCTAAAGACGGAAAGATCATGCGCGGGGCGCAGAGCTCTTTTGATGCTAGTTGCTCAAGTTACACCCTCACTTAAATTTTTTTTCCATTCCTTTTTTTACGGCTCGCTAGCCAAAGCGCTCACTTCTCGCCCAAAACACCCGCCCAGTCAATCGCCAGCATTTTATTTTCAACAGCCCAACGAAAGCCGTGGTGACACAAAATAAATTGCGCTGAACTAGAACACAGGCAAGCGCCAGACACAATCAAGCCCTACGCCATACGAAGGGTGTGCACCCCTTACGAATATACGCTACAGTTAGCCCGGAACCGCGCGTCGGCCACATCAAAACGGGGCGACTGGCTTCTCCGGCAGCGCCAACAGCAGGAGCTTAGTTGGAGGGAAGCAGACCCAAGGGAGCAGCAGCGCGGCCGCCGGCCACCGCCGGGCACGGGCCAGCGCACGGGGGGAACCGGTCACTCCGATGGAGGGGGGAGGGCGATACGGAGCCCGGTCAGACCGCATCGGCCCTGGACGCCAAGGGCGATCCCCCTCTTCTTCCTCGCATCTTGGGACGCCCCCTCTTTCCCTCGTTCGCCGCCCTCCTCCACCTTTCAGAAGAACGGCCCTCACCGTCCGAGGCAGAAGAAAGGGAACACCGGCTGCCTACGCGCGGCGCACGCATTCCACCACCGGGCAGCAGCGGAGCTATGCACAGCTCCGTCCCGTTCATGCCCCGGGGGCGGGTGACCGCCGGATTCAGAGCGGAGGGAGAGAGTGCGTGTCAGGGATGCCCCGAGAGGCGCCCGCCGATCGTAAATTTTTGCACGTGAACGGGGTAGGTGCATGTGCTGGACGCGAGAGCTGCGCTCCTTAACCTTAAGCCAACGACAGAGCCATCGCCCATTAGCGAGACAAACACGGTCATCTATGCGTTGACTGACGAAACGGTCGTGACAAAACGGTCGTGACAAAACGGCCAGGAAAGCGGACAGACGAAAACCGTCACGACAAATTGTCTCACAATCAGATTTCCAAACGCCCGTATCGTAAATGACCGCTTCTCTTCACGACGCCTTGCCTAGACGCAGGTCGCTGCCTGTGGAATACTGCGAAAAAGCACAGCGTATGGCACGCTTGGTTATAAGTTATAACGTCATCAGATATACAATCCGCAACCCCTTTCCATTTTTTTTTTAACACGCCCTTAATTTTGATTTGAGTTTAACCTTCGAAGTAGAAGTGAGGGGAGAAACGGAGGCCCTGGACGAGGACCAGCCGGGGTCCTCTTCAGCTTTCATTTTTTTTTTCCACTGCCATTTTTCCGACCAGCGCCGGCCCTGTTGTTCTCGCCCGCTACCCCGTAGTTCTTGATTAGTGCACTTTTATGCAAATAAAGCCATTAATAATGACTGGCGTACGCACGCACTTACGATCCTCGTCGATGTGGAGCTCACAGACGTTCAGATCGGTCCTGACACATTTTCGTCGTGCACAGGGAATCCCGAACCCGCACTAACACTGCAGCCGCTACCACAGGCGGGAAACATGGACATGCACACAAACAGAGGAAAACTCAAGTTGGCGCGCGCACACGCACATAAATGGTTGCCTGTTCCGCGGCCGCATACCGCGCCTAACAGGAATCCAGCGATGACTCACACCTTCGGAAGTTACGCGCCCTTCGTGTTCCCCTAACGCAGTCACTACTCTCACGAGGCCCTCCCCGTTGTAGCGGATAAACAGGGGAAGCGGCTAGGTGCCGCAAGTGAGTCGCTCAGCCTCCAAGACTTTTTAATCCCACCGCCAAGCTACCCACAGAGAGAGATAACATTACGCGCTGGCGATGGGAAATTCAGCATGCCGACTGGTACACTATTTTCAAGTTTAAGCATTGTTGCGCCATCTGCTTGTACGCAAATCAACTAATATGTTGCCAATCGCTCTGTCGACAGCAAGTGACAAATACCAGATTCGTGCTTGGGTAGGAGGGTCGGCTTTCGAAGCGCAGACCTGTAGCCGCTATCGTGAAAGAACTCTGACTTCCACTACTCTTTATTTCTTTAATGCATGTAACAACTGGCTAAGGAGGTAGATACGCTCCTACGTGCACGACAGCAGCTTTACGATGACACGCTGTGTCACTGCTGTGCCGATCACCCGTGAGGATTCGTCTTTTTTTCCCTCCGATTCTGAGACCTTTACACTTGTCTCTCGGTCGAAGCAGGACCACTGGATCCGATGCAAATGAATCGCGCTGTTCTTCGATTGTGACTGAGACAAAGAATAAACGCCGCAGACAGATGGTCAGCTAACGCGTGTCGTTCTGACCGAACAGCCTCCGCGACATTGAACATGCTGCGACGCGACTGCCAGTGCAGAGAACGAAGGCGTTGCCCTCTCCCGTCCCGCGCTTTCTTTCTGAGCGCGCGACAGGTGAATAACATTACTGACGATGGGTCGTCTACCGCCGTTGCTGCTGCCACAAACGAGAACGCGCTACGTATCCGCCCGTCGCGCAAATTGGATCGCGGCAGGAGATGAGCGAAAAAGAAATGTGGATGCCTAGCACTTGAGCCGGACCAGTGATCAGGCTAGACGGCGAACTGCGAACTTTCTCTTTATTAAGAGTCGGCGACTGACTGACGGCATGCTATGCAGTTAATATTTATGAGCTCAGTGCACAGCGACGGAGGACAGTAGTACGAATCGGAATGCAGAGGTCTGTCTCATACCCGCGCTAGAGCTAACAAGGCGCGAGTGCGTTCCGTCTGATGGACGAGGAAAAAGAAAACAGGACCAAAGAGAAGAAATAGGGAGAGAGAGAGAAATGAAAGGAGAGAACCATTAATATTGGGCTGCGGTTACGACTAACTGGCTGTGTGCTTTTGGTTTGGTTGGTTTATGGGATTTAACGTCCCAAAGCGACTAAGGCTATGAGAGACGCCGTATAGTGGAGGGCTCCGGAAATTTCGACCACCTGAGGTTCTTTAGCATGCACTGACATCGCACAGTACACGGGCCTCAAGAATTTCTTCTCCAAAGAAATTCAACCGCCGCGGCCGGGATCGAACCCGCGTCTTTCGGGTCAGCAGCCGAGCACCATAACCAGAGAGCCACCGCGGCGGCTGTTTGCTTTTGGACGTAGTCCGTATATAAGTAAGTCCATTATACGTTGTCACTGTAGGGTAGTGCGTCTCAGTGAGTCTATTTTTGTGAACCTACCAATTTAAATGAACAAAATTAAAGTGGCATGTTTGTGTTCTTTTGGACGTAGTCCGTACAAACAGACCACTCTTCTTTTTGTTCATTTAAATTCATCGCGTCACAAAAATAGACTCACTGGGACACGCTACTCTACAGTGACAACGTACAATCGACTTACTTATTCACATATTCTACGATATATGATTACAACGGCGGATCTGCAAAGGAGACGTCACTCCTCCAATGAAACCTAGCGATATTCCAGAGATGTTTTAGACTGAGGTTCGGCACGGGCATGAAACAACGCTACTTTGTACTTGCGCCAGTGCCTGCCCGTTCACCACGCCGAGCCTGCACTCACGCACCCGCCAACCAACTAAGCCGATCTGTCGTGAAGCCCAGACCTGTTTCCCTCCGGTCCACAATCCTCCAAGAAATGCTGCTTCGCTCGCGTGCGTGCTCTGAAAAGTCAATCAAGCACTGGAGACTCGTTCGAACTCTCCGAACCGCTGGTCCGAAAAGCGCACGTAACGGATTCGCGTTAAACCCATTGTCTGATCCTCGAGGAGCTGAGGTACTAAAGAACGTTGGACTCACGGCCCCTGGGCAGGAAGGTCTCTTCAAGGAAATAACGGAAACAAATACGAGGCGGAGCCTGGTCAGGTTAATGCACGACGTTAGTCACCACGAGTATTCTGATAAATTTTCAAAGTTAAAAAACTTCACAGCCCAAATTCTGCGCGCCGCACGGTTCCTTCGAAATGTTCTCTCCTAGACGTTCTTCACTGCATCCCTTCATCGCATTCGCGTGAACTCCGGATGATGTTGTGAGTGCACAGGTAGCGGCGGCTCGTTTCCGGAAGCAAAGCTGTTTCTTTTTCTTTTTTACAGCAAGCGCTCAGCGCCTCCAGGAGGAGGCGTCCAAGCGCGACAAGCCCTCTTGGACGGCCGCTCGCGACCCCAGAAAACGGAGGAGCGCGCGGCGTTTCCTCGCCCTTTTTTTTTCTTATATCTTCTCTTTTTCTCTTTCTTCGCCACGCATCACTATATACAGCTATGGCAGGAACGCCGCGCCGTGCACAGCGGCCGGCGCAACAGTCTCTGATATGCGCCGATCGCTCGCGCACCTACTGTGTACCGGCAGTGCATTACGTGTACGCGCTTTGCCACCGGGAAGAGAAGAGGTCCGGAGTGGTGATAACTACTTCCTCCAAACACAACAATGCCGCCGAGGCGAGCCTTCGGCACTCTTCCACACAATGACTGGCCAATCGACGCAAGAACTGGGGCGTCTTGTTATTACCTTTGCCGGGATACGATCTCTATTTATGCGTTACGTCTTACGCACCGCTGCGACCTGACGCTAACATTGTTTTTTTTTTATCGCTTTTTTTGCCTCGGAGCAACCCATCTTGCATAAAATTATTCGTAATGCTGCCGTCCGAAGATCCAGAAGGATTCCCAATCATTTCAGATAAACACTAAAGAGAAGAGTGCTGAAAAAAAAAAAAGTTAATGAATGATATGGCAATAACCGGCTTACATCCTCTAGGCATCCTTTACACCTTCTCCAGAGAAATCTGATGGAGTACAGCGGTGGACGTAAGTAATTAAAGATGTCATCCTGTAGGTAACGTAAAACAGTTTGCTGCCGGCTAACTTTGCTCACAACGTTTGCAGTACACTAAAGTGCGAGCCCTAAAATAATCTGAATGATATAAAATAGCCTGTTTCCTCAGCCCTGAACCAGCTTAAGGTTCACCTTCCTTTAACTTCTAGTTATCGAAACAATACAGAGCGCCGTAAACGCACCTGTGCGCTTCTCAGTGCGTCACGCAAGTGAATGCTCACCTTCACCATCAGCCTAGCTGCGTCCCTAGCGAGACAAAAGCATCTCCCATATCCATCCAGTTTATCCTGCCCTGTGCCAGCTGCGATCACCTAATCCTCACAGGAACACTAACCTCATACGCCTAACCGATTCTCTGCCACCCCCTGCTATGCTTGCCTTCTCTTGGAATCCACTCCGTTACTCTTAAGCCCTAAGGAGCCACCGGTTATCGTGCCTCCATATTACATGCACTGGTCATTTCTTCTTGATTTTAACCAGTACACCATGTGCTCGCGTTTGTTCCCTGACCCACTCTGCTCTCTTCCTGACTGTTAACGTTAAAACTTATCATTTATCGTTCCATAGTTTACTGCGCTGTCATTAACTTAGTTTCAAGCCATTTCGTTTGCATCCTAATTTTTGCTCCATGGGTATATGCTCTCAAGAAACATATATACTTTCTTCAAGAGTGAATTGGTAAACTTTTATTCTTCACCTGAGATTGTATGCAAAGTGCATTATACCCATTCTGCCGCCGCGGTGGCTCAGTGGTTATGGTGCTCGGCTGCTGACCCGAAAGACGCGGGTTCGATCCCGGCCGCGGCGGTTGAATTTCTTTGGAGGAGAAATTCTAGAGGCCCGTGTACTGTGCGATGTCAGTGCACGTAAAAGAACCCCAGGTGGTCGAAATTTCCGGAGCCCTCCACTACGGCGTCTCTCATAGCCTTAGTCGCTTTGGGACGTTAAACCCCATAAACCAACCAAACCAAACCATTATACCCATTCTTATTCTCCTAGTTATTTCGCTCTCGTGGTACGGGTCAACACTTACTATACCAGCCCTAAGTCGATGTATTTCCTCACGACTTTTTTTTTTTTTTATCCAATACTGCAAACCTTGCACAATTCGAAGCAAGGTAGGCAAAAAGATAAAAAAAAAAGCGATACAAACGAAGTGGAAAAATATGCTTCCAATGCTTCACTGCCTATCGCAAACTACTGTTCCTTCCGGAGCAGTAGAACACCACTTTCGATATCTCCATATCAATTTTTGGACCCACCATTTTGCTTTCCCTGTCCACGGCCTCGATCATGCTTCGCAATTCGGCCCTTGATTTACTTAGCAAGCAAATATCAACAGCAAATCGGATATTAGTTTAGCAAGGCCTTCGCCATCAACTTGTATCCCCAATTTTTTCCAATCCAGTTCTCTGAATACCTCCTGGAAACAGGCGGTGAATAGTATCGGAAAGGCCGTGTCGCCCTGCCTGACAACCTTCCTGATTGGGATTTTGTTACTTTTCTTATGAAGAACTATGGAAGACTATGGTGGCTGCGCAGCTTCTCTATATATTTTTTCCCAGTACCTTTACATATGCCTCTTCTATATGTTCCGAAGTGTCTGTATGACTTCTGAGGTTTCGACTAAGTCATGCTTTCTCGTGATATATGAAGGATATACAGGGTGTGCCAGATTAAATGGATGGGGCTTTTTATAAATCGAAAGCTCTCTTCCAAATACAAGCCAAGTGAATGTTGCTAGGAGTTATGTAAAGTATCGGGAAGCATTTTTTTTTTCATTCCGCCTACTGTATTAATAAGTCTACATTATATCATCAACTTCTTAAATCACGCTTAGGTGTAAGTTAGAAAGTTGTCGAGCGCCATGAAAACGGTCCCATCTCAGGTGCTTCCGACTAGGGCAGGGGTTCTCAAACTGGGTTCCGCGGGCTGTCTTCTTGTGTTCCGCGAGAACCCTCACCGGCCCTGACCCGGGAGCTGATATGAGACTGGCTCTGAGTGCTACTGAGCCACGCTTTGACTTGCTCTTAAAAGGGAAGCCGCACCACCCATCACATTAGTATTTGTGTTAATCTGTGCAATAAACATTTAACTTTTGCAACTCTCTCTTAGCAAAAATGCACTCGACAACATTGCTGGTAAGTGAAAGCAGGGGGGGGGGGGGGGGGGGGGGGGGGTTCCCTGGAACTTATTGAAGGCTTTTGGGGTTCCTCCAAGCAAAAAAGTTTGAGAACCCCTGGACTAGGGTATCATTAGCGTAGCCCGTTTACTGTGCGATGTCAGTGCACGTTAAAGAACCCCAGGTGGTCGAAATTTCCGGAGCCCTCCACTACGGCGTCTCTCATAGCCTTAGTCGCTTTGGGACGTTAAACCCCATAAACCAACCAACCTTTTTTATTCGGCAAAGATGAAAGCCCGCGAAATTTAAAATATACCACGTGACAGCGTGCTAAGTATTGCCCACGTGCGCCCGAATGCGCCGCGATTACAGCGCCCTCATCCACGACTTCACAAAACGGGCTGCCAGCTTCATGTCTCCTGCGCAGCCCACAACAGGGCTTGGCGTTGCTGTTGGTCCGCGGCTGCTGACAGGCGATCGTTCCTTATTGATCAGGATAACTTCAGCATTCTTCCTAGGTTCCGGCACGTTCAAAAATGCAACGCATGCTTTAATTTGTTACGCCCTACATCACTCAGTAACCGAAGCCCAAGCCGACTGTCATCAGCGCTAGGCATCTGATGAATGTGCGAGCAGAAGTGGCGGTACAGGTGCACCGAAAGTAAAACGGAGCACGCGATCGGTGGCCAAACTGGGAAAAACTGCATGCCTGCGCGCTCTATCAGCATATGCGCAGCACAGAGCGAAAGGGCGTCAGCACATCCGGCTGACCCACCTCGATGATCTGATGCTCGACTTATCGCCGGCACCATCGAAGCCACGCTGCTACCATCAATGCTCGCCAGAAGCGCTTGCAGAGCTTCAAGCAAGGGCTTAATGTTTGCCCGCATGGTGCAGGAAAGCTGCCCTTCGGCGGCGTGCGGTTTCCTCTTCGTCAGAATGGCACCATTTTCAGCCTGCGTGACCGCCGAGGTTTGCGCTTCACTTGGTGGCGAGTTTGTTGCGCTATGCAGTATAAAAGCTAGTGCATCGGTTCAACATTATTTTCTACTAAAATTTGTTTAACTTTGTTTACTCCACTGTACGAAAGCTAACTTGTGTGGTTAAGCAAGTGGTCTTCAGTTACCTCTTTTGCTATGCCGTTGATCATCTATTTGTATCATAAAAACAATGGAGCCAATATATGCATGCTATTCTTTCTTTCTGCGTTCCCTTTAGGCAAACAAAATTTTGACCGCACTAGTGAAACCGATGCAAAAGCGTTTATGCTTCATAGCGCAACAAACTCGTTGCCAAGTGAAGCGCGAACCACGGCGTTTCGTAACGCTGATTTAAAATGTTGCCATTCGTGACGGAGCACTGAAAGCGATCTTGGCGAGCAGTGATAGTAACCTCGCAGCTTCGCTCGACCCGACGATAAGGCGAGCATCCGATCATCGAGATGGGCCAGCCGGATGTGCCGACGCACCCTCGCTCTTTGCATGGGCATCTGCTGATAGAGCGCGCTGGCGTGCAGTTTTGGACACTTTTGCAACCGTTCGCGTGTTCCGCTTTACTTTTGGTGCGCCTGTACATCGCCTAGAGAGGTGATCTTTGCAGCGTCAATAAACCGAAATGCGAAGAAGGGAACAACAGTCGGCCAACTATCTCACAAAACCGCGCTCAAGGCGGCCCCAAGAAGGGCTTCCTCACAACGCCTGAAGTTACGCCCCGTACATCCATGGCAGCTCTTTTCGCAGCGGAGCTTTTATTCGTGGTTTCAACACTCTGCAAACAGTCACAGCTGCGCCATCAATGTTCTCTTTTGTTCTCTTTTTCATTCTCGTTTGTGCAGAACACGGATCCTCTGAAGCAGAGGAAGCTCGTTAATAACCACGAGCACAGACCTAATAGCCCCGCAACGTAACGGGCTAGCGCCGTTGTTTCCGGACCACGGAGGGAACTAAAACAGCAGGGAAGAATGAGAGACGGACCCTGTTGTCAGGTGGTACAGAGGCCGAGAAAACATGACCGCTGCTTATGAACGGTAGTCGCCACAAGTTAAAGCTCATTCATGTGTTCAGGTTGCAACATGTAATTTGCTTCACCCTACTGTTGCGATTCTTTTATAACTACACAAAATTACAGCGTCACCTCCCGTTTCGACTAAATCTAAGCTTGAGCCGAGTGCCGCCCGCCAATCAGGTTGCTTTATTCAGAGTTACTTTGCGGTCTATAGTCTGAGAACTCAGCGGTAAATGCCCCTAAAAAGGCCTTCCAGCTAACGGTGTCGACCGATTGTCATGACGCCACGGTCAATCCCTTTACACTTGCTATTATCACGTATCGCAGGTGGCTGGCAGATGCAAGGGAATTGACCGCAAAGTCATGACAATCCGTGGAGGGCATTGGCTGGAGGAGTTCCTTGGAGGGACTGCGTTCTTCAGTTGCATGTGACAGTATACCACTAAAGCTCGAGATCGCTAACCTGGAAGACCCGAAACGTTGAGATCAAGCAAGAGCATGTTGAGGTGGCAAACGCAGATCCTGGAGCTATCCATTCACACCTTACTGTCAGCTAAGGGGCCTTTTGTTACAGCTCCTCCCATATCCGCCGCGCCGTCTGCATTCCAGAGGCAGCGCGCCTGAGGGCTGATTCACACCGCAGAAACGCATGGTGTACATGCTCTGCGAAGCCGCTCAGATCCCCGCCCGCTACTCTCACGATCGCTTTCTCTATACCAGCTGTGGCGGCAACCAGCTAGAGATGAGGGGCCAACACTGCCAGCTGGAAACGGTGCATGGGGAGCTGTTAGCAACTTGCATTGCCACATCCGCCCGCACAAAGAAGGCACCCGATATAACGCTCAACCCAAAGCGGTCACGGGTAAACGCGATCACCTGAAAGGCATGCTCTAAACTAGGGGACTACGCTGGTTTGATAAGAGCATTCTAGCGTGGCTGCAGTACTATGGGAAGCATGGCTACAAAAAGAATGGACGCTCCTTTTCAGACAGACCGTTTAAATAAGCAAGCAGAGTTAGGATTTCGTACTGCAACGGTTGGTTGCCTCAAGCGACGGGAAATGCAAGTTATTTTGTGCGCGGATACGTAGTCGCATTTAACCCATGGTGAGCGCTCCACTGCGGCATCCGTTGTAGCGTTCGTGTTGTGTTGGCAATTAAAGCAACAGCGACTGTTCTGAGAATTAACTCTATGCGATGCGCGAAGGCTAACAACAGCTGGCGAACATTCCATGTAGTGGAGGTGCAAATAAGAAAAAAATAACCAGCCAGGCGCCGCCAGTATTTGTATATCGTCTGCTTGTCCTTTTCCTTCTTAACTCCAAGTTTCGTGACATCTCACGTGATAGAGCGAAAAAACGCATGCGCGAGCAGTGCGTGTACTACACAGATCTCGCCAAATAGGAGCCGGCGCACTTCCGGCTGGCGAACGATTTTAGAATGACTAACAGAACGCGGAGCAGCTGGGGTGAATGTGTGCCGGTGAAACATGGGCAAACAGGAAAGCTAGAATCGGGTCATGTACACATCGATGAGCGTGACGCTGACACTCCAGAGCGAATACAGTAGAAAACTGCATTCATTGTGCTGTCAAGACCGCCGTTAAGGGCAGCAACTTCATAGCCTGAGCACTACCCGCAAGCACTGCGCATGTGCGAGGCAGCAAAGGGAAACAATTGCATCAACATGTCGAGCATCGTCATAGGTTGTTTCACATCTCATTAATGACGACAAACCACGACATCCAATCCATGACAGTCATGACGAAAATACTGCACAAGGACATTTTGGTGGGCATAGAGAACATAACGAATTGAGGGTCGCCGTCGGAAGTTTCGTTATCCAGACTTCACTGCCTTGTTCAAACTATCCCATTTTGAGCAAAGAATCTACAAGCCTGTAACAGGCCTATTCGTCGACAGCAAGTACAACGACCGAACTGAAGGCATTCCTCGAAAACACACCAGGCACGTACATAAGACGAGAATACAAAGAAAAAAGGCACGCAAGAATGCAAGAATGCCTGTCGGTTTACGCTTGTCAACCGGCACGTCCGTTTCGAACGCAGGCTGACCTCAAAGTGAACTCTGATGTCAGTTTGACACGCTCAAGGCCAGATCGGCGTGCTTCGCGCTTCGAAGGCCGCCATCCAGGAACGGTAGCGAACAGTGTCTGATACTCGCTCGCTTGCCACTACAACGTCGCGAAGTTCGCGGACACGGCAGTTTGACACGTCGTCTCGGCTCACCTGTCCTGCTGCTTGGCCGGCGCTGAGACGGAGTCCGTTAACGAAGCCGCCTTGCTCGTGCAGGAAGTCTCCGACGCTGCCATGTCTCCTTGAAAGAAGTTAGCTCGGTTCTAGTGGAACAAACCGACCGACGAGGACAGCATCCTGGAGGGTGATCGCCCGGCGATCATAATGCCCCGATATCCTGTTTGATGTCGGCACAGCCACGGCTCGAAATTCCGACCACAAAAGAGACGCAGCGGCGCCGACAGCAGTAACACCTGGCTGCCGCTTCGGCAGTCGTCGGACTTTGCACGTCGCAGATCCTCGTCGAACTCTCTCGTCTGTTCGCACCAATCCACTGGTCTTCGAAATCCAAAGCGTAAAAACACCGACAGCGCGACGTCGACGTCGCGCGCCCGCGGTCGTTTCGTGGCCGAGGAAAAAGCCGGCGCGCTCGTTCAAAACAAAACCGTCGCCTTCGGCACTCGTTCGTAGCTGCTTCTCCCGGTTGCCGCGGTCGCCAAGGCAGCCGCTGCAGCGGCGGCAGCGTGCGCGGACGCAACACGTGACGCCACACGCGACCTCGGCGCCGCGAGCGGCCTGCTTAGTAAGCGCGCGCAAAGGAAAACGCGCCAAATTTGAACGCTACTCATGCGTTGAGGTGAGCAGTAGTCGATATCGACCACCGTAGTAGTAAGACATACCACTGAGAGGCATCAATTGACCATTCTTTAGTCTCCATTTACAATGTGAGCTGTTTCTATGTGCATAAAAAAAAATCCAGAGTGCTTACGTGCTGTGAAGGCGAAAGCATTAGTGTGTTATCACGAGCGTTCGACCTCGACGGAGGTTGCGCAGTGAGATATGAAACGAAGACGGCCTCTGAACGCTGATTCCACGCAGAATGAATCCGCAAAGGTCCGAGTGGGTGAATGGGTGAATCGGGTTTAACGTCCCAATGCGACTCAGGCCGCCTGGTCCGAGTGAAACACTCGGACATTCGGTTCAAATATCTATCGCAAGCTAGCCTCCAACTCTCTCATATCTCGGTGCACACCTCAACCGCGCCTTAAAGGAAGAGGTAAAGTGTGGGAAGGCATGCAGTCGAACGTGCATATGTAGCCGGTTCGAATCTCTGTCGCAGGCTAGCCTCCAACTTGTCTACCACATGTCAGCTGTATGCAAAGAGAAATCGTATATGACGCCACCCGAAACGCAGTACGACTAACGGTTGCTCATAATTTTGGTATGAATGTAGTCAAGAAAACTGGGGTGACCCTGAGGTCAGCCAGTGCAGGGTATATAAACGAACGGAATGGATATGCTTGTCGGAAATTGCGGCGCACGGATTGCTGTGTGCGTCCTGCGGCCGCTTCATGACACCACCCTATTTTTCCAGCCATTGTTGGGAATTTTTGTACCACCTTCGAGTACGCACGCACACGCGCGCACGCACACACATACACACCGCCGGTTTTTCTCATAATTGGGCAATAGTAAATCTTTCACCTTAAATAAAAGCATTATCTACTTTTCATGTGGGTTATGCGTAAGAACCAGTCGCCAATGAAACAGAAATGCATTCCAGCGTCACATCCCATAGGCGTTTTACCGCTGGCTGTTTTGTCTTATCTTGCGCACACGCTATCTTTTATTTCCCGGTCCCCAAAATCCATGCGCACGGTACGTGCTAGTCAAAAGAATAGGATTTTATCTTTTGCCTTGGAACTCACACAGTTACTTGAACCATATGCTTAACTCTCAACAATAAATATCAAAATTTACCGCGAGTACAAAGTGAGAAGGAACACCAGGCTTCCGCGCTAGTTCTGTAAAACGTCATCGCGACAATAAAGTTCTTTAAAGTCATTTCGGGCTTGTACAAGACCTAGCGATAACGGAAGTATAGCAGAACGTAATATGCATTCAAGGATAGTAACGCATTACCCTCCAAACTACGCAGTGCGACATCAACGAACAAGCGCGGCGTCTTAGCGCGCGCACAAAATTCAGCCTCCCCAGCCGCGGCCGTGTCGACATCTCTCGGCAGTGAAAAGAAACGCGGCAACTGCCTCTCCTGTTTCAACGCCTGGCGCTCCACCGCACGGCGCGCACGCACTACGTAAACTGACCTTGGAAAGGTCACCTGAGCGGCGGCGGCAAGGCGGCGGTAGTGCGGCTGAAATACCGGCGGCGGCCGCACCTCCTCGTCGCGTTCCTTGCTCTTCCAGGTCTCTCTCTATCTCTCAGCGATTGAGAGGGTGGTCAAGGGGAGAGGGATAGAGAGAGGAAGTAGGGGGAGCAAACGGGCCTACCTGTGGCCGCTGCTGCTACGACGCCTGGAGGCGTCTTGCTCTCCGGAGAAGCTTCCGGTTCGGCCCCCTAATGATTACTGGTTCACCGTTCTCTAATATGGAGCGGCTCGAAATGTCCGAACCGCGTCGAAGACGCACTTTACACGAAGACCCTCCCCCTTCCCTCTTGTTACTTGAAGAGGGGCCTCGGCGAATGCAGCAGAAAGTGAGACAGTAGCTGCGCGTTCATTTGAATGTCTGCTCCGTCAGAAAGCGACAGAAAGCTGGACTGCACCACAGCATGGGCGCTCAATGTAAAATAAGACAAAACTAGAATGCACAGCACGAAAATGAGTATGATGCGTCGGAGTAGAGTTCCCAAAGGCTCTGCGCAAAAGGTGTTTGGTGCAGGGGATGTCAGACTTAGCGCTTTGGCTCTTCAGAAAATTCAGCTGTACCGTAGCAATCTGGCATTAAGACCAGCATTCCTCTCGGCAATTCCGCCTAGCCTGTGGCCTCTACCGCAAGACAAAATCGAGTTCAATGTCAAGTATCGGGAACAGGCCAAGTGTAAGAGGAAATCTTCGACAGACAGTGATCCCCCAGCCCCTGCCGCTAAACTTTCCAAGCTTTGATTTTTGTTGTTGTTGTTGTTGTTGTTGTTGTTGTTATCTCCTTCTCTTTCTTCGCTGACGCTTTCGTCCAGCCAGCACGTACGTATCTGACCGTATGACCTTCGTTCCAGTTCCATGCACAGCTGACCTCGTCAACTGTGCTGGAAGCCAATGGACAGCTGACGGATCGGTCTCGGGCGCAGACGCTCGCGCAGCTTCAGATGAAGGGTTCACCGCAACATCCTCGACGATGAGCGCAAGAGCGGGTTGCGTGCCGCGTATAAACACAGGGCAGCCACGCGTGCAGCGGAGAACTGCTGTCGCGCTACTAGCGCCGACGGACCGAGCAACTGTGGAAGCTAGATACTGATAGATCTAGCAGCGCCAACCAGTTAACTAGCCTGCTCAGAAACGCTGCCCAAAACGAATAGTTATTACGTACTACGTACACTGTAAATCGTTGAAGCATCAGCTGTAATTAACACAAGCCTGCACGCTCTTAATTAGCGGTAATACAGCGCGCGGTCTCTGTTGAAACGTCCCTCTCCTCAAGCGAGTGTCCGTGCCCTGTGCTCCGACCCAATTCAACCCGCCGCGGAGGCTCAGTGGTTGGGGTAGTCGGCTACTATACGGAGTACCCGGGTTCGAAACCGACCACACTGGCCGCGTTTGGATGAAAGCGAAACGGCAAAGACGACCTTGTGCTGTTTGATGTCAGTGCCCAGGTGGTCGAAATTATTCCGGAGCCCTCCACTACGGCACTTCTTTTTCTCTTTCTTCTTTCACTCCCACTTTCCTCCCTTCCCTCACTGTGCGGTTGAAGTGTCCACCGAAGATGGCAACAGTAACTGCGCCATTTCCTGTCCTAAAAAAATCATTAATTCAATTCAGTACTTTCTGGCAGAACCGTAAGGTGGCGCAAGTTGTCAGAACATTTCCTTTGAATTTACTTTGTATGAAGAGAGGCAGTCTGGCAAGCGCGGACACGATTCTGGTGCTAAATATGTATCGCAGAAATATAAGCTGCCTCCTCGGCCACTATCCGATGCTGTACACAGAGTGGAGAACGTCGTCCTCGAGAACCTCAGGAAATATATGATGTGTGTATAAGGTGAGCAAGAGCCCTATAATGATGCTGTGATGGGAGATAATCATTCTTGAGGTGGTAAGTTAGCTTTCCTGCATCGCTTTATCAACGTAAAGGAACGACGTGATTTGTGGCGACAGACAGCAGCTTCACCTATTCACCGGTTTATCGCGAAGAAAATGAGTGCATCTTTATTTTCTCCTTCGTTCTTTTGCTGTGTGACGACATGCATGCGCGTAGCCGACTTAAATGATTGATCCTGTGTAGTCTTCATAAAGTGGTCCCAGCCTGTCATCAGAGCCGCGGCCACTAGACTTGACACTCACTCACTCACTCACTCACTCACTCACTCACTCACTCACTCACTCACTCACTCACTCACTCACTCACTCACTCACTCACTCAGTCGCACTCAGGCAAAGATTGACCGCCTTTCACTTTCATTCACTCATAGCTCTTAAAAAAGTCAACCACTTCATCGTTTGATGCCTTCTTTACCAAGTCGTTCAAGACGAACAATATGCTTGTGCTTTTCTATTGGGCCCGCTGTCTGCTCCGTCCATTCTGCTTGCGGTGACGACCCAATACGTGCAACATAAGGGACCCGTCACATGAACAGCTGCAAAAGCTTCTCGGAAGAGTGGGTACGATACCATGCCAATTCTCCCCACAGGCGACGCACATCCGTGGACGACAGCCTGTACACATACCGAGTGCCTAACTCCGCGGACGTTCCTTTAGATCCGGACTCAAACTCGATCTTCAATCAATATGTACTCCACATTTCTTATGCATTTTCGCGGACTGAGCAACAGATACCTTCTCCCCAGCCCGAGCCTTACGCGTGAAGAAGTCGTGACATGGTGCAACTTCAAGCTCATAGCGACACCTCAGCACAGATTCTCACCCACTCAGTATCCCAACCGATGTCGTCACTGCGAAGACTACCCTTGCCACGTCCGCTGGACGAGTTGCTCCTATCCCAGCTCCCCCATCGGAGACCTGGGAGGCT
Source organism: Amblyomma mixtum (assembly GCF_055824585.1). NCBI lineage: Eukaryota > Metazoa > Arthropoda > Arachnida > Ixodida > Ixodidae > Amblyomma > Amblyomma mixtum. Next base: position 38,286,381 of record NC_143016.1, on the reverse strand, counting down.
GCACTGACCAGCGACGTTGATCGACCGTGCCCAGGCGGCAGCGTCCTTCCCTGGGGGACTCCATCCAACTACGGGCTCCCACCAGGTGAAGTGTTTTTCCACCCTGAAGCCCTTTATTCCAACCAACCATACACCAGCGTTCACGGTATACCTGTGCTCACCGTTGTACTGAGTCACTCACTGGCTCTGTGCTCTCCCGTCCGCTCATTGCAGGGCCGAGGATGGGAAGGACAGGAGACACCGCTCGGAGCGCGCACCGACCGACGCGGTCGGCGGCATAAGAGGAGGGCCAAGGCCGCGCAAGCTGCTGCCAGGCGTGCGGCTCAGTCGAGCGGAGAGCGGCGGCGATGGACAGGGACACCCGGACGACGATTAGCGGGTGCGCAGCCGAGTGACGGAATGGGAGCGGAATGCGACGCGAGCTGTGGCCGGCTGAAATGTCCCAGGCAGCAAGCGGACCATTTGGCGACACCATTTTCGTGCTGGCTGAATAGAACAGTAGTGTGGTTGCATCGGAGCCGACTCCACTGGGAATGAAGACAATCTGTGCGCTTACCGAGCATCGACGTCGAATTTAGCCCTACCGGAGTGGATTTTTGTGCAATCTTTTCGAAGTTCTCCCGGCGTTACGCATAACAGAGGAGAGGAAAAACCACCACGAGATGAACCAAATCCAGTGCTTGCACGTACTTATTCTGATAACCCTCCGCGAAAGACTCGCAACTGCGCCCTGCAGTGGAGACACAAAAAGACAAGTCTGCGAGAAAAGGCGTGCGCAGACGGGGTGGAAAGGGGGAGTGGCCACTCTTATAGGTGGGTGCAGTTTTCTTGCCATACTCTTCCCTGTTACCCAGAACACACACAAAAAAAGGCTCTACCATGAATTCCGCCCTTATGGAGAGACCTGTGCACGCCTATGTCTGCGAGGAAGATGTGAGCGACAGTAGCGCGGAAATGAATCCCCCTCCGTGGGTATGTGCCATTAAGACTGAGGATGGTGATGAAGATGATGATCATCATCAATGTACGCGAGCGCAGCTCGATACGAATTGATGCTGCCAGACGTATGAGCGAACAGTTTGAAGGCAGTGCTAAATATGACGTATTAGTCTTCAACTTTCTCAAGTTCTGAATTGCGCTGTCATGACTGGTGCCCCGTTCAGGAAAATGCACCTAGACCTGCATACGGATAAACAACTTCTAGAGAGGATTTACTTCGCTGCCCTCTCTGAAAACTGCGACTTGCAGAAAAGCCCGATTGCTTCGAGCAACCTTCTCATACGCCAACAACAGAAGCAAACGAACCCTAAAAAAAATTCTAATAGCAGAGCTAATATCCTATTTGCTTATCAACAACTAATAGGCAATTACACCAACCTAGTAAGAAATGCAACAAATTGAAAATATGATAGTCTGCTAGATTTCCCGACGCTGGGAAGCATGCAGTATCTACAGGCCTATCACCGTGACATGGACCTCCATTTGAAGGATGTGTTCACTAACATGCTGTGAGAACACTGCGACGCAATAAATGCATGCAGAACATAACTACATCCTCTACATTAAACATATATAAATAGGCAGCTGGGCTTTTCTAGCCCCTCTGAACAACGCAGCCATATGCACTGGTGGTTAGTTGTTGGTCTGAGAAGCTATTATAAATAAATATTACGATTGGATATTCCTCATGTGCGCTTGAAGAAAGCGAAAAAAATGAAGAAAGAATTGAAGAAAGAAATAATTTCTTACGCCAAAAAAGTTAGTGCTGTTCGTGTTTCAAATTGTATGTTGCTACCTCTTAGACAGATACCAACTCATATTAGACTAATACGGGACCTGTACAGCAAATAAAGAGTGTATTAAACCAATACCTATTTGTATTAAAATTTTAGTTACGGAATAGAGTGTCACAATGAGCTACTACATTTGTATATCTTCATTTATTTCACTTAACCCGCCGCGGTAGCTCAGTGGTTATGGCGCTCGGCAGCTGACCCGAAAGACGTGGGCTCGATCCCGGCCGCGGCGGCCGATTTTTGATAGAGGCGAAATTCTCGAGGCCCGTGTACTGTGCGATGTCAGTGCACGTTAAAGAACCCCTGGTGGTAGAAATTTCCGGAGCCCTTCACTACGGCGTCCCTCATAGCCTGAGTCGCTTTGGGACGTTAAACCGTCATAAACAATAAACCATTTATTTCACTCAGCTGAAAACTACAAACCGGTTGCAGTAAATAAAATCAACGTGTATTTTTGCCACCTGGTACGTTACAGCCAGTCTGACGGGCTCTCAGCATCCCGTTCTGCAGCGGCAGGATCAAATGCAAACAGCATAAAAAAGATATACTAACAACATACACAGCACGTTGGAAGAAAACAAAATCGCAAAGAACATTAAAGAAAGCTAGACAAAGGTCATAAAAGACATTCTTGTACTAGGTTAAAAAAGAACACTTCATTATGAGAGTGGGACTAATCAAAAGGAAAAAAAGTTTCGAGAGATACACAGTTATGTATAGATCCGCGCGTCTCACGAACGCACACGAAAATAAATATGTATAGCAACGCAGTTCAATTAATAGTACTTCAATAAAGAAGGAGCTAGATAACACAGATTTTCTTTTCTTGACATTAACGAGATGTATACCCATGAGCCAGTTATACTTATGTTTTGTTCAGGGCTGGGCACGATACTTCAAAAAAGTATCTTCGATACCGACGGCCGCTACCTTAGAAAATTATATTTCAGATACCCATGCAAAATGCAGAACTGAAATTGGTTTCCGATACAGATACTCGTGCTGTATCGTCGATACTTCGATATACTACTGAAGCCTCCAATGTTATTAAAGGTAGTCATATAACTGGCTAGGTTATGCAATTTCTCCGTGGTTTCTGGGGCATACGATATAGCCCACTGTTTCGGAAATGACTAAAATGAATCCAGCCGCACGGATTTCTTTAAGCGCTGATGTCGGTGCTGCTGGTTTCGTTAGATCTTTAGCACTGGACTAAAGCCATATAGTAACGTTAAAGCGATCACTCCCGTAAGCCTATAAAAATCTTGTTTTAAACTAATGTTCTTCATGAGGAGCATTTGACTACATCTGTCTGTGAGCATTTGACTACATACGAATAAACCTCAAATTTCTTCTGATGCTTTTAGTTTGTTACATGGTCTTGTTGTATAAGCGGATTCTGTTTTCTGGATTTTGTCAACGCTATGTAAGTTGTGAATATTGTTTCATGTTTCTGTTATAAATATCATGATCAACCGATGTTAATAGAGATTATATATTCATCTTATTCTAGACATACGACAAAATATTTGCACTGGGCAGCGTCAGGTGCGTTGTGAATATGTCTGATGTATTTCTTTTGTAGTAAGTGAACAGTCTGGAGAGTAGAAAGCGGTACCGTTCCCCTATCTGAATAACATAAACCGCGTAAAGCGGGTGCGAAGATTTCGTGAATGTCCTTGTAGTTTTTGCAGTGCTTTGCCGAAGTATGGCAATAAAAAAATAAACGGGTCTTTTGTCGCACAGCAGTTGGGGAGAGACTTAACGCGCTTAATCAACATGCTCGGGCAAGCAGGCTAAACCGCCTCAAAGAAGTGTGGATAAGTCAGTGATCAGATTCTTTTTTTCTCTCCTCTTATATAATTTTTCCTCCCTTGCATTGTATTCGACACTGACGCCCGTAAAGAACAACTCGTACTTTGCTTGCCTTTCCCGCACCGCGCGCGATAATGGCTCCATGCTGCAAAAAACAAATTTCATAAAAAGCCCTCGTGCGGCTTCCGCAGAAACCCCGTTATGCCACATTACCGCCTCCTTTCCGTTTTCTCTGCCTGCTACACGAACCGCTACTTTATTCCCGTTACACGGTCGTTACTCGCGCTCTCGTTCCACTGGCAGGCAGGTAGAGCGGCCGTGCCTCCCTGAGTGCAGCGCTGGTTGCTTTTTAACCAGCGGCTCGTGAACTAAACAAAAAAGAAATTTGTTTCATAGACTGCGCGCATGATTTGTCCTATACTGCGCCCTCTGTGTCAGCACCGGGTCAAAATGTGAGTCCCGGTAACCTTCTAAAAAACAAGCTGTGCGACCTCTTGTCGTCTCGTCGTTTTCCTTCTTTTCTGCGGTGATTCTTTTATCTCTCTTTTTTCCCCAGTCCGCGCTCAAGCAGAGCACAGCACCCGCAGCAGCTAATAGCCTCACTGCGTAGTCCCGTTCCCGCGCACGCAACGTCTTCGGCAGACCGCTTCCCGTGCGACCGACGAGGCCCCTCGGCGAAAGGCTGCGGCGTATGCGTACACACCGCACGTCAACGGGAGCCCGCGACGCGCATGGGCGGGCGTGTGCGGTGGCGGAACGCTTCGCATGCATGCAGCTTCCGAGGACGCGGGTTCGCTGCCTCCGCGCCCGAGACAGGCCTTCGCGACCCATTGGGCCCACGCTCGGTCAGGGACCCTTCGCTCACACACAGAGAGAACCGTTCTATCTTCACCGCAGCGGCGGCGTACAGGAGTGCTGCCCCCGCAACGAGAGAGACAGGCGCGTCCTGGTCCCTGGAGGCGCTAGGCATGCACGTGGGTACGGGTACGCGGATTCAGTCAACCATGCGCGGGGGCGCGGCATTCGCGTTGTCAAAAGCAGACGGGTACCCGCTTTCGCCCTCGTCTCCAGACACACCTCACTTAGCGCGCACATTTTGTGGCTCTCCACTGCCAGTACCGAATGCGAACTGTGGAAGATTCGTGGCTCTTGTTTGCCCTCGCGGCGACGGTGCTTCTTCAGGGGCTCAATTAACCGGCAGCGCCTTGAGCAGCAGAGACGAGGTTGCTCTTCAGACTACCCGTATACTCTCAGTGGGTAGTACTATAGGTCAGACCAGGAATAATACGCAAGTTTAGTTCCCTACGAGCTCAAGAAAGCAGATCGCTGCAGACTGAGTATCTGGTCACGGCCAGAACCGAGCGACGTAATCCGCCTGTGGCTTCGCAGTCGCACAGAGCTCCTGCTTGGGAATTTTGCGGGATCCAGTACGAACTCTGGGATATTGAAGCTGGCAGTCACGCAAATAGTGTGGAAAGCGTTCTTGCTTTTTTCGCAGCACAGGGATAAATAGTAACCGCTCCGGTGCCGGTAAGTATGCGATAACGCACCGCTCAGTAATCGGCAGAAATGACCCCTCCAATATGAATGCGAGCGAAAGGAACCCATTCAGCATGCTTTATTCGCAGTGCCCTCAGCCAGTTTTTTTTTTTTTTTATCGCGTTCCCCTGGAGTCTGCGCAAAGACGGTGCTTAGTACAATCGTTGCCGTTCTACTCCGGTCAAAGTGTCAGTATGAAGATCAGCGTTCAAGGTTTCAGCTTTCACGCAGATGTTGGTTCCAGCCAGAGTAGTAGCGAACGTCAGGCAAAAAGACCTTTGTAACGTGACCACAGTGATCTTTGCTGTCTCTTCAATCCGCAAGTCGTGACAGTTTGAGCCATAAGCATAGCGACTATAGCCCCGCAGTCCGTCTAATAGTACACATGAAGATCGAGCGGCCGTGCCACTATTCAGTGCGAAAGTTTAACGCCATGTCCGACTTGCTTTCTTTCTTTCCTTCTTTCTTTCCTTATTTCCTTCTTTCTTTCTTCCTTTCTTTCTTTCTTTCTTTCTTTCTTCCTTTCTTTCTTTCTTTCTTTCTTTCTTTTCTTCCTTCCTTCCTTCCTTCCTTCCTTCCTTCCTTTCTTTCTTTCTTTCTTTCTTTTTCTTTTTCTCTTTCCTTCTTTCTTTCTTTCTTCCTTTCGTTCTTTCTTCGCCTGTTAACAACTGTGCCTGTTAAAGCTGCAGAAGTTGATCTGAAAGCTCGCACGCTGCTCAAAACTCGACGCACAACATTGGTCACGTTGAGCGCGTGCTTGACTCCAGCCTTGAAAAGAGATGGAAAAGCAGGGGCCCGAGTTACTGGGGTGTGAAAATAGACCAGTCCCCGCATTTACCGCCGCGAAACTTTGTGACGTTATCAGCGCCGTTTCAAAGTGGGGTAATCGAGTCCACGGTGACCAGCGGCCCTATTGTGTCCGGTCAGAGAAGGAAGTGGGGGGGGGGGGGGGGGGGGGGGGCGGAGACAAACGTAATATGAGCGCGGAGGGAAAGTGAAGCAGTCAAGCTGGCAGGCATGCTAACGATCGTCTAGTTGAATTCCAATAAGCGACGAAAAGGGGATACTGCTGGTGCATTAAGGGCCTGAGTTGAAGCACTCTGAGTCATGCCGTCTCAGTCACCACTTTCCGAAAAGGAAAAAGCAGTATATGTTCCAAAAAACTTACCTCTAAAGAACCAGCCAGCTGGTCAGACAAGCCAACCCAACATGCTTCTCATTTAAGGTTTGATTTGCGGTAGATGTTCGTGCGCGGACACAGGTAGACTAACCAGAATACGAGAGTACGCTGACGTGAACTTCAGGCGTTTTGGCCTAAACATGCAGACACATAGGTTATCCAAAGCGCGCTCCTGTAATACTTGTTCCCGTCCCCTTCAGCTGATGCGTCAATGAATGGTGTTAGTTGAACAGTCTTCTAATCAGCTTGAAATTTTATGCAAGTTCGGTTTGGTTTATGGGGGTTTAACTGCCCAAAGCGGCTGGGGCTATGAGGGACGCCGTAGTGAAGGGCTCTGGAAATTTCGACCACCTGGGGTTCTTTAACATGCGCTGACATCGCACAGTACACGGGCCTCTAGAATTTCGCCTCCGTCGAAATTCGACCACCGCGGCCGGGATCGAACCCGCGTCTTTCGGGTCAGCAGCCGAGCACCATAACAACTGAGCCACCGCGCGAACGCCATCGCGACTCCGTGGAATAAGGACTGGCTTCACTGCGTTTACCGCATGCTTGCAGCAAAGCCCGCCGCTTATTAAGCGAAGGCATTCACCGAGATATAACGGGCGCTGCCTAAGGTAATAATGTGATGAATAAAAACGGTGAAGGCCGTCCTCTCTCGGCTCGAGCAGCCATGAGACTTTTAGCAGCGTTAGCTTTGGTGCTAGATGGCTCATGATTAAAGCACGGCTCTTATATCTTTGTGACTGTCCAGTTTCCCTTCACGTGCTGTGTTGCGCAATGAAGTAATCCGTCTTAAGCCGTTCGACTTAGAGTGAAAACGCTAGATGGGGACATTAAGTCTGAAGAGCTGAGCAGTTCAACTGGTTCCAATAAAAGCGCAGCTGATGGACGCTGTATCAGCACCAAAATCTCCTCCTTTCAGGTCAGGAGCAGAATACCTGCATCTGTATCCTCAACTCGCAACATTACACGCACCACCTAACTGTTCGAAACACTGTGACACATCGCGCCGAAAAAATAAAACACTAGTAAAAGACAGGACAAACAAGAACACACTAACAACTGAAGCGAAATAGGAAGACACCTCCCCTCGGTGAACATGCTGCACCTTTTCAGCTAGCAAAAAGCACCTGCATAACTATCATTCGCGGTGCAAATGCGCCCTCAGAAATCACAGCGACTGGATATACTAAAGCTTTTCGTTGGTAAGATCCGATCCTGACAGCCGGATAGGCAGAGGTAAACGTGCAATGAGCGAGATGGCAGTCAGCGCACTTTCCAAATTAGCGAACAGCTCTGCAAATCAAACTCGCAACGTTATAAGCCAAACAGCAACCGCGTTTTATTCGGTGTGAAACATCCGAAGCGTACCTACGCCACTGCCCAATGGATTCATATCTTCGCCATTCACAATGTTAGAAGGCTCACGCTGAGAGATCTTGACTGCCGCATCAGACTTGAGGGTGGCGTCAGAACGTGCCCTGCCCCAATAAAAAGCAGCGGCAAATCGGCATTCGTCTGAACATGCGAAGCGTCAGTTACGACTACAGCGTCTGGACAGAGAGCTTCACGCGCGGGAAGATGGAGCTTAAATGCGCGTAGCGTGCCAGCCAGCGCGTGCCGGGTGATCTGTCATCATCCGCGCCGTCGGTGCTCGCCAGAAGAGCAGGGGCGGAGGAGAGGTGCATTGCGGCATACCGCCTGTTAAGCGCTGCTTATCGTAGCGCTGCTCGTGACTGCTGATTTGCATGAAGTGGAGGCATGTGCAGCGCGAGGAACCCGACCGGGAAATGGGCGCTGATGAGGGGGCGCCGTCGTCTGACGCCCGGGCCAAGGACGGCGCGCGCCCGGCGACAACAGCCCGCGCAGCGACAGCGGCAAGCGCGCCAGACTGCGTCGGACCACGTCGACGGTACAATGGGCCGGACGTCCACATGTTTGCCTGCCTCAGCGACGGCAGTCGTAAACCGCACCCGCGCAAAGCAAATGCGGAAGGAGATAAGGGGGCGTAAAGGAGGAAGCCATGCGTCTTGACCGGGCGGGGTGCGGTCGCCGCGTGCGGCGGAGCTGGCGGCAGGCGATCCCGAATGACTCGGACGCGAGGCTGATCTCCGTCCACGCCGGCTGCCGTGTTGCAGAAACAGAGCTACATTCATTTCGACTAGCCCTCACTTTCTCAGCTGGGAAGTCAGATGATGCTGTGGAGCGATGCCGAATCATTCTGCGACATCCCGCAACTGCTCGGTGCCGCGGATCTCACAGCGTTTGCCATCTTCGCACTGAATCGAAATAGTCTTGCAGGTGTCTTATATTTAAAAAAAATCTTGAAAATTAACGAAGGAGCTTACACCATGCGAGGCAAATAAGTCATTTTTATGCGTAGCCGTGGCTAAGCGCAGACTTAATGGCCTTATTCTGAAGACGAGACCACGAGTTCTATACCCGCGCTGATGGAAGCTTCAGTTCGATAGGTACCGAGTCCGTCTACAGACGCTCGTCTTGGACCGCGTGTGATTAAAGTTAATTCAAAGCTCACAACTGCACGGCTGTCCTGAAAAGCCCACATGTAGCTTTAGACAGTAACAATAGTCTAATCTTGAAATTACAAAAAGTAAATTCCGGACGCTAGTTCCAAACTGCACTCGCGAATGCTAATAGAGACTTTTAGCCCAGCGGAGACGTAGCAGCGTATAGATGTAATACCGGTTCATCGGATGCCGGCTGCGCGTGCACAATGGCCGCACCCCTACCACTGCACGTGCGCAGCCGGCGTCCGGTGAACCGGCATTACGTCCACGCTAGTAGGTAGTACGTGTCCGCTATAGCTAAAGGTCCCTAATATAGTTGACGACGTCCAGGCACCGAATGTCTCGCCCTACTCTTGCGTGCGCTAGCCAAAATGATCGAGCACTGCTGCAAATAGAGAGTAGAAATTGTGTGAAAGTCAGCAGCAGCAGCTAAAATGATCTTAGAAGCATTGACGCTGTCGCTGTTTTTCAAAAAGGCATCATTCTACAAAGCATGATAAGAACTTTCAGATGATACAGCCATTTCTGCCAGAGGAGAAGGAGAGAGCGACACGAAAGCTTCGAGAAAGGTGCACAGATAAAAAGCAGCAGGCGCTCTGTTCAGTGCGGCCCATCCCGCCCTGTCGCCCACAGACTCTCCTCCATTCCAGGCACGGATCGCGACGCAAGCATAATTAAGCATTTAGAAGAATTCCAGACAACACAGCGCCGCTCGTATGGCACGAGCTCTGCGGTGTGTCCTCGAAAGCGCTTCAGGTTAAACACATCGACCGGCTTGCGTGCCACCGCTTCTCATGTTCTGGGCATCTATGCAAATGGCGCGCGCGCTCGGCTGAATATGTATACGCTGCTGGCCCCGAACCGCTCCCGTTCGGGCGCGTCATGAGGCTGCATTTCTCGCTTTCGTCTCGCCATTTGCTGCAAGCCACACGCCAGCTCGCTAATGTGCCCGCGCCAGAAGCGGACTGAGTCAGCTTAATGTATACGCATATGGCATTTCTGATAAGACCGACTCACGCCTGCAAACATACTCCGCCACCCAGTGCGCTTGACAACGGCTCACTGCAGCAAGTCACAATTAAACTCCAATTCGAATGCCAGCTATCTCATATAGCCAGAAATTTCATGTAGCCAGTTTCGCAAGTCACCGTAGAAGCACGCGTCATTTATGAGCGACTTAATGTATACTATATCGCACCGGCCATCGGCAGCGCCCAGCAAATCCTGAGAACCTTTGAGTAGTTCATCTTCCTGCCCATCGGGACGTTACTAACAGAACTTCAAAAGACCGACCAATCGGCGTTTCATTCATAGGTTCATACTTTTAACTGCGCAAAAAAACACACGGACACAAGGTAGAAAGCACGACACGAGCGCAGACTACAAAATTTTTATCAGGAAACAGGTGCTTATAAAAGCTCGAAATAACCCAGGGCACAGACGCATAGAAACAAACGCAACACAATCACAGACTTTGGCGCGTGCACTGTCAATTCATTCATACAAAACAAAACCCAAAAAACAAGGAATAAAACCAACAGGTAGCATCCGGTCAGGCCAACGTTCCGTACTGCCTACTTGTGCATGAATCCCCAGCAACTCGCCCAGTTTTCCGTCCTCATTCATAGGCGCGTGGAGTTTTTGCCTTCAAACATTATGCGATTGATTAATAGTGAGTAAAGGAGAGACGCATCAAATGCCTCACTCAAGGCGGACTCATCGGCCGCGCCCTGAGGGAAGGAGGAAGCTCTGCTTTCTAAGTGCACACTGAGGACTTTGGCGGAGGAATCGATCGTCTGCCATCTTCCACAAGCGGCATTCATCCACGTCGTTTCAACAGTGAAAAGCCGAAGTCGCCCGAGCATCACGGCACCCGTTGTCGGTCAGCGTTCCCCCTTTATCACAGGACGCCCTCTTTTACTTTTAGAGACCTACTTTAGGTACTTGACGACGAACTGTGGTGCCTTCAAAACATTTAGGGACCGCCAAATGTACTGATGCGGAGGTATTGCGATATTTATTTCTTTCACTTGCCATTCTATTCGAATTCTGATTCAATTGTCTTTCACTCACCAATCTATTCCACTTCTGATTCTATTCCAATTATGATTCTATTCTTATTCCGTTTCAATTCGTATTCACTTCTTTTATTATTTTGTAGAGTCAATCTTGGTCCGCCGTTTTCCACCTCTCCCCAACAAGTTTACAGGAGACGGAGACGATTGCCAGGTAGAGAAAGAGCAGGTGGGGGCTTCACACTGGCGCCGCCAGTGCTGAACAGTTTTCGCCTTCATGGCACTCGTAATACGCTATCGCATGAAAATACGGCGCCATAGACGATATTAGAGGCTTTTAGCATACCGCAGACGTGCGAACAGGCAGAGGCATGGATGGGGGCAGGCAGGACCTCTGCGCGTGAGCAGCCAGCGTCCGGTAAATCGATATGCGTCCATACTAGTATACGTCTCCGGTATGCTAAAAGCCTCCATTTGCTGCAGCCGTACGCGATAGAGAGAGACGGTAGAGGATATTCTTAAACATGCACCCTCCAGCCTGCAGTTAACAACCTCACTATACAGAGATCCGGGAGGCGTTGGGATATAAAAAGAGCCAAGGTATAGCCAGTTTTAGTAAAATAAGAATGAGCTCAAAAAATCTAGAGAATTCGTGCAGAAATACGATAAAATATTGTAACTTAGCCTGGGAAGGAATAAAACTGCCGTGCTTGTTTCAGAAAAACGCCTGCTTTGAGTTTCACTTATTGCCAATAGGTGACATGTCATGACATCTAATCAAAGGGGAACTGAACAGACTATTTAATTATGCCATTACGCTTCTTGTCGAGAGTTGCATTTTGCAGTCTATATCTAGAATATATATGAGAGATATGGGATGAATTTGAGAGAAGCCTTTGTCCTGCAGTGTACGTTGATGAAGAAGATGATGATGATCCGGAATATGGCACTGATTTACATTTTACCAGGTTTTTGTGCTTCCTGCCTGCGGCATGTGTTTATCGAAAACAGGCAAGCCAAACGGAGTGTATCTGCACCATGATTTAATGTAACATTGTGCAATTTTAACCAGTTCAGCAAATCAAATTTTTATCGTTACCTGACGTTAAGACATGCTTTGCATGAATACGCATTAGGGCAGCATAAAGGCCGCCATCTACACTGAAGCGAGCAGGACTGGATGTAAACGCGGTCACTTCAACAAACGCTGACTCCAAGAATTCCAACGAATAATACAACTTCGGGAGGTGCGGCCAATGTAGTGCAGTGTCTTTCCCATCTGTGTCTCTCACAGTAATGATAACTTCTAACGCGGAACGTCATCTCGTTCGTTTGCTCTTAAATGTTGTAAATGAGTAGGTTCGGGAGTATCTCACATCACTCTCTGGCCGCAGGACGCCTACTCTTTCAGTCTTTACCTGTTTTCGAACAAGCCATATTTTTTTCTACCTCTCCCCTCCCTCCCTCTCTCTTTTCTTTTCTTCCCTTCATTCTTGCTCTCCTAACTGTCGTAAGGAAGCCGACGCCGCACTGCCATTACCTCCAGCGTTGCGGTCAAGATTGGCGTTGTTTTGAGACAGCGCTATTATCGGCAAGCGGCGGCCACGGAAGCGTTACGCGGCCGTCACGCCCGCCGCTGTTTCGGTCTTCGATGCTCTCGGCGGCGCATAAGCGCTCGCGGGCGTTCTCACGCCGGAGCCATTTGCGGGAAGCGTCTTCCGTGCCGAGAGAGACGAAGCCCGAGGTCTGTGGCGTACACACCAACGTTGGGCATGCAGTAGTCGCAGGCACAGCGGCACCGCCGCCGCCTCCCGGGCACCCGAGCGCATCCCGGTGGGCCAGGGCGGTCGCCACTCGGTCGGAACGCCGACGCCGCGGCTCAAGGTTGCCGAACGTAGAGCGTGTAACGGCAGATGCGGGTCGCCGATAACCGTAGCCCGCGTCAGAGACGGAATGCCGCTGCAGACACAATGGAACCTGTGCGTTCGGCGCGAAGACCCGAACGGCTTCTTCTGCTCCTTCCTCGTTTCCTTGCACAGCTCCGAGCTCCACAACGCGTGATGTATGCCATGGGCACAGAGAATGGGTGCGGGGATAGCCAGGCTCCTGGTGAGTTGACCCCGTATAGTTTTCCTCTCACCACACTTTATTTTCCAAGAGTCGGACATGTGGGAGCTCCCCTTCCCCCTTGTTTTTTTTTTTTTTAGCCGACCCCTAAAGAATAAAATAAACGACAAATCAATAAAAACAACTGAAAATTACGGCTTCTCCACAGCTGTACGCTAATATTAGAAGTATACCGCACCTAATCTCACGACCTTGCGGCAGGGAGTGTACACAAACTGAGCGGGTTGCGGCCTCTCACATTACAGACGTTCTCACAGAGGTTAATAAAGAAAGCCGAACAGGCGGAAGCCGTCGCTTGCGTGTTGCTAATGGGACAGCGCGCAGATCGGCGAAGGAGGCACGGAGGTGAGACGGAAAGCGACCGCCTAATGGGGGCTGCATGCGTGTTCGCGGGACACGAAAGGGCGACGACGACATTCTCTTCTGCTGCTGCTGCTGCTGCTGCTGGCGCGCACGCTTCGGCCCCCGACTGAACTCGAAATGAGACGATGGGAGATGTGGGTCGTTCCCGCGGTCGCCGCGCTTTTCTGCCGTTTTTTGCGACGCAGATGAGAAGGGACCTCTAGTGGAAGGAATAATAATTATGTCTCATGCTGTACAGTCTTGGACAAAAGTCCCCGGGCCACATGATCTGCTTTTGAGCCGTATAGCAGAGCCATCTACGGCACACTTTGAGTGAAAAACGTCTTGAAAGGTGAAAACCAGGATGGCTCATCTCGAGAAGGAGGCGTGAAATAAGACGAGCAGATAAAAGCCTAAGGCGACGACGACAATGAAAAACCGACAACCTGCCACCTTGCTGCGGTACCAGGTTTGCCCTCACCGTACAGAAATATAGAGTTTGAAGGGTACCATAACTGCTCCACTGCACGGCCGAAAAGCAAGCCATGAAGACGTTTGGCCAAAAGCCTACATTAGGATAAGGTGGCTACGAAATACGGCAAGAATTTGAAAAACACCACAAGAAATCGTTGTTTTGATGGCAATGACGATGATCAGGCTAATGGCGCAAGGGCAGCTTTGGCGGAAGAGCGGCGTGGTTCAAGGTATTTTCATACCCACCTTTCCTGGCCAGTGCCGCGGGCATCCAGGCACCCCACTGGACAGCAGAAACTGGCGTCATCTATCGGCCGCCAGTAGCGACCACCGCGTAACTGAATGGGAATGTTTTCATTTGTAAGTGCAAGAAAATGAAAGCCTTCCGTAAAATGGTGCGCGAAGAGGTTGATACCGATAGCTTACTCTTTCACGTACTGAAAAATATGACTTATAAGATGATCCTGCACTCGACCAAAGGCATTTGACGGCCATAGGGAATCAGTGAGGTGTACCAAACATTCGAAATCCTCGCGGTAATTTTTTTATGCTCAGCGTCATGGAGGATGTGGTGATAGCCGCACAAACTAGAAGCGCTTATCCAGACTGACCAGGCTTGGCTCTACTCAAGGTGAAATCAGAGATACATCTTCCAAGCCTTTCACCCCATAGAAGGAAGCAGGGGAAAGCTCCGCACATCGGTGGGCACCCGGCGGCACTGCCGGTCAAACTACACCCCTCCTGCCGTACGCTCAAACGACTAGGCTACCGCTGCGGGCAATCGTCGTTTTACTTGGAGTTCAAAGAAAGCGACGTACGCACAAGATATATATATAAAAAAAACAAGATTTATCGCTGCGGCCCTAAAATAAGCCAGGATTTATTTCTCAACCTCGAGATTATTGAACACGATTATTAAAGGATATGATTTCCTACGTGGAGTAAAAAAAACTGCAGTTCCACCACTTCGGCTCCAGCTAAATCAAGTATTAAGATGCAAACCTGCACGGTATATTCCCGAATTAACAAACCGAATGTATGATTAATAATTTATAAAGAGTACTGTGTATCTGTGCTGGCCTGGCGGTTATGTATGACGCGTCATTATTTGAGAAGGATTCTGACAACCAGCACAGTAAAATGGGAGACAAATCGTAAATATGTTGCCATAGTGAAAAAACTGCTGCGTGAAATATGGTGGCAGACGATGAAGGCAGCGCCTATTTTTCACTCCTTCAACACACCTATAGCCTTCATCACGCCGACGCAGGGACGAAAGACGTTGACCTGTGGGGCCTGCAGGAGCAGCTAGCCTTCTGTGTGCCCCCGTCGCATGGAGTGTCCATTCGTGCGCTGAAAGCGTTGTGCTTCAAGAACTTTATTTTTGCTGTTTTTTGGCATAGTGTATAGCAAGCTTCTGCCGAGATTTCCTCACCCTCTCCCCCTGCTCGCACCCTTACCCTCAAAGCCCAAAGCTCAAAAGAGTGGACTTGAATAACACATCGCGGGCTAGTTGGTTCATCACAAGGCAGAACAGCGCAAGCTACACAGCGACAAGAAAGTAGAAGAGACACACACAGCGCTGAGTGTGTCTCGTTTACTTTCTTGTCCTTCTGTAGCTTGTGCTGTTCTGCCTTGCAAAAGAGTGGGCACAGATTTGCTTATAGCGCGCCATCGTGCTCCGGCCGCAGAAGACGACGACACCAGTATCCGCTTTTCGCCATTCACACTTCGCTCATGGCTTCATCTCTAGAAGGAGGAGGAGGGGAGGGGGGGGGGGGGGGGTCTATAGCGTGCTATCGTGGTCCGGCCATAGTAGACGACAATACCCCCAGCACGCCTGCGAAGCACGCGCAGACTGGATTTCGTGGCTGCTTAACTGCATGCAGGCGGCGCGCTCTCGCGTTCCCGCCTGGCTGAGCGGGTCCTGCCAAATATATTTGCGGAGACCCGACGACGACTTGTGTCTGCGATTCATCTCCACACGCTGTATTACGCATAATCTGTGCCGAACTCTTCCCAAATCCTATATGGTCGTCGTACTCCACAATTACCGTTCACTTAACGAGATCAGCAAATGAAAGCACTGTGGCAAGAAATTACAAACAGCGAGTGTCCGAAACGTCTCTTGCAAGGTCCCGGTCCGGAACTACAGGCGCCGCGTGAAACAAGCAGCAAGCGGGCGCCAGCAACGAGAATAAATTACTTTACAGTGTTAATGGGAGCGACCAATACCACTAGGGCGCCTGACAACACAAGAGCGGCTTATGCCTGATATCGCACCCGTCACTTTGGTGCTGCTCGCGATAGCAAGATCTGCGCTATACCACAAGCACTGAACTATCATTTGCTCCGCCCTTACACGTGAACATCTGTGAGAATTCAGTCTGATTTGCTGACTCCAGCTGCAGGTTCCACAATACTGTCATGGATTCACTGCTTCTTACCGGATCGTCATCGACAGTACGTCACCCTTCAGCTACTGCTCCTCAGGGGTCCCTCAGGGTTCAGCGCCCCCCTCTGCGGGGGTTTCCGGGAAAGGGAGCGCTGTGGTTCTGGGCTATTCCAAGCAATCGAAGAGACTAGCAAGCCCGGGGAGATGTAGGATGACAGAGGTGTTTTGGGAGAGCGCGTTCTCGGGAGGCTCCGCGGGTGGTGTAGTGTATGTTCGTTTTCGACCTTCTGTAAAGAGCGGAGCAGTTGGACTCGGGGCACCGAACGTCGAGCCGGGGATCTTCAGGGTAAAAAAAAAAAGATAAATTATAGGTTAAATGACTTGTAAGACAAATCATATGAAACAAAGTAGCATACAACCAGTGTCACAGTATGACAGAAAAAGAAACGTCTAACTTTTCTTAGGCGACACATACTTTCAGAATCATTATCATTGCTAGAGCTTAGCCCACTTGTCTCTCCCAGTGACCTCCGATTAATCCCGTTTTGCGCCAGTCGCGTCCAGGTTGTTCCACGAACTTTCTCGGCCTATTAACTCAATCTGGCTCTCAGACAGCGCAGAACATGTTTTCCTGCGCTCGGTATCCACTTTGGCACTCTAAGAGACCACCGGTTCACAGTTCTGCACAATACATTTCATGCCCGAAGTCTATTTATATTTCTTTAGTTCAGCTAAAACATTCTTGACTCGAGCGTGTTCTAATACACGCAGCTCTTCTCCTGGCTCTTTCGAGCCGAAAATGCTCCCACAGAAATGCCACCACCGGGCCGCTAAGGAGCACACACGCGATTACCAACGCTCCGGTGATGGATTGCGGCGCACAGCGACTTCGAACAGAGGCCCGGGGCGAAGGCAAAAGGACAGTCGGCTCGGACAGAAGCCCGTGGAGGACGAGGAAGGAAGAAAAGACCGAGGGACGAAGACCGTTCGCTCCAATCTCAAAATTAGGGCAGAGCTTATGTACACACGAGGACCGTTCTGCGGCATTATGTACACACACAGACAGACGCCACGGAGGGCAGCATCAGCAGCGGCCCCGGTGGGCTACGAGGGAAGGCCGTTAGAAAAGAGGGCTGCAGCGGCAGCAGCGTTGCTGAGCGAGCCACCAGCGAAAGTGTCCATTCGGCGCACCCATTGTTTTCCCGCGCGTACTGCTGCCTGCTCGCCGTGCTGCAGAGAGCGCTCGACGGGCGTCTCGGCGCGCGGGGGTCGGAGGTCGGAAGGGGACGCTCGCCCCAAAATACCGGCCCCGTTCTGGCCCACCTGAGAAAGGGGCCCGAAAAAAAAAAGAAGATAAACGTTTTCTCTCCTTTGCGACCGTCCCCGCCCCTTTCGTTCATGCTTGCTGCTCTACGCTTCCTTCTTTTCGTTCCTTCCTTCTTTCTTTTTGTTTTTTTAAGCCGTCGACAGCGAGACGACGACGAGGCCAGTTGGGGACGGAGCGAGTGGACGCGAACGGCGACTCACGCGGAAGTCGCACGCCAACTACTGTTGCTCCCTGAGAACCACCGCTCGCTTTATCGGCCGCCACCTACTGACTCCGCTTCGCTCTTCGGCGCTGCCTCCTCCTTGCCAGCAGTGGCGAAGGCGGCACAGCGAAGCGGGCAGCTCGGACGGGAAAACTTTCACGCTCTGCCAAGCAAACAAAGAGAAAACAAAAGCCCATGGTACGAACAGCGCACGCACAAAGCCTGTCAGATGTAGCACCTGGAGAGATTACATTGTGCGGTTATATCTGAGTGTGCGCCTTTCAAGGACAACAATCGACAACGGGAAAACGCTGATGCACTAGATCAGAGATCGACGTCTACGCTCAGCGAAGCGTGCCTTTGCTTTCCTTTTGCGTGGCTTTTTTCTTTCACGCTTTTCTCTGCGCGTAAGGCGCGCATCAGCATCGACATTTGAGGAGACCATAGCTTTTCGTGGAGGTTAAATTTGACCGAAGAAGCGATGATATATGGACAAGGCATATGGACAGGGTTGACCAAAAGTACCAATGCCACAAGGCAGTACAGTCGGGCGCTCACGGCTACCTTGGTCCTCAGGGAAGAGGATATGAATCCCCCCCCCCCCCCCCCCCCCCATCCACAGATTCAGAGCTTCGGGGGTGCCTTAAATGGCCCACTAAAAGGCTCGAAAGCAGACCCTGAGGTCTGAGAATTTTTGATGAACTCTGGACGCCGTTGTTCTCGATCATCATCAGCAGCAGCCTAAATACATTCACTGCAGGGCAAAGGCCTCTCCCACTTGCTTCCAATTAACCCTCTCCTGCGCAAGCTTCGGCCACCTTATCCCCGCAAACTTCCTAATCTCATCCGCCCACCTAACTTTCTGCCACCCCCTGCTACGCTTGCCTTCTCTTGGAATCCACTCCGTTACCCTTAAGAACCACAGGTTATATTCCTCTCGCATTATGTCCATGTCCACTTCTTTTGGTTTCGACTAGGATATAATTAACTCATATATTTTCCTAACCCACTCTACTCTATTCCTGTCTATGTTGCACCTATCGTCTCCATTTCTAAAGCTAGCTGCACTGCCTTCAATTAAAGTTTAGCCTTTTTTCGTTAGCCTCCCCGTTTCTGCCCCATAGCCTACGATAGTACTGATAAGATGCAGCTGTTCTTCCTTTTGAACGATATTCGTAACCTCGTATTCATCACCTGAGAGCGCCTGCGCAACGCCCTCCACCCTACTCTTATTATTCCAGTTATGTCACTCTCGTCGTCCGAATCGGTGGTCACTACTTGCCTTACAGTAAATATAATCCCTTGCCGTATCCAAAGTTTCGCCGCCTATTGTGAACTGTTGTTCCCTACACAAACTGTTGAACATTACTTAAGTCTTCTTCATATTAGGTTTAGGGCACGGGGGTGTAAGGTCCCAAAGTGACTCAGGCTATGAGGGACGCCGTAGCGAAGGGCTCCGGAAATTTCGACCACCTGGGTTTCTTTAACGTGCACTGACATCGCACAGTGCACGGGCCTCTAGAATTTCGCCTCCATCGAAATTCGACCGCAGCGGCATATTAATACTTAAACCCATCGCTCTGCTCTGTTTGTGCAGGTGCTCAGTCACCCTCTGCAAGTCGTCCCCTGAGTTACTTACTTAGCAGGGCATTGGCATCAGGAAATCGGAGATTACTCAGGTATTTCCAGAAAAGGTATTCCCCAGGTACTCAGGTATTCCCCACTAGCTTTTATCCGCAACTCTTCCCAATCTGGTTCTTTGAATACCTCCTGTAAATACGCGATGAATAGCGCAGATTTCGTTTCCCTCGCCCATCCCGATTGGGATTTTTTTTTTTTTTTTGCCTATGCAGGACTATAATCGCTGAGCAGTTCCTATAGATATTTTCCAGCACCTTTATATATGGCTCTTCTTATGCAGCCCCTCCCTATACGACTGCTTTATTTCGACTAAATCGGATGTTTTCTGATAATCTGTGAAGGCTATACGGTGTGTCCCAGCTAAAGAAACAAAGCTTATTAAAAAGATGGAGCGTCCACGCTGGGTGAAACCAACTGAGTGCTTTTAAGAGTTGCATGGCCTAGACTTCAGTTATTTTCATTCTACTAAATTACTTAATTAGTAAAGACGAATCAGCTAAGTTTTTAGATATTGGCTTCGGGAATAAAGCCTTTATTGAGAAGTTGCAGATATTCTTGAAAAACAGCTGGCTGAAATGTTTGCACCAAGGTGCCATTTACGTAACTTTATTCACCGGCCTTAATAGAAAGCCCGCGAAATGTGAAACCTACCACGTGGCAGATATTGGCGTGTATCTCTCGTTCAGTGCACACGCAAAGCTCCTTCGGGACAGTGTTCCAGGAATAAAAAGAAAGAAAAGCGGATCTTGCTCTGTGAGACGCGCCTTCGGAAGCTAGAGTAGCACCGCTGTACACGAGGTAGCTTTCGTATTTTGCAGGCTTTAAGATAGGTAAAAAAAAATGCTATGTAAATGGTGCGTTGGCACAAGCAGCTCAGCCGGCTGTTTCTCAAGGTGATCCACAATTTGCGCAACGACCGTTTATTTGTGACATCAATATTTATAAACTTATAGCTAATTAGTCTTTTCTGATTCATTCAGTTTACAAAACAGAAAAAAAATATTGCTTACTAGGCCTTGCGACTCTCAACAGTACTCACGTGGCTTTGCACGGTTAGGACCACGGTGAAAGAATAATCGAGGCTAGGACGTTTCGCTGTTGCTTTTTTAAAAAGAAATCCTGGTAAATTCTAGCTGGGACAGTCGGTATATAGACACTGATTATATTCAGCGCTTTTCTCTATGATATGATTGATGCATTGTATACGGCCTATTATAGAGTATCCTTTCCGAAAGCCAACCTTGTCCCTTGGTTGACTGAAGTCTATGATGCCCATAATTTTATGGGGCCAAGGTTCCCTTAATTCTACCTTAACAAATACCTCGAAAGGCATCGAGAGTAAGCTGATCGGCCCGTAATTTTTTATGTCCTTGACATCCGCTTTCTTATGGACTAATATAATATTAGCCTTCTTCCAAGCTTCCGGCCGTACACTTCTCGTAAGCTCCCAAACAATTTCGGCACAGTCCTTAAAAAGATCTGTAGACCCTCCCCCCGCACTTTTCTCACTTGCATTGTCTGTAAGGCTTCCTTTACTTCCTCTTTAGTTGTACCGGCGGGATATCAATTTCCTTGCCACTATAGCCTCTTTCACTCGACCCCTTATCACTGCGGCTACTGTACAAATCTGTGTAGAATTCCTTAGCAAAGGCAGGTTTATCCCATTAGCATCCTTACAGGGGCGAAATGTTCAGGGAATTATACATCGTTGTCTGATCTTCCACACGCTCACCCTTTACATATACGTAAGAACATTTATGCGTGGCACAGATCTGTACTCGCATCTATAGCTGTGATCACGCGCACCTATGACCAAAAGTCTTCAGGACACACAGTTCGCTTTTCAGCCCCGGAGTGTGCACTTTATAGTACATCTGAAATACTAAGTTTCTACAGCGCGAACACCCTAGATGAAAATTTCTAGAGATTGCTGTGTAAAGGGATGCCGTAAGAGCCCCGCAACAAGGCTCGAACGCAAACCTCCCGGCCCGAAAGCTTTTGCCCAAGCCAGTATATACCACGTATACTCTCATTTAAGGGTCGCACTTGTTTTTCGTGATCTTGCTAGGGTGCGGCTTTTATACGAAAGTCGTATTTTTCACTCATCACCTTTCTTTTTCTTTTTCAGAATACAGCGGAACGTATACATTTTGGCTGCCTCGTTGGCTGCCTCGTGAATCAGCGCGCGCCTGATTTAACAAATATAACGGACTGAAAATCTGGACGGTACGTCGACTGGCGGGAACTGTCGGCAATAAAACAGGTTGGTAAGAGGATTTAATTTTCAGACGTCACGTCGCCCCAAGTTATTCCAAATACCAATTAAGGCGGAGGCACGCGCATACAGAGATGAGACGCGGCGCTCGACCGTAATTACAATCAGTTTGGCAGATGGCTCCGAACGGCGCGTCGCGCGCGAGACCCGCGCAGCCGTCGGTGCGAGGCGGCTCTCGCCCCGCCTGCTTTTCAAATCGCTTCGGTGCATAAAGCGTCCCGGAAATCAGCCATTTCTTCCTTTTAATGTGAGGTCATTTTACCGCGTTTTTGGCAGCTCCACGCGGAACATGGCGCGCGAGGGAAAATGTGCGCCCATGAGACGTTCTTTTTATTCTTCTAAATTTCGGGTGCCAAGTAGGGGAGAGCGGGTCTTACAAGAACGAGGCTCTAAGACAAAATGAAATAACTGTAGCGCTCGAGACAAGGACACAACGAACACAACAACACATGAGCTAGAACTAGAAATGAACTTGATCAAGTTCATTTCTAGTTCTAGCGCATGTGTTGTCTTCGTTGTGTCCTTGTCTCGAGCGCTACAGTTATTTCATCATGAACAACCAACTCTCCCAAACATCCACTCTAAGACAAGTCCTTACGGTACATTCCGCGAGACACAATAAGGCAACTCCCACCCGTTTCGAACCACACTTCTACTGCAACTGACAAGACTGCCACGAACTTTTGTTGCGCAAGTTGTTACCCGAAAACGAAGCGAGACCACAAACGATGAAGCACACCAGTGCCTTAATTCGCCAGTCGGACCGCTGTTGCGAACTGCGTATCGCTGCATGTTTTATGCCAATGCCATCCTCACAGGAGTAAGATGGCGTGGCACACCATCGTAAAAAAAAAAAAAAAAAATCCTGAGTCGTCATTAAACAGTGCCTCCTCCTCCTCTTTCCGAAAGCTAAAATGGTATCTCTACGCAGTCTGAAGCGACGAACCGAAATAAATTAACGGACTGCGCCTCAGCAATCCAACTCCGCTCGCGCACTGCGTATTCAAATTATGATGGTGCCGCTGATACTGCCTATTGTAAGCACGCCGAGGTTCTCAATTTGCACCAGTCAATCCAGTTAGGCCGGGAAATGCATGCCTTGCCCATGCGTGACCACCCCTATTTTTAGAGCGAAAGTTCTACTTCACGACCAAAGCCGGGCCATCGCTCAAGCCTCGACACTGGAATTCGAACTCACGGGGGCTCGAACAGCTCAGCTTCGTTGGCCACTGCACGAGAGCACTACGCTATCGCAGCAGCCGATTACGCCTCCTGTTAAACTGCAACCCACACTCGCGCTCTGCATTGTACATCGTCGTCTTCATCCACTTCCATCTGCGGCGCGTAGAGATCAGGTCAGCTTAGCCTCGATCAGAGCTTACCCTGAGTCTATATCGTTGTCCGACGTACCGGACACAGCAAAGCAAAACTATGAGCCAATCAAGCTAAACACATGCTTTCGCATGTCTACTCGGTTCAACTGCTTTAAAACCATACCATTTTTCCCCTCATCCTCAATGATTACACCCTCTCCCTCAGAGCGAAGTCCGTTACGCCTTGCGGGATATACTATTTCGAATTCGTTTTTCGGCTGTCCCAGCATAGTTTATGTCCCCCTCAGAGCGGTCTGGTGCTGCCGTTTGTGTCCTCTATAGTGTAAAGGCAAAAACCATAACAGAAAGGGCCTGACTTACGGACACGCACAGCCTCAACACTAAAAGCGGAGAGTGAAGGGAGGCTGTTAGGAATCTCATCTGCTGAGGCGCACGGACTAGCGATCACAGATTAAAGAGAGCGACAACACGAAACGCGAAGGTAACCGCATGGTGTTCAACAACTAGGCCGCACTGTCGCGCGCAGTTCGCCATAATTACAATCTGCTCAAAGATGGGAAGGCAATTTTTTACAAAAACCACCCAATTCCACCTAATTCCATGATGTCAATGCAACGGCGTTTGAACCGGTTGATACTTTTGCAGGAAGTGACTGATGGAGCATGTGAGAACCCGGCTGCTCTTCCCTTACAGGCTTCACAGATGAAGCTGGTCTGATGAAGACACTTCCCTCCAGCCAATAGGCATTCTCCGCGTCTGGACATCGCGCCCACTCCACCCCAATGAGATTTTCCGTGCTGGTGACGTCACTGCCCACCAGCCAATCAGGATTTTTCTCGACGACGGAAGGTCGACGCCGGAAGGTCGGCGCCGGCTTTTTGTTATGGCGAGGATTCTCTGCTATCGCATAAGGTGACCGCGGCTGGTGCAGTACAGGGCTGATCCAGATTTAAAGCGCCCCGCCGCGGTGGCTCAGTGGTTATGGCGCTCGGCTGCTGACCCGAAAGACGCGGGTTCGATCCCGAGGCCGCGGCGGCTGAATTTCGATGAAGGCGAAATTCTAGAGGCCCGTGTGCTGTGCGATGTCAGTGCACGTTAAAGAACCCCATGTGGTCGAAATTTCCGGAGCCCTCCACTACGGCGTCTCTCATAGCCTGAGTTGTTTTGGGACGTTAAACCCCAATAAACCAAAGCATCAGATTTAAAGCGAGAGGACCTGGTTCTGCACTGAACGGAACCCGGCTGATGGCGGCGCAGAGGTGATGACGATAATGTTGATGATTATGTGAACCGGTCTAGGCGCACTCGTCTGTCCTGTCGCTGGGCATGTGCTTATGCCCAACGCTGTTTTCTCTAATCCCGTTGCCGTGACGGTGACCCCCGATTTCGTGCAATGTCTTTTTCAACTCCTTCGTTCATATCTGACAATCCTGTACAATGGACCGCTTGATGCGACCCGAAGACCCTTTTTTTGTTTTCATTCCTTCCCGTGAGGCAAGGTTCTAACGTTTGACTAACGCAGCAGCTTACTTAACCACGTCCGTTGTGCCCCTCCTCTTCCTCTTCTCTTTGCAGTGTTTTTTTGTCAGAAAACGCGAACCAAGTGACCCGTTAGCCTCCACATGAAGCAAGAAAAGCAGAAATGCTGCCCAAAATGCACGTTGCCATCGGGCTCAAATTAGGCCGCTTCCGGTCCTATTTGCATGCGCGTTCCAGCCACGGGAGAAAAGAAAAGTTGCCCTACTTGCAGCACACCACGGACCTCCCGTACGGCCGTCTCGCGTGGCTGAAAGTCTCTGCGCACCGTCGTTCCGGGAAACTCTTAGCTCGAACGGTTAGCGGCGCACAGCGGCATATGGTCCCGGGTGCCACGCGGGTCCGGGTCGAACCGCGTTCTGTGTCGCGCGATTGCACCCAGTTGGCGCGGGGGTCTGCGTACGCGCTAAGCTCACGCGGCCTTAATCAGGCGGCCGGGAGCGAGCATTGCGGCGCCCCGCCCTGCTTCGACTCGCACGGCCAGGGATCGGGGTCACGCAGCCAGCCACTCTCCTCACTAAAAGTCTCTAAAGAAAATAAGGTAAGAGAGGGAGGGACACTAATTGGGGTCTGCGACTTCGCGCGCGAGAACGCAACTCCGACGACGACGTCGGTCTCGGACGAAAGCGGGGAGGAGACCCTTCCTCGGGACGCCCCACTATGTACTATACGACTGACAGTTTTCTTTAAAGGCCCGCGACGTGGGGCAGCGGCAAACTCGCCATTATCTCACAACAGCTTGAACGATGCGGCGTGGCCCCATGCGGCGCGGCTCACTCCTTTCACGTCGAGTCGCTGCCGCTACACGCTGTAGCGAGCGGACAGCTGACTAGCAGCGGCGGCGGCGGCCAAAGAAACACTGCGCTCAGCTCTTCTTCCGCTCACGTCCGGTACGCCTGGGAAATTATACACGCCAGCTTGAGAATGTGTGTGTGTAGCTGGTAGGCCGGGGCGGCCGACAATGAGATGCGTGACGGGGCCGCGTTTGATTCGACCCTCACGAAGACTAGAGGAAACGCCGCCGTCAGGACCGGGAAAGGGTAGGGAGGGGGGGGGGGGGGGGGGGGGGAGCATTGAGCGTCGCCGTCGTCGCTTTCTGTCAGGCCGGCGCGAAAAGCCGCCAGCATTTACCGGCCGAGCACGCGAGGCAGCGCTACTCAGAGACGTGCGAAGCGATGGAGTCGGCGTCGATGAAAAAACTGACCCCGACTCTCTGCTTTGCTGCCTACTCTTCTACGCGACACCACGCGAACTGAGGAGGACTGGTTCTTAAGGATGTCAACTGCGCGCCGCTAGTCGCGGCTGTCGCCTCGTCACAAAAGAATGAGACTGCGGCGGAAGACCAGGCGCTCACGGCAGGCTGCGAGACGAAACGCTGTGCGTTCATACACGCAGATCTCGAGGAGGTATATATACTTCGAACACAGATAAGATCGAACGCTTTGGCCTCTAGAGACACGCAGAGTACTTTTAGAACTGGAATGAGTCAGCGCCGTATTAACACGCACATGGTTGCTTAGAGCCAGACTGCACACATATGCAATCGGTTATGACTACGACAGTCCCCCCCCCCCCCCCCCCCCCCCCCTCAACCTTTGAATGTGCGCGCGTTGCGTGATGGTAATAAAACGGTGCGCTCGACGCAGCCACTTTCCGAGTGTGTGTGTCTGTGTGTACGCTGAGGAATTTCCGCGATAAGAGCGACCCGCTCTCTCACGCGTCGTAAAACGGTCCGTTCGCCACCTTGACCGTAAATCGTGACAGCTCTGAAGATCGAGGACCGCAGAAGAACTTTTCGTTTTTCTCCGGCCGAGCCGAGAGGGCAAATTATCCTCGCGGCGCTCCCTGACGGTCGTCGTCGCAGCGGCCGCTGTGTGATGAGCAATTGCCCGTCATTAGGCTGTCTGCCCCCGCGGGTAAAAGCGGCCTCGATGCTCGCGCCGCGGTATGCGCAGCGCCCTGCGGAAAACGCGTTTCACGCTGGCGCTCCTTTATGACCTCAAGGTACGCAAAGCTGTGTGGACAACTCGCATCGTTGTTTACAGAAAACAAACGGGCGAAAACAAACAAAAAACAACAAGCCCCATGGTAACGAACTGTTGCACCCTGGAAGTGACAGACTTGAGCCCCTTCTAACTTAGTTAAAACACGGGATACTCTGCGTCTGCTTTTTGGGCCTATTTTATCGCTGTGTTTTTCACTGTCGCGGTACAGCCAACAGTGCATCCGAATAACTCAGCTTTCAACCTTTTTGACCTTCAAACTTCTGTTAGCGGCATGTTGGCTAGTTTTCACAGAGAGTGATTAATACTGCGCTAAAAGTAAGGTTACTTTCCTTCACCTTCCTTTTCTGTTCCTGAAGTAGCATGCTAGGCCCATGACCAGCCAGACTTCTCCTTTAGTCATTAAAGTCTCTCTCTCTCTTCCTGTCCTTTGGCGAGTATATTTATGTCTTTACTTCGCTTGCACCCGCCACTTTTCCGTCTCTTCCTAACTTCTTGCATGGCTTTGAAACAGTGCGCGGCGCCTTGCCACCTTTCACTTTGTACGTTTCGTTTCCAGTATATAACTGCGCCTGTAACTTATGTCGCCTTCTAGCCGACGTATATGGATCTCGTCCAAAATCCGAAATCACGCACATCCTTCTGTTTTTCGCCGGCTGCACAAGAGCGCGATTTTTCATTAGCAGCATGTTGATAACAGAGGCAGAGGGTGCGTGAAGGCAGACCGCAAAAGTGAAGGGCGGCTGAGGAAATGAGCGAGAGGCGTTGCAGCGTTCACACCCTACTCAGGCTTCGTAGAACGCGCCACCGTCGCCGGAGAAGGAAACGGGCACACACCGTGCTAAAACAGAAAGCCAGTGCGTCGTGCACTCCCTGAGTACGAGCTGCTCCTGGACCTTCGGCCACAGCGAAGCAGGCGGCTGAAGTCTGCGATCGCCGCCTTCGATGACGATGGGGTCGCTCAGATGTATACTGTGTAGGCCATTTTTTCCAGTGACTCTATACCAGGCTGGCCTGCAACTTTGTCCTACTGCTACAACCGCAGCTGCACCATCACGCAGACCCCGCTTGTAAGTAAATCGATGGATCACTTCGACAGGTGCAGCGAAGCACTGACAGTTATATTGAATAATAAATTATACAGATTATCACTGTGCTTAACGATTGGTGCCAAGGAAGGGCAGGCCAGTCAGGAATCACACTTGTACAGCCGGCCAAATGTTTAGCTGGCGTGCGCGACGGCCGCTTTTTCGGCGGTCCTGCGCTTTGTGGCGAAGCAAACTTGGGGAAAGCTCAATATTAAGCAGGAGTTTAGTGAGCCTCTGCGAGCCTCTGCTTAAATTTGATATGTTAGCAAGTTTGCGCTGTCATAAGCTGCAGGAGCACGGAAAACGTGGCCATCACGCACGCCAGCTAAAGAGTTGGCCGGCTGTACATGAAAAAGTTTTAGACCGACGCTTTAAGTAAGGTCGGGTTCTAGACTCAAAGTGGAAACAGAATTCAAATGAATAAAAGCTACTCAGTTCCAAAATTATTATTCGCGATTGATCCAGCGTTTCAATTCAACTCCACTTCGGGGATTCCTCTACAGCCATTGAACTGACATTCTTCCCGCTAAATTGAGCTTCGCTCAGCTAAATTCTAGTCTCCCTGCTTAGCTTAGTTGGTATAACGACAGTGTCCGGAGTTCGAGTTCCGCACAAGCACGAATTTTTCGTTAACTGCGAACATCCGAGAAGGCTGTGTACAGTAGACAACAAAACTTTACGGATGCGTCTGCTCGCGAATACATTTAGGTGCCTCCCATCTAGTAGGATACAGCTCAAGAATTGCGCGGATAGAGCATGCACACCTCTCCTCATAACTGCAAACATTTCAGGCGATTGAATAACGGAACGGCACCGCTTTTTTTTTTTTATTGCGAAAGCAATACTACTCCCACTTTCAAGCCTTCGCGTGACCCGGCCCTCAGTTACGTTTGACCTTTAGCGGAGTGAATATGGGCGACCAACTCACTCCTTCAAATAGCCCGGCTGCAGTTACGCCGCGCCGCGCACCTGTGGCGCTACTGCCGCTGTGACGTCATACCAGCTGTAGATTATGGGCGACCAACTCGCTCCTTCAGAGAGCCCGGCTGCAGTTACGGTGTGTGTTTGCCGCGCTGCGCACTGTGGCGCTACTGCCGCTGTGACGTCATACTAGCTGTAGACTATGTTTTCGTTCTCTCAGTCACAACATCAAAAACAAAATGCAAAAAAAATTACCGACGACGCTTCCAGTCGTCGCGCAGCGGCGGCCGGTAGCCACGCGTGACCTACAGACCTTATGCAAAATTGCTGCCATCTATCGGAGAAAAGAAGAACCAGCAGAAATCCGCCATGTTGGAGGATGACTGAAGCTCGTTCCGCCTCTGCTCTCTGGATTTAGGCGTGCCCTGCGTTAGCTTCCTTACTGCTGTGCTGGCTCGAAATTCTTATTTCCTGTCACTTGAGCCTGTAAACACGACTGAATGGTCGGTCGACCTGTTTCTGCTGCCCAAGTTTCCAAGCGACTTCGCAGACACTTACTACGCGTCCAAAAACACATTCCGAACGCCACCGGGTACGGAGATACAAGTTCTCACGGAGTCCTACGTCAGTTTGCCGACGCTGAACACCAAGAAATGTACGAAGCAAGTGTAATTTTCGTTTACGGCTAAAAATGTGCGCATTTCAGTCTAGTTTGAGTCAGTTTTTATTTGGTTGGATACTTTTTGCGAACGGGAATGCCGCTTGAATTGCTGATGTTGTGGTAGCGTTTTCTGTGTGTTGCGTCGACACCGAAAGCGAAGGATAGTAAACTTCAAGCTCATGTTGGCAGTGTCGAAAAAAGTGGCCTGTCAACATGCGACGCTTTTCATTTTCCTTGAAAATGAAGCATTTGTTTGTTTGCCCTAGTGCTTTAGCGCCCAGAGCCCCTAGTTTGCCCTAGTGCCCTAGACAGAGAAAGAAAACACGTTATTATTATTACCGGGCACATAGACCCCTAGGTCCTCGCACGACCCCACTACACAACTGTTTACCATTCTTGGACTATCGCCGTTGCAGCAGTGTCTGTGGCTTTACCACGACGGGCAAGCAGTTGTGCACTGATATTTTTGGAGGATTCTACGCGCGTTATGCATTCCCGCTACTAGTTGGAACTATGGTACCGCTTGAGCGGCTTCTCTTACGGTCGTTTCTTTTTTTTTACACAACGCACGGTTTCGGGGAAAACGGTCGATTAAGTGAAATCGCTACATGCAATGATGCAATCAAGCCGTCGCTCCACAAAAAAGGCACCTTTCCCTGGATCTAACAGAAACGATTGACTGACTAGCAGTGCACAAACGTTTCGTGCCACGGGCACTTAACCCTTGCTGTTTCCGTAGAAACAAATATTCGCACTAAAAACTAACAAGTGTAACCGCTGCGGCGGATAACGCTAGGAGCGATGGTTCTGACAAAGCGCGACCCGTACCACTGAACAGCTGATCACGATTACTCTCTTGTGAGGCCGATAATCGCAGCACTTCACGGGCAATCGCAGGAGAAAAACTACTTTTGTGTGATATTTTCTTCGTGCCTACAAAGCTTATTTCTAATTACATTTGCTACATGGCGATAACGAAATGCGTTTCGCGACGTCTCGACATGTAGCGACGGTACTGCAACATTTGTATCGCCGATGTCGGGGATCGCAGTCCAAAAATAGAAATGCGCTCAAATCAAGCGCTCTTGCCTTTTTTGCCTGGGCGTCTTTGTGACCCTTCTGCATACAGCAAGACACTAAGCAATATGTGGGCATACTGAGGACGGTGAAACTCGAGCGCGCGCGACGAGTGTGTACCAGTACGTGCTGTGAATCCGGCGGCTATCCTCCAACATGGCGGATCGCGCGCGGCGACCACTAGATGGCAGTGCATTTCGCATAAGGTCGGCGCACTGCGCTCCTTCAGTTGGAGGCGCTGCGCTTTTGACCTAGCAGGCTTAACCAAAGCTAAGTCCCCGCTATTTTTTTTTTTTTTCGCGCACTCCTGCGTTTCGTAAAATTTTGCTTTCTAGGCGTTGAAGCGTTCATAATCCTTCAGATGAGGGGAACTCGTATAAATCATTTTTAGCCCCAATGCTCCCCCTTCTCTCTCCCCTTCCCTCGTACAGGTGTCGGCGGGCGTCACCCGCGCGTCGACGGCGGATGGGAGTCGACCGCTGCCCCCGGCTCCGCCGGAAGACGGCGCCGTGAGCGCGCACGCACACAGCGCGGACGCCGCATAGATCGGAACCACGGCCCACCGGCCACCCGGCCGAGCGCGTGACGGCGACGCCACCGAAAAAGGGGGAAAAAGAAAGACATGGGGGAAAGCCGGGGAAATAGAAAACAAACACGGGGGGACGAGGTTCGGCAGGGAGGCGCGGGCACAACGGCTCCGCGGGTATGCGCCCCACACGCGAAGGGAGCGAGAGGGGAGGTAGCACGGCGACGAGTGGTTCCGGCGGGAGGCCCTGATGCGAGACGCGCTTCGGCCGCCGAATAGAGCCGCCGCAGCCAAACAGGGCGAGCACCAGATCACTGTCGCGGTGAACTCGATGAAAGCGTAGCAGTCTCTGACGGTGAAGGGCTTCTCTACACCACATTGAATTCAAAACTGTTGGCACAGTTTTAAGGGGAAAGGATTCGCTCATCAGAACTCGCTTTATTCGAAATTCTGGTTTATCCGAACGCACTCTTTAGGCCTGTCAACATTTGGCTCGAGCTTCGTGACCAAGGATATCCAGCAAGATATGACGGAAGTTTGACTGTGCTAGCTTTCGGCTCAGGTTGTAAAATATGCACATTTAAGCTCGCATTCACCGCTCGACTGGGCAGCCTCCTGTGGTGTACGCAAGCTTCGTCCGGTCCGCGAGACAGCGCATGCGCTCATACGACAGTCTCTCTTCTCCTGTAGACATACGTGTACCCCCAGACGGAAGGAAGGAAGGAAGAGGGGGAGGGGGGGGGGCGCACAAAATCAAGCTCACCTTCCCCCACCCGCCAATTATTTCGGCAGCGCCCTTGGTCATACACCAGCCAGAAGTCCCCCTCCCCCCTAACCCTCATACTAATAATTACCTTGAGACCCAACGGAACAAGAATCGTCGCTACCTTCAGAAGTGTATCCTGCATATGGGGACGTACTGGACGCATATAAAACACCTTGATGTCATCATTTTTGTTAAAGAAAGGTATTCTGCTCAGCCTGCACATTGCCAAAAGTCGCACGGTACTGAAGGGAAACGCTTTACGAATTACGTCGTATCCAGCTGTGTGTCATGGTAGGCACAACACATTAACTTCAAGGCGTGGAGGTGGACAGTAATTAACCAAACTCCATGGCGAAGCAACCCCCAAAGACCAACGCTCAGCCTGCGCCCTTGCGCGTCGGTTCTTTCTGCTCTTCGTCCGCGTTCAATAAGGCAATTGAAGTAAACGTCGTTTCCTCTTCACACTCATTCGCCAAAAGACTCACGGGCGAGTCGCTGCCGCTGGACGCACGGCGATTCACCACGATAATCTTTACGGGCGATAAAGTTCCATGCTGGAACTATTTCGGCCCAAGCTGAACATGACGCGGAGAGGTTCGCACCCTTCGCAGATCGCACAACTTTCCACGATATAGGAGACGACGCATTCGGAATTCTCGGGCTGCGCTTCCTGGTGGCTACATTTAAGCCGGTGGGCTACACTGGAAGAGGGAGAGGCCGATAGGTAAGAGGAAAAGCAAGAAGGAAATGTGTGGGAAAAGTAGAAAACCATAAGAGACCAAGTGGGAATTAGGCAGCAACATCCGCGGAATCGGGCTTCGGCTGAATCAGCGAACTCGTTGGGAACGCCCGTGTGGGTATACGTGTATACCTGTGCGCTAAGATACTCGCGGAAGGAAACGGCGGCGCGTGTGCGGTCCTGTATCTCTCGCGCCTCCTCGAGACGCCGGCGCGGTACACGGGAGAACGTGCCTCATGTGTTAGTCACGGACAGGCGGCCCCCTTTCTGGCCTGCCGCGCTGAGCCGTCCGGATCCCCTTTCTAGCACGGCGGCGCTTGTCCCCTTAACGAGTGCGCTTACTAAATGCGGAAGCGCTCATTAGGCCGGAAAAGCGCGCTGCACAATGTCCGTCCGCTGTCCACCGCTTGATACGGACTGACAAGGCGAGTGAGAAGGGCAAATTGCTATACCTGTCGCTTGGCGCAAAACAAAATGTAGCCTGAGCTGTGGGAAAGGTGATACGCAAAGAGTGGATGTATTTGAGTACAGAATTTTTTAATCTGGACGCAAGTGGTAGGCGCGGGAGAAGCATAACGGCGAAAACAGTGCCACAGGCTCATTTGTGACTGCAAGCGGTAAATTCTACCGCTATGCAGCCGTGATAGCACCAGTGTCGTTCTGCACAAGAACAGGTTTGTACCGGATCGCCTGCGATGGCGACAGGTGCGAACGGCTTGCCTACGCTTCTTATCAGGTTTGAGACATCTCTGAGCAGGAGCATAAAGTCCAGGGTACTAGTTTCTACTCCTCGAATTTGTATCACATAGCACACAATCCACGCTTCGCATCACAAATCGACAGTACAGACACCTTCTGTCAAAATTAAAAAAAAATCGGAGTATGTCTGTCCCAGGTCCCCCAATAGGCCGTGCAATGTCAGGCTTTTCCGTGCCTAGCAAGATAGACGTGCCGGGAAGATAATTTCCACGAGAAAGCACTGCCCGCTGTTATGACTACATACGTTAGTAAATAAAGGACAAAAAAGGACAAATAAAGAGGTCAGGCGACAGAACAGTGAAAACGCGTGCAAAGTAGTAAGCGGGGCTAGTTGGTACTTAGATGATAGCTCAAAAAGGCGTGGACAGAAGAACTAAGGAAAGACGTGGACAAAGGAAACACATCAGAACTCATGCTCGTGTGCTCTCTCATGTCCTTTTACGCTACCAATCATGTCACGAAAGGAGAAGCATGTGCCTGCATCACTGGTACAGGAGAGGAGGCATCGAGCACGCCTTCTGGCAGGCTTAAGCGTGCCTGTATACGACCTGGGCCGAAACGAGGGCCGAGTTTGTTAGTTCGCACTGACGTGTAAAGTTGTCGAATTACGGCAGTCAGGCGGTTACCGTTGGTGTGCTAGGTTTGTGGTCTCGGTTCACCGTCTGCAGAGCTGTTGCTGTCGCTCTACCCTCTTCGTCCGAGAGAGGGGATGTAAGCTTGCGAGCTTTTTTTCGCGAACGAATTGCATGTGATGCACGTCTTCTCGCAAACCATCATGCCGGAGCACATATCCTACAGAAGCTTTCCTTGATTTAAATGATTGTTGCCCTCTTTATCTTTAAGCGTAAACTTCAGTGGACGGTGCCGTTGGGAACCAGTCGTTTGCTTAGATTTGTAGCAAAAAGCTGTTTGCTTCAGAGATTAAGGCCGGCAGCAAAATGAAATTGAAACCTCTCTCACGTCCCGACTCTTGAGGAAGATCAGGCTGACCCCGGAAACGTGCTCCGAGGTGCCGTGACAACGAATTCTTTCCACGGCCCACAGCGGGGCACGACAAGCGAAAGTGGAGGCCGCGTCGCCCGCGTCTCTCGGAATCCAAAACAAAGAGATAGTGGAGGGCAAAGGAGGATGATGGCAGAGGGTTAATGCTGACAATGAAGCCCGCCCTGCCGAATCGGCCCTAAATACAACATTAGATCTGCACAGAAATCCTGTCCAAGCTTCCATGCGGCTTAAAAATTCCTCTGCCGACTGTAACATTCGGTCAAGGGTTAGAAGAAATTTCGCCTCGTCCGGTATAGTAATGGAAACTAAGAAATGCAGTCATAGACCACGTCAGTGAGAATGGAACTGACGTTTCGGAGCCTGTATGCGCTCCTTGTTTCACAATCTCGCTTGTGAGCAAGGAGCGGGTATGGGCTCTGAAACGTCAATTTCTTCCACTTACTGCACACTATTTCGCACATGACTGATGACTCCACGAGATGTTCTTGACGTCATGCATAGCTGATCACTGCAACACCACTAAAAAAAAAAAAAAATCCCGACGTCAGTCATGGATGAGAGCGTTGAGAAAGCGCGTTTCGAGGCGAGCGGAATTCAGGCGCATATCAAAAGACGCAGCGTGCAGAGCGGAAGAGGCCGCCTTGCTCGCGGCTGGCGGAACCGGCTGGCAGGATCATCACAGAGGTGGCGTGCCGAGGATCTTCATGCAGTGAGGGTCACTCTGTTAACACCTTTGTCGGCTTGCAGCGCGGTGGCCAAGGACTCAAGGTGACTCGCTGCTTTAAGCGAGGCGCCAAACAGACTTCACATCAATACTGGAGAGGAGGACTATAACGAACCGCAAGGGTCTACCCCCCCCCCCCCCCCCCCCCCTCCCTTTGTACTTCTTACAGACGCTGTGCTGTAAGTTACAATGTTTGACCACGACTCCGACCGCGTAAACTTTGACCACTGCCAGTATGGTCAAAGATTGTGCCTAAAACTTTCAGCCAGCGACCACTAGTAGTATATGGTTGGGGACCCACTCATCGACTTTGGCCCGTTCTTGAATTGTTGCATCTGCCATTCGTCACAAGTTCCAGGTGGTCTTGGAGGTGACCACCTGACTGGCCAGCCGATACGGTGCCCTTTTCCTCCGCACCACTTGATGGCGAAACTGGGATTCATTAAAGCCACCTGCGCTTTCTCGCGTATTTACAATAGCGCCTAGAACGCGCAGCCTGCACCGCATGGGCCGCAACAAACATCTGCGGCCGCGCAATGCCACGCAGCCCCGGTCCTCTTCTTCCTCGAGCGGGTATAAGGGCGCAGCCGCGGCGGTGGAGGGGGTCACGGTGTTGCCGTCCCTGATGCGGCTGATCATTAGCCCTGATTTCAAGTCGCCCGCAGCCGGTCTGCCGCGCCGCATTCCTGACTTTGTCTTTGGACGCTGCTGCCGTGGCTGCTGCTGTCAGAACACTCAGCGCGAGCTAGGTGCTACGCATTTGTCACACAGCGTGGTACATTAACCACCCGAAAGGTGCCGATGCTTTCTGCCGTACTTCATGCCCCTAAAACGGTGCAGTGCCGTGGAAGCTGCAACTAGCGGCAACCAGACGGGGCAGAAATCGCAAATCTTCCCGATTGAAAGAACGCTTCGCCACTGGGCGGTGCTTGTACGCTGGTCATTCGCCGTCTGCTTGTAACTGCAGGAACAACTTCATTCTAATTTCTCACCGGGCGTCGGACGAGGACAGCTCCGTATATCGACGACGCTGCACATTATTAGCGGAATTAATCAGGACTGGTATAACCATAAAGATTCTTTTCCTGTGATTCTATTCTATTTCGACCGTACGCCGCGCTGACTGGCTGGTATCGGTGATAGTGGGGCTTGATGTCGCTTGAGCCCATGAAGAAGGAAAGAGAGAATAAAAAAAAAAAAGAAATATAATTGTATTATAACTGTTATGTTATCCGAGACCAGGCCAGGATAGTGCGGCTGTTATATTTTACTTTGCTTCTTTTCGTCTCTCATCCATGGCGCAGGAAAAGCGACACCCTCGCTCGGTGAGGCGGATGGAAAAGGAATAGAGCAAAATAAGAAAACACATATTTGTTATCCATACCGCCTCAGCTGCACCGAATACCGTGAATGAGGTAGTGGTGGTGAAAATATTTTATTGACACGTTTATGAGCGATGGTATGACGTCGGCTGGATCCGTAGTCCGCCAGTGCGTTGGAAGTAGAAATTTGACGAAGGCAAGAAATTCCTCCGTCACTGTTCTGACTGCCATGTCTGAAAAACAGAAATAAATCAAGACACAGCCGACAGTCCAGCGTCCTCCCGGCTAAAGCTTAAAATTGACAGTGTAAGTTTACATATTCGCGCACCACTCCTTCCGCCAACTCATTTAGTTTCTTTACAGAGACAAGTTTGGGCAGTGAACGGCAAAAATAAGATTAGTTCTTTTTTGTTGTTTCGTATGCACAGACCGGCGTTTTCGAGATGCCTTTGTTGATGGAAACCAGGTTAAAAAAAGAAAAAGGCCGATGAGGGCCGCGGAACCATTGACGTCCAGTTTCTGGGCCTGCAGAAAATTTCTCCCATTGCCCGGAATCAGCTCGCGAGGCTAGCCCACAGCTGAAGGCTTTGAGGGCAGGTAACTACCGATCTGCCTGTTGTGAGAGTGAAGTTTGTTTTGTTAGTTAGCGCGGTTTCAGTGAAGAAGCTGCCGACTCTCGCTTCGTTCGAGATGTATGCATCGAAATAGTTCACTGAAAGCTTGTTAGGAATAATGCAACAAGGAAGGCTGCTGTGGCGCATATATATAGTGAATTATTAATGAAAAATGTAGGAGAGAAACGTCGCTTTTTACAGGTCTCAGCCCCGAAGAACGTAGTTTAGCATCACTGCGCTGTTAGCTGGTTTTGGTTTCATGGGGTTTTAACGACTTAAAGCGCCTCAGGCTATCTGAGGGACGCCGCAGAGGAGGGCTCCGGATATTTCGACCAACTGTTTTTTTTTTTTTTTACCTGCACTGACGTCGCACAGCTACACGGCCTCCAGAAGAGTGCATAGTCGGGCTGGTTGGTGCATGTTGATGGAAACCGATTGAGCAGAGCCAACAGACAGAAGCGCTGCGTCCGTGTTCTTCTCTTCCCAAACGGCTTCCATCTACACGGGCTTCTAGCATTTCGTTTCCGTCGAAATGCGGCCGCCGCGGGCGGGGTTAAACCCGCGTCTTTCGGGTCAGCAGCCGAGTACCATAACCAATGAGCCACTGCGGCGGCACTAAGGTGTCGCTAAGAAATGCAATGTATTACCAGAAGAATTTCCATCGGCGCTTTAATCGCACTTTATGCTGTTTAATATTAAAATCGAGGCACTAGCACAGTTACACCTTCCAGATAATGGTGATAACGGTGAGGCGACGGCAACAGAGCACCACTGAAAAAGCACGCTCTTCCGCCGAGTAGCGTCGCTTCGTGCGGCTGTACCAGCGGCAGAGGTATAGGCGACGACCGCCACCATCGTATACACCACATCGCCAGGAATATCGCTTCATGCGGTTACCGCTTCAACGTCTGACTGGCCCATCAAGCGACGTGGCCAAGTGCACCCAGGACATATGTAAGAGCCGGCCGTGAGCTCGAGGATTTATTCGTCTCCTCTCACCGGCCGACATCGCATCAAGCTCTTTCCATGGCCGATCTATTGTCTTTCCGTCTCTCTCCGGAACGGACAAGTGCCAACGCCTCGAATCTAGGCTAAATCCACAGCGGCAACACTTCGCTCTATCACCACGTGTCATTCCCTACACCACCACTTCTTTTTCTTGCGATTGCCAAGCGCTCACAGTTCAGCGTTCAGCGTCGAATTCCATTTGAATTCTCGTTTAACGTAGCCAGCGCGCCATCGCCTCATTCATTGTCCCGCCTTTTGTGCAATCCGTCAGGGAAACGACCAACAACGCACTGCGGCTTACCTCGCCAGCGTCACCGCAGCCGTATACGTCGTCAACTGGTCAAGTGTGTTTGCACGAAGCCTCGCGGTTACAGACCACCATGACGGCTCGCTGCATCGTCGCAGCTGTGTACGCACACACGCACATACCAATTCCCCCCCCCCCTCGTATCGTTACGGGCAGATTTGAATCTTGGCGCACGAAAGAAAGTTCGGAGCGCGGTATACATGCGCATCGCCGGCCAGCTTTGCATACTGTTCAACACGACAAACTCCTACCTCTACCGTCAGAATGACGAGTGGGAACAAGCGATTCAGAGAGCGGAAGAAGTATATGCAGAATATGGGTACGTAAAAAACTCTATAGAGGATCTATTAGAGTGAACGCAGTGAGGCTTCAGTGCTAACCCCGTCAAAAAGTCAAAGAAGGAAGAAACAGAGGTCGAAAGAGAGTGCAAACAAGAATTCCAGCGAAGGGGCACACACACACAAGCGGGCAAGAGTGCTCTGCCAGAAGGGGGGAGGTCTCTGCAGAGGCCGCAATGGCATCGTCGCCACCGCCGCCAGGACAGCTGGCCGTCGGCCGAACGAATTGCTCTCGCGCCATCCGAGTTCGGGCCGAGACGGCGCGCAAAGGCAGCGCCAGTGCGGGGCCGGAACAAAGGCCGGTCCGAAGGTAACAATGGGGCCTGACCCATTTTGAGTGGCCGCCGTCAGGCGAGAGAGAGAGGACTCCTTCGTCCGTCCGCGCGGCTGACGGGCGTCTGGCCAGCCGCTGACCACACCGCCGAGCACCGCAAACAATCACGCCAACAAGACGACCCCCTCACCTCCCCCTCTTCCCGAGCAACGCACCGAAGGCGGGGCGTCGTGATCGACAAGAAAGGAGAAAGTGGCGCATTTCTGTGCGTTCGGGGTCATCGGCGCCCCCGCGGTCTTTTTGGCAGCGAGCGAGCCGAAAGGAGCGGCGGCGCGGAATACCAGCAGCCAGGGACGTTGATCGCCGAGAAAGAGGGAGAGAGAGAGAAAACAAAAGCATGGCTAGAAAAGATTGACTGGAACAAGGGTCTGTTGCTGCTTATAAATGTGAAGCAAGTCTGGTTTGCTTCATGGAGTTTAACGCCCCAAAGCAACTCAGGCTATGAGGGACGCCGTAGTGGAGGGCTGCGAAAAATTTCGACCACCTAGCGTTTTTTGACGTGCACTGATATCGCACAGTACACGGACCTCAAGAATTTCGCTTATACCGAAATGTGACCGCCCGCGACCGGGATCGAACCCGCTTCTTTCGGGTCAGCAGTCGAGCACCATAACCACTGATCCGCCGCAGCGACTC
Source organism: Amblyomma mixtum (assembly GCF_055824585.1). NCBI lineage: Eukaryota > Metazoa > Arthropoda > Arachnida > Ixodida > Ixodidae > Amblyomma > Amblyomma mixtum. Next base: position 38,247,024 of record NC_143016.1, on the reverse strand, counting down.
AACAAACAAGAGTGCTGATAAATATGCAGCGCACCCAGCGAAATACTGGCCGACCGTCTTCGGAGAGCAATCCTTGTTGCACACTACACAAGATGGCTGACAATCGGGCCGCGTGCTACGTTTGCCTTCTCTTGGAATCCACTCCGTTAAGGACCAGCGGTTATCTTGCCTTCACATTACATGCCCTGCCCAAGCCCATTTTTTCCTCTTGATTTCAACTAAGATATCACTAACTCGCGTTTGTTCCCTCACCCACTCCGCCCTCTTCCGATCTCTTAACGTTACACCTATCATTTTTCTTTATTGGTTTATTGGGATTTAACGTCACAAAGCGACTCAGGCTATGAGGGACGCCGTCGTGAAGGGCTCCGGAAATTTCGACCACCTGGGGTTCTTTAACGTGCACTGACATCGCACAGTACACGGACCTCGAGAATTTCGCTTTCATCGAAATTCGGCCGCCGCGGCCGGGAAACTATACGATAAAGCAGAACGAAGCACAGAAAGCGAGGAGAGTCGAGAAGCCCGTCCTTTGTCTTCGTCCTAGCCAAATTCAGGATCTAGAATAATAATTTAGTTCGTTGCCTTCTTTGTTACACTCTAAAGTTGCGAAATCGACTATGAAGCCCATACAGGCGTCACATCCGTCCTGTTCGTGCATGTAAAGAAACTGCCATTTTTGAAAAAAAGTTCGAGTGCTTTCTTGCCCGTGAAAGGTGGTTCGTAAAAGGCGTATGTTCATCTCTGCATCCGAACGGATCAGGAGCATAGATGTGGCTTATAAACTTAGGTCCTTATATAGACAGGAGATGAATGATAGTGATCGCTTCATAGGAGAACGCCGCTTATTAAGAAGAAGCCGTAGGAAACACTTTTCCGCTGTAAATGTGCAAAAACAGGAGCGAAATTCGTGATGACTATGGCCTCTGTTTCTTTTTTTTTTCTTTTTTTCTTGTGCAGAAGTAATGCACACAGCTTTGAGACCTAGTGCTTCAGCGTTTCAGTTCTTCATATGACATTTCCTTAGTTACCCGCCGCGGTCCACGGCCTATATTCGCTATGGCGTGCGGCTGCTGAGTCCAACCAAGGTCGCGGGGTCGAATCCCGGCTCAGGTGTCCGCATTTCGATTAAGGCGAAATGCAAAACGCCCTTGTGCCGCGCGGTATGAGTGTCTGTTAGGTACTCCTGCTGGTCGGAATTAACCCGGAGCCCTCTGCTACGGCGTCTCTTACAGCCCCTGAGCAGCTTCGAACATCAAACCCTACACAGCATAACAATACCATACCATACCATACCATACCATACCATACCATACCATACCATACCATACCATACCATACCATACCACGCGATAGCATACCATACAATAAATACCATGTCATGCCATACCACGCCGTGCCGTCATGCCATACCATAATGCCGCTCCATGACATGGCAGGACTAGTATTGGCCTAATTCAGAAGGCCGCAGCAATGGGCCTAATTCATAAGAATAAATATTCTTTGCATTGTTTCACTATCTATGTACGATTCTTTTCGATTGCCAGGTGGAACGAAGTATCAGTCTGTTTCATAAATAGCAGTCAACGCTGCCAAGGCTAGCCCGACTGTTCGCGCAGGCTAAGCCCGTGCTCGAAAAGTAGTTCGGCAACCAACGAAATCAAACAGAGGAATATTTCGTTTCGACGACAAAATATGCGAAATATGCCATATTGTCGTCCTGCCATTCATCGAAACTTCGAGAAGTAAGAATGACATGCGGCAGTATGACACACGTCTGGTAGGATGAATCGCTCGACTCCATCCGCGCCCAAAAATTAGCTCACGTTCAGTGAAAATTATATCCAAAGGGCCCTAACACTGATCGCCTCAAAACTTCGACCATGATTTTCAATGCTGGCTCTTTGTTCTATACCGCTCCTTGTTTTCGTCCAGACACCCATCGAGGCTTCTAGGGGAACGATTGATACGTGGTGGAGTTTTGCGGGCGCACTACTTCAGAAACCTCCACCGCGTTGAATGCTGCGTATGAAATGGAGATTTTTTTACAGTAGAAGACAAAAGTAAAGTGGTAGACTTCGTGTCATTTTTCATAGCCTCCCAAAGAAGAAAATATTCAAGATAAGCATTCGGTGATTCATCAGTTTCTGTTCACCAGCGTTTCAGATCCCGAAATACAATCCACATTCGCAAAATAACACCTAAGCTAAAAGAGAAGTAGTCCCGTGTTACGTATGTCGTGAAGGATCACGGCTGAGATCGAGTCGCGCACCACGACTGATGCAAGAAGTGGTTGTCCCCGCGCTGACGACCCATTCGTCATGAAGGCTTTACCAAGGTAGATGTACTATGGTAGCGTAGGCTCCATAGAAGCCCATACGTTCAAAACATGGCGGCTTGTGGTGTGCAGCCAGCGCCGTCTTCGAAATGCGTGGACAACTAAAAACTGATGTCATAATTAAAACAAAAACGCGACGTCAAAGTCACGTGTTTTAGTGACGTCATATATGTGACGTCAGCGTCAGGTGCTGCTTGGCGGGAAAAATAAACTGCTGAACGCCGCGACGCTTCAGCGCGACACCCGACACGAAAACGAAGAAAGAAGACACGAGTGCCGACCACCAACGCTATTTTTAGGTACTCAGTTCTCGTTGTGCCTTTTTCCTTCGTCCTCACCTCAGGTGTCGCGCTGAATGACGCAGGTGTCGCGCTGAAGCGATGAAATGTGACGCCGCCAGACAGGTTATCGCTCGCACATCGTGCAACCGCACACCTCTTTTTTGCGTACGGGGGCGCCATGGCCACAGACGATGCCCTTTGGGGGCAAAAGCGACAGAACCGCACCCAACGGAACGAAACTAAACAGAAGCGCTGGCAAAAGGCAAAAGCGGAAACTGTACACGAACGATGCACACCAAGAACTCGAGCAACAAGCAACGAGGAAAAAGTAGGGCTAGCAGAATCGAGTTTCAAACAAAAGCAAGCAGAATGGTCAAAAGATATGACCAGGGTATTTCATCAGAGCACCGTCAACCTTGGCATCGTCCCGCTGCCATTGCCGCTACTCTGAGCGAACGCTGTCATAAATTTTTACTAAGCAAGCGCTATACTTTCTAACAAAATGCACACAACTAAAATATTTTAAAAAGGAATCACTGCAATTGTTTTTGAATGCTTTTGAAACACAAAATATATCCTAATTATTTTCCTCTTCTAGTTGTTTGTCCACTCATTTCATTTTGGCGCTTTAGTTCCACCCATAATTTGATGTCGCTAGCACTTGGTTCTGGACCGCATTCGGGCTCCGGCTTCGCGACCTATTTCAATAGACCTTGGCTTTACTGCGACTCGGTCACGCGAGAACTGCTTCGAAGGGGCGGGCGCCGCCCGGTTCATTTCACTCGCGCGTCGGGAGCGGCAAGGCCGAGTGTCATGTCGTGGCCCGAGGGTTGCACATGCCGGCGGTTCCGATTGAGTCTCCACTGGCAAGGCATGCATACAGGAAGCGACGGCAGCGCTTGGCGACCAACAGATAGGTGGGTAGGCAAAGCGAGAGACAGCCAGGTTTTTTTCTGGGCGTCGAAACTCGCCCAAAATGGAAGCAGGGCAGAGCTTGCTCGCGAGTGCCGCCTCCCTTTGCCAGCACACACAGGCGCGCGATCTGCCGCAACCACATATGCTGGCCGGGTGGTTAAACTGCAACCGTGTCAGGAGATGCGCGCGCTCCGCGGCCATTGATCCAGATTGCGGCCGGAGCGTCCTTACTCATCATCAGCGGTAGCAGCAGCAGCAGCAGAATCGGCGGTGGCGATGGCCGCAGAAAACGAGGAAACAATTTGGACCACCGCTCGCGTTTCTGACTGAACTGGCGAGGCGTGTCAACGCAGCGCAAACACCGCTGGAAGCTTAAAGGCAAGAATGAAAAAAAAAAATTGAGGCCGAAATAAAAGACTAAATAGAAGTTGGCGCGCTACACGAGGCGGGCCCCGCCCTGAACGCGCGCAGACTGATTGCTTTCACGGTTCGCGCAGCGGCGTTCCGCAGCGCATTGTGCGAGCTCGTGCGCATTCCCCTCCTCCTCCTCTCGTCATCCAGGGGGGCCCCCGTCACTTCGGCTACAAGCGCGCCAAGCAGGCCTGAGCGCCCGGAGCGACGTCTATACGATATACACGGGCTCAGGAGACGGGCTGCTGCTGTGTACACAAGTGACGCCCCCCCCCCCCCCCCTCCCCCCTTACCTTTTCCGTTGAGCTCCATCCATTATGGTCGCGGGAAGGTGCCCTGCATCCATCCGCGCCTACATCGACCGACAGTTGAAAGTGTGACGCCGCGATAAGCCTTCACCTCCCCACTTCACTCTTTTCGATTGCTCGGAATGCCATTCCCTTTAATCGGTTAACTGCTAGACGCACAAGGCGCGCCATTTGCATGCCTGCCGATGGCGCGCTGAGCGCAAATTTTCACAACGGCGGCACTGTTCTCGAAGGACAGTACATGTAGTACGTTGCTGCCGTGAAACGCAATCCTAGACCTAAAACGAAACGAGGGATGGAAAGAGCAAAAGTACAAACAATTTAAAGAGAATCTTGATTGATTACAAACAAGGACAAGCACAAAGGCGCAAGCCGCGTGGGAGACGCTTCCTTGGCGCTTCCACTATGTTTTCGGAGGGTGGAAAGACAGGGCAGGGGGGGGGGGGGGGGGGCTTCAGCACCAGGTTAGACCCTCATGAACGAAAATGTTAACTTCGCAACAACACGTTGCTTTCCATAAGCAAATACTGTGCCCCTTCAGTACTGTTTATCTGCCACCATATCCTTGCGTTCTATGAGCGAGAAAAATCAGCACCTATGTGCCAACGAAAGTTTGTCTTGCATGAGAAAACACGCCGCCCGCGGACACCTTGTTCACCGCGGGCTTGCGTTCGATGAGGGAACATATCAGCACCTGCGTGCCAACGAATGTTTGCCTTCCATGAGCGAACACGTTGTCATTCCAACCACATATACGTGCCACCGCAGGCTTGCCTTCCATCAGCGAACACGTTTTCGTTCCAGCAGTGAATAAGTCCCACCCCAGGTTTGCCATTCATGAGCGTGCACGTCGTCATTCCAACAGCATAGATGTTCTACCGCAGGCTTGCCTTCCATTAGTTAACACATTATCATTACAACCGAACATACGTGAAACCGCAGGCTAGCCTTCCATGCGCGTGCACGTTTTCGTTCCAGCAGCGTATAAGTGCCACCGCAGGGTTGCCACCCATGAGCCAGCACGTAGTCATTCCAGCAGCGTATAAGTGCCACTGCAGACTTGCCTTCCATGAGCAAGCAAGTTGTCCTTCCAACAGCATATACGTGCCACCGCAAACTTGCCTTCCATGACCGAGCACGCTGATTCCAACAGCATAAACATGCCAGCGCAGGCTTGCCCTCCATGAGCGAGCACGTTGCCATTCGAACAGCATAAACGTGCCACCGTAGGCTTGCCCTCCAAGAGCGAGAACGTTGTCATTCGAACAGCATAAACGTGCCACCGTAGGCTTGCCCTCCATGACCGAGCACGTTGTCATTCCAACAGCATATACGTGCCATTGCACGTTTACCTTCCATGAGCAAGCACGTTTTCATTCTAATAGCATATACGTGCCACCGCAGGCTTGCCTTCCATTAGTGAGCTCGTTGTCATTCCAACAGCATAAACCTGCCACTGCAGGCTTGCCATCCATGAGCGAATATGTTGTCATTCCAACAGCATATACGTGCCACCGCAAACTTGCCTTCCATTAGCGAGCACGTTGTCATTCTAACAGCATATACATTCCACTGCAAACTTGTCTGCCATGAGCGAGCACGTAATTCCAACAACGTACACGTGCCACCGTAGGCTTGCCCTCCATGAGCCAGCACGTTGTCATTCGAACAGCATAAACGTGCCACCGTAGGCTTGCCCTCCATGAGCGAGCACGTTGTCATTCGAACAGCATAAACGTGCCACCGTAGGCTTGCCCTCCATGACCAAGCACGTTGTCATTCCAACAGCATATACGTGCCATCGCACGTTTGCCTTCCATGAGCGAGCACGTTGCCATTCGAACAGCATAAACGTGCCACCGTAGGTTTGCCCTCCATGAGCGAGCACGTTGTCATTCGAACAGCATACACGTGCCACCGCAGGCTGGCCTTCCATAAGCGAGCACGTTGCCTTTCCAACAGCATACACGTGCCACTAAAGGCTTGCCATCCATGAACGAGCACGTTGTCATTCCAGCAGCATAAACGTGCCACCGCAGGCTGGTATTCCATGAGCGAGCACGTTGCCATTCGAACAGCATAAACGTACCACCGTAGGCTTGCCATCCATGACCGAGCACGTTGTCATTCCAATAGCATATACGTGCCATCGCACGTTTGCCTTCCATGAGGAAGCACGTTTTCATTCTAATAGCATAAACGTGCCACCGTAGGCTTGCCCTCCATGAGCGAGCACGTCATTCCAACAACGTATACGTGCCACCGCAGGCTAGCCTTCCATGACCGAGCACGTTGTCATTCCAACAGCATATACCTGCCATCGCACGCTTGCCTTCCATGAGCAAGCACGTTGTCATTCCAGCAGCATATATGTGTCACTGCAGGCTTCCCTGCCGATAAACAAAGACGTCGTTTTCCAACAGCATGTATGTGCCAGCCAAGGGTTGCCCTCCATGAACAAACACGTAGTCTTACCAACGCTGTCATTCCAACAGCATATACGTGCCATCGCATGTTAATGAGTACTAGCTCCTATGTTGTTCTTTCAACAGCTGTTTGCCACCGCGGGCTAGTAAGGAAGCACACTTTGTCTTTTAAATAGCATCTTCATGCCACCGCAGGCTTAACTGCCTTCCATAACGTAGCCAATATGTGCGTTTCAAAGCCGAAAGTTTGGCAAGTTGGGTAACGTTCTTGATGTAACAATAGCGCAGAAGGAACACAAGGGAAGAAAGGAAACGACGCAGATAAGCTTTTCCCCTTCAACATTTCCAAAAGAGATTTCTGGCTGGATGTCTGGGTCGCATAAAACTGGTATTCCAGAGAACCCGGATAATAATTTTTAAATATAGGCTTTTTGAGTTATGAAGACGGCTTGTGCAGCTGAATAATAGGAGTGTCGGCAGACATAAGAAAACAGGTGAATAAAGTTAACTTGTTAGGGGTTGACTAATTTCTTATAATTAACTTTTGAACTGTCGCAGTTAGGCGACTGGTTGCAATTAGGGATTTGTAGCCGGTAGTTAGTAACAGCCATATCAGTTTTTAGAACTCCGAAAACGTGATTACTGTAGGCGCTGTGGCCCAACTACTTTTGGCCTCATCGTGCCAAAATACATACGCTTTTCAAAAGCATGCAGGCAAAGCAACCCCTCCAGTGCACGTAACTAGTCAAAATGGTCAAATTTTGTCTAGCCACAGCGTCGAGGATAATCGCGTTTTCGAAATTTAAAAAAGTGAAATGCCTGCTACTAACGACCGGCTACAAATCTCTGACTGCAATCAGCTATCTAACTGTAATAGTCAGAAAGTTAATTATCAGAAATTAGTTAACCAGCTAACTAGTTAGCCTTATTTACATGTATTCTGATGTCCGTCTACATTAGTATTATACTGCAGCAGGAGCCTCCTTCATAACTCAAAAAGCCTATTTTAAAGAATTAGTGGCCGGCTTCCTTAAAACACCTGGTATATATTTATGTACGCTTATGGGGCATTTTTAATGCGACACTAAAGGGTTACGCTAAGTAAGGCTAACGATAAGTAAGGCTAGACTGATACGGTAGGCTTACCTGACGGCAAATATTTCATTTCTATCAAAAACGACGCTTTTATAAGCAAGAAAATTGCGTAAAAGCGAAGTAAACGTGGCGCCGTCACTGAAAGATTCGTGCAGCGGCGACGAGTGACGTATTCATGAACGAACGCTATTTCGCCGTCCGAATGGGCAGTTGCCGTTGGTATACGAGGAAAGCAGCGCTGCGATCATAGTCGACAGTGCGAAGGGTTTCGTAATTAACACATCGGAAATTAGACCTGGAGAGAAAAGTTAATCGCAAACTCGAGCGCTGAAGTTTTCGCCTCGTATTTTGTGCACGTGGGCTGCGTGTATACAGCTGTTGTACGCAGCATGTTCAGAACCGCAAAAACAACGGCATTCACGCTGAGGGTTCGCGCTATGCGGCCAGCGAAGCGGTTTCATTCTCACTTTATCCGACGGAATTGGCTGCTTTGTGCAGGCTGCGGTCGTTAGGATACTTAAAAGCGTTTGTTTGTTCATTTTCACTGAGCGCTCATGCAGACACGCGCATGCATGCACGTCGTCAACGTGTGAAGGCGCTCTCCGAGCGCGTGGTACTCCATGTTTTCTGCGCAGTCGAAAGAAGAATATGCTTTTAGATGTGCTGAAAAATATCTGAGCAGAGCAGTACCACATGCCTGCACCATCACCTTTCCTTTGACTCATTAAAAGAAAAAGGTTGCTCAGCGCGGGTCATCATGCACGCAGTACGTGAGGTGCCGACACGCAAGGCAGGGAATTCGTGAGAAAAACGTTCAACCAGCTGATGCGTGTTCATAAAGATTATACGTGCATTCCGTGCCGACAGCTACAGCCGGCAGTCGGCAGACTACAGCAGGGCGCAACGTATACCCTGATTCGTTTCCCCTTATAGCCCACAGGAAGCAATTCACCAACGTAGAAATCGCAACGACCACAGCAGAGCTAATCACAAGGGTTGGCTGCGATCATACTTGCTGCGTAGTTAGTCAACAAACACGCGATAATCGACCGCATAGTATAGAATACGTTAGAGTGCGACTGCTGCTCACCATGGAAATAGAAACAATCCCCATCGAAATCGACAGCGGACCTTGCTGCCGTGACCACTGATCTGTTGACTTTCTCGGTTTCCTTCAGTAGGGCTAGTTCTTGGGCTAGTTGGTATGCTTGATTTAAATTCATAGTTTTTCAGCGCAACGGCACACGGCCAAAGAAGAGAAGAAGGAAGAGAAGAAGGACGAACACAGCGCCTTTGGCCTTTGGTCTGGCCTTTGGAAGCAGCGCCTCTGATTGGTCGGATTGTCGCTCGTAAGTAAGTTCATTTTTCGCAGGCGCGTTGAATGCCGAATGCCTTCGGGACATTCATTTGAGTTTTTTTTTTCAGCAACGCGGCTACCTTTTCGAATAGACAAAAACATCTATAATGTTCTCGAGGAACAGTATGCCCTTCTTGCCTAATTTGATATTGCCCTTTAGTGTCCCTTTAATAAGGTGCGTGGATGCAGAGTCCAGAGGTCTTAAATTTTTTGCACGATTCGTCTTGAGTCCTTCAAGACGAGGGCTATCAGTTTCAAAAAATACTCTGGCCTGATACAAACATTTAGAGAAACGTCATTGTGTCCGTTTGAAGAATGATTTAAGCAAGCGATTTTCACTAAGTGTATCCAATTATTCACCAGACCTAGAGACGCGGATATAGCAGGTCGCAATGAACTAGCAGCGGATATAATTCCACGAGGTCGGCTCCCCTGATAACTGGCGCGAAAAATACAAAAAAAGAAACTTAAAAGACCGAGTCACACAGCCAGGCGTTAGTGTCGCAGAGCCACGTATCAGTGCCCAAGTCCAGGATTTTAGTTCGTAAAAATAAAAGGAAATAGTCATAACAGATGATAAGCTCGGGCCAGATCACCGTTATCTTTTGTGCTTCTCGTCCTGTCGCGCATGGCTCTCCACCAAGCTCTTCTTTCATTTTTTAGACTATATGTGCTCATGCACTTTTGTTTCCAGACCCGGATGTCTGACGGGCAGTTTCTTCCTGCAGTGGCCGCTCAAAACTGTTCGCAGAAGAGGGGGGCGTGGGCTGGCAGAAACTATTTCGGGCCGGCTACAGAGGCCCGCGCAGCCAGCCATTCTTTTGTCAGAAGACAGTCCGAGCCTTCCGTGGGTCCGGACAGAGAAACAGTGGAAGAAGCAGACAGCAGCAGCGGTGCCCATCTCTACGTTGGCCCGCTGCTCCCGGAGCGCCTCGTCGAAGAATAAGAAGAGTCCGCACCAGCATTCGAGCAGCAAAACTAGCCCTCCAATGAGCCCGGAACGAGAGGTTTCACAACTTCTCCGGTTTCTCCCTTCTTCGGTTCGTGTGGGTTTTACGAGGAGAGTTCTTCGGGGGAGCTCGAGCGACGCTCGACAACAAAGAAATGATGCACGGCCTCATCCTTCGCTGTTGACAGGACGAAGGAGAAAGAAAGCGAGCGAGAGAGCATCTCGGGGCGCCGTAACGCGATTACAAAAGGGGCGCTCTGCCGTCGACGAGGGGTGTATAACGGGACGGGGCCCGGCGGAGCGCGCGCGTGTGGGTTCTGCCCTTGAATGCGCAGGGATGGGCGTGCCTCTGCTGCCCGGCGCCGACCACGCGGGGCGAACGCTTGTTTCTAGTCCGGAACGACGTTTCCAGCAGCAGGAGGAGGGAACTAGAGAAAGAGACAAAGAGAAAATGAAGAAAGGAAACCATTGCGCAGGAAAAGGTTCGAGCGCAGAATGCGAAATGACGACGACGCTCCGCGCACGACCATTCCTGAGCGCTGCTTCGGAACGCCGTGCATGCCACGTTGGAGGAGCTCTGGTCGTTGTTGTTCGCGCATACGGCTCTCTCTCCCTCCATTATTCTACGCGAAGACTCCTCCTCCTTCACCGCCGCGTTTTTGGGAGAGGGCTGAATATAGCCCTCCCGAAAGAGTGGTATGCGGAAACAGCGGGGCATACGTAAAATCAAAATGATTCCGCCGGCAGAGAGACTGCACTTTTCATTGGGACGAAGGCGACCTGAACTTTCGTTCCTCTGGTTCGTTTGTCATCCTCCTCTATTTTTTTCCTTCCAACTTTGTGTAAAGTAATTTTTTGCTCGTATTCAAATTCTGAAATAGTCGTGCATCTTTTTATGCATGCTCTCGGATATACCTTGGGGGCAGCGAGGAAGTAGAGAGCACAACGCGCCTCGGTTCCCGTGGACGGAACTATGAACTTGAGACGCAGTCGGCTAATGGCTGCATGCGCCGTTAGGACGGGGCGAACGGAGCGACGGGGTCATGCGAAGGCATTCGCATGCAGCGTCCACGGCGACTCTGTTCATTCCCGAGACTCCTTGGGGCCCGGAATATTCGTGGCTCGCTCCTTGATCTGGTAAGGCTACAGGTACGGCGATGACTTGAGCTCCATATGTTTTTTTTTTGTCTTCATATACTGTGGAGCAACGCCAACCAACCCTCTTCTTCAGGATGCATTATTAACTCGGCTATTGCTTGGAAGCGCAGCTCGTCCTCTAGTCGCCGAAAGTAGAAACTCATAGACGGATGCTTTTGATCTCATGAAGTTATTTCTTATACCTACCACTGGGATATGCCGGTGAAAAAAAAAAAGAAAGACCTTCTGTATGGCCGGTGCACTCATTAAACTATTTATGCTCAGTGGTATGGGCCAAACTCCCGCAAGTTGGTTCTTCGGCGCATTAGAGCGCCAACAAAAGAACTATTACTCTCGCTCAGGCAGCTTTGTCAGCGTTCAGAAAGCAATTGTTCTGCTGAGGCCCTCGTTAGTCGCACTGGCATTCGCGCCATGAGAATCGCGCGCAGGCCAGGAACCCTGACCGCGCGTGACGCGACGCCCGCTTAATAACAAGGTAGTACCTGCGCAAAGCACCTCGCGCTATGCTTGTCGCGCGGAAAAGCTGGTGTTACCCGTTTCCTGTTGTACCGCTCTGTTAGTAATCTGTGGAGGTGTAATTTTCTGCCCAATGCCGACGGTCACTACATTCACAGCGTTCATGCAGACTAAGAGCAGTGACGGTGTATGTACAAGCACGTCAGACAACTTTTTTGACAGCACTTTGGCGTTCCAGACTTCGCCAAGGCCGTTTTCTCTGTCTGAGCCGTAGACGAAAAAAAAAAAAAAGGAAACGCACCGCAAATGTAACCGATGCGTACATACAGCGTGCGACCCAAAACGCAAAAAAACAAAAACGAAAACACATTGCTTCGCGTGTGCAGTTCTACTGCCAGACCACATCCTGCGCGCTGTAGCGGAGATTGCTGAATTCAGAACAAAAACAACGCGTTGCCTTGTTGCAGAAAACCGCAACTTCGCGGTGACACCTTATGTGTACAAGGTATCACATAGCCTGAAAAGAATTGCAGGAAAAGCCAGTGTCAGAGTCATCTTTTATGCCCCTAACAAACTGTAGCGCTTGTGTAAAACCGTCAATCGTGAAGGACCTCCACCTTCGAATGTGAAAAAAAATCACGAATCACCCTATGTGCAGTGCCGTAAAAATGTTGTCTATAAGATAGAGCTATCCTGCGGGCGTTGTTATATTGGTCAAACAGGGCGTTGCTTCAATGATCGCTTAATTCAGCATAAACGCTCCCTAAAATCACCCCCCAAAAGCAATTCGGCTCTACTTTGGCTTTCTTGTAAATGCACTCCTTTTTTCAGCCGTGCTGCAATACTGTATAAACATAAGGACCAACGTACGCGGGAAATCGTGGAAGCTCGTTTAATTCACCGGGAACTTGACAATTACGTCAGCAAACCTTCCCTTGCGCTAACAGAAAAAGAAATTGACTATCTTAACAGTTAAGTATGCTAAGTGTAGGGTGGGATTGTGCGCTTGTTGTTGTGTGTTTTTTGACAATCATCACTGATTCTGTTCTATATGATGATTGTGCTCCTTTTCGCCCATTTATTGCGTGCAAGCAATAAAGCCTTTTAGTCGCAAGTCAGCGCTGTGTTTGTCTCTTTCTTAGTCCCGTCCTTCGTGCGCTGTGCCTTCAGTTTGAACAATGTACCAACTAGCCCAGACCTTACTGCAATGCAGTTCTACTGCGCGGGAGTCCCTGCCTATTTTCGACACGCCTCGCACTCATAGAGAACATTAGTATAAATCCATTTATTTAATAAAGCAACAGGCACCTTATTTCATAATCCAAGACTGTTTGCACTTTGTAGCGCCATTGGAGAATTGCACCATGCTGCTTCAGGCTCTTCTTTTACGCCTCCACTTTCATCCCCATCCTAATAACTATCACTGGCCGAATAATCTTCATTCTGCCTAGTGGAGGAACGGAATCAAAACAGCGTTTCAGCAGTGATTACATTCCAACCAATAGTACACACATAACAACCACATTATGCATGCAATGCATTCCTTCTGCTTTGCTCACTTTCCACAGCCCAACCGAAACACTAAATCGCGCGTCGTGAGCAAATGAAGCAGTTCGCATTTTCTCCCGACAACCAGCACATGAGAAGGCGTCAGCTCTCGATGACAGAACGGACCATCGGATCGCTGTACTTGGTCAGCCATGTTAGTCCGCGTTGCTGCCCCATCGCAGTCTGGTTCGTGAATGTCGACCTCAAAAGAAGGGGCGAAAATCGCAAGTCGGTTCCGATTAGCGCACGTCCTGCAGAGTAAAAAGGCCGAGCGTGACGTATATTTTACGACAGGGTCGTTTCAGACAACTGCTCAACGACCGGAGTGTCCAGTAGCGCTGATATCTATAACGTTACGCAGATGCCACTTGCACATTTTTAGGGTGCGGCTGTCGTGCATGCCGTGTGGGCGTCCTAACGTTTTCACTTATATACGCTTTCGCCTAATTTACACTGCTGCTGGAAACATGGTTCCGAGAGATTACGCCTCAGTTTCCAAGTAGGCACAATTGAACAGGGCACCATTGTCGCCAAAACAATGGGTTCACCGCATTAAAACACTTTATCACGTAGATTTCGCCTGCTTCCTGCGCTTTCACGTCGTTTTTTTCTATACGCTGTTTTTTTGTTGTTTTTTTTTCACCCGTAAGTTCCTCACGCGCATTGTGCAATGCACACAAAGAAAAGTCGTGTGCTAGGATGCACCGAGCTGTTGGGCGTATGAAAGTCACACGCGTTTATTCGATGCAGACGAATGCGCGAGCAGCTTTAAACAGGCAGAACCAAGGCCGCAACTATTTGTCATGCATTAGCTTGTCGTTGCGTTGGATACACCACCCGAAGTTGCTGTCTTGAATGATGGAGACGGGTTGTTTTCCCATACTGCACTTACGCGCTAGACACACCGACACGCATGGGAAGCACGGAATGGTCAGTGCATCATTCGCGTGCTTTCGCGTGCCCACTGCTCGGGACAGGACGTCCTGCAGCGAGAAACAACGTGGTGACGAAACCGCGGCAGCACACGCCGGACAGTCAGGTAAGAGCGAATAGTGCCTCCGCGAATTTGTGCCTTTGGATGGTTATGAAACACCGCTTGCAACACGCGCGCTTTCGGCCTAGGTATGCGAGGCTGTTACCTGAACTGAAAAGAAAACTTCCTGTTATTCGCGAGCTAGCCTCCCAAGTGCATACGGTTTTGTTTTGCTTTCCACAGCGCGAGGACGTGGCGTTGCAAAGTGACGGCGCGGTAACGAAAGCAGGCGACGCTGCAGCGGCGAAGGCGACCACTGTATATCGCAGCAAGTGTGAATGATGCCCCGGCGACCCCCCGATAGCGCGTGCCCGGCGAGAACCGCTCTGGTCGAAGGACGAATCGGTTGTTTCCACTTACCCGCACGCAATGCACGCCGGTGCCGGCGTCCTCGGTCGCACGTGGCCGAAGCACACGTTGCCCATTGTTGTTGCGCTGCTGCTGCTGCTGCTGCTGCACTGGCAGCGCGGTGGCCGAGGGGTCGAGCTGAGAACGAGGAGCGACCCCGACGACCTTCGGCAGCTACGACGATGAAGCTCGCTCGGGTCGACTTCAACGAGCCCGCGGTTCGAGCACTCTGGTCTTAAAAAAGAAACTGTACAAAAACATAGCACTCCACTAGCCGCAGCACACACGTTACCCCATTTCCCAAAGGATTCTGTCCCGACAAAGTTCCTAATATCTCTCTGCTCCGAAGTATCGCGCCACCATTTAGTGAAAACTACAACCCCAGAAAGGCAGACGTTAGGCGCACAGGAAACTGCACGTAATCACCCTCTCGCGTCTGATATGTCCGCAGATCTGGGCTCGAACCGCGGGCGCTGTAGTTGACACAAACGGGACTGGTTTCACACACACTGTGACTGAGTGGCAGAGACGGCGGTGTCTCTCACGCAATTCGCTGAAATGCGACACCGGCCGGTGCAGTGCAGGCGACCCGCTCGTCAACACCGCAGAACGAGCGCACTTGTTGTCACGGCGTGACAGACGACCAGACCACAACAACCCGGTCTCACCTCCCCAACTCGCGCAAGCAGCAGCAGCAACGACGACACGGAAGCGAACACGCGTTCTCTCTTTTTCCCAGCTTCACACAGCGGCGAAGCACACCATGACAGCGTTGAAGACTGTATACGACGGCGCTGGCGAAGGACGGCACTTCAACACACAAGACGCGAACTTCCCGGCCACATCAGCGTCAGTGACAAGAACCTTGGCCCACAGCCGATAGCGAGCGGCGGCGTTGCGTCACGTAGCGCTGTAAATGAGAGACGACGAATGGGGACCGGGAGCTCAGTGTCTGGGGCAGCAGCCAAAGTGTCGTATGCTCTTTTGAATGATGCACAGGTGTTGGGAAGCCCGCACCGATTTGCGCCGCACAATAAAAAGCCTCCAGCAAAACGCTCGAACTGTCGACTTCGGTGCTTTCAGAACGATGTGTAATCGGAGACGGTGCTACGTCGTTGATACGAAGGTTTCGACGCGCACAGAGTGGATGGAAGGTTCCTCCCCTGTGTTTCTGCCGGGATGACCTCACCCAACACAAGGCACGGCCCGAGCTAAGACGCCGTAGCCGCGCCACTGCCTTCGCCGCTGTTCAGCGCCAAAGTTACATGGCTAAATGAAGAAGATGGTGACACGGATGCGGCCGCTGCTTCACACACACATCGTTTCAGTGCCGTCGAACACCGGAACCTGCACCGACACCAAGCGAGAAGTCAAACCGGGCATCCAGTTCCGTCGCTTCTTGACGCGAACGCCATGTCGACGAGGTTTTTAGAGAGGCTAGCAGCGCCGGCACAAGGATCGAATAACCGGACACAGAACACCACACCACATCGCAAGAGCAGCAGAAATGGCCGCTGATCGAACAGAGAACACGAGACACAGATGCAAGTTGGCCGCTGTCCAACGCAAAACACTAGCACACCAACGCCGGGCCGTCGGTCTCGACACGTGATGCACGACACGCTGGAGCACAACAGCGGCTTTCACTGCTCCCGCATAGACGTCGCCGCCGCAGCCGGTGGCAGAGAATAATCACACACACAACAGCCTGGGCCGCGGTGCAGCGAGCGCCGTACTGCGCGCGGCATGTGCACGCGCTCGTGCCAGCCGCCGAGGCCCGACCCGAGCGTAGCAGCTGAGGGAGGAGAGGACGGCCGCGCGGCAGCACCGGTGCGGGTGGTTCTGGCGCGGCCGCCGCCAGAGCCAGGCTCTGCCAGGCTCTGCGACCGGCACGCGTTGTCCCGTTGGCGGCGGCGGCGGGGCCGATGAGGAGAGAGGGGGACGAGCGCGTTCCAAGCGCTGCCACACTCGACGCCGAGCTTCGCCTTCGCGCCCTCGCGTTCGCGCGGCGGCGATTTTGCCTTCCTCGCTCTCCTCCATCTTCTCCCAGCTCGCGCCGGAGGCATTCGACGGCAGGGCGGTGCGCTGCCCTGGGCTTTCCGGAAATAATGCGCAGTAATAACGAGTGAGGACGAAACGTTCGAAATGTGTGCCTGTGGGCGGTTAAAAAGAGACTCCGCACATGCGAGGCCTGCGTGGACTAGTGTATGTAGGCCAAAAAAGGGTTTCTTTTTCTGGTACGGGTTGGTGAAAGGGGCGAGGAAATGGCTGGTCTACCGGTGGGGAGGGTGCACTTCTTCCGTTTTTTGTTCACGTTGGAATGCGGTGCTTGAGGGCGGGAATCAATATTAGGACGATCGGTGCCGTAGTAACGCAGCTCAGGGCTGCTTTTGCGAAGGTGCCCTTTTCCTTTTTTGGCCCCCGCATCGGTTCAGATTTCTCTCCTTGTGGAGCAAGACTTTCTCGCGTTATCTACGAACGAAGCATTCCGAGGTCATTCAGCTCGCTTTACCTGCGACGGTAACTGGCGCGGCCGGCGTACGGCTTACTGTGCACTGTGAAGACTTTCTTCCGTTAAAGTTGAATTCGACTGGTAAGGTTAGGGATCCCTGCTCTTTTGAAGCTTATCCGCAAATTATGACTTTCGTTAACCTTTTTCGGGCCAGATTTTTCCCCTGTACGAACAGGGCGCAGGGGACGCTCGGCCGCTGAAGTTCGGTCGAAGGTTTACGTCGTCTATATGAACTCCTATACTGGTCATTCAGATAACGCGTTTGTATTTGCGATTGCATCTCAAAAAGGAAACATGGTCGCACTTTCTTCGCTTTTCATGTCCTCGTCGCTTCTAATTTCACAACTGAAGGAGAGAGTATCTGACTGATCTATTTCGCCAGTAGAGATCTGTGGTTCCGAAACTTACTATTAGTGATTTACTGATAATGAAATAAAAAACAGAAAGAAAAGATGTTGCTAGCCGAGGCATCTGCTATCGAAGCCTGAAGCACCTGAGTTGCAGCTAGTGGAAGCAGAAGGTAAAGGGAGGAGAAAAAAAAGAGGGGAGGGGAAAAAGAGGTGAGCGATAGCAAGAAAGGACAGGTGGTGCTGTACACAACATTAAAAAAATATACATGGGGGCCAAAACTCAAACGCTAACGAGAAGGCTAGGAATCATGTTAAGAGCGGCACAACAAGCGAATGAGCGGGCTTAAGAATTTGGTAAAATAACGTTGCCGGAAAGCACGGGGAACTGGAGGTCATTGTGAGAGACATCTGTCCTGCACTGAACTCAAATCGAATGCTGATGACGACGCGTGCAACGATGATGATGTTTCCATAGCAAGAGATATAGCGTCTGTTTCATGGAAGCTCATTGTGACTATTGCGGTGCCACACGAATTTATTATCAGGGCGCCAAAAAACAGTATACTACGAAGCACCGTACGAAGGCTTGACATGAAGCCCTATACAGCAACACCGAGATATCACACGGTCACAAGTAGTCGCATAAACAGAAGCGAAAGAAGTGTCCTAAATTTTGGATGAACGTGCCTCCCTTGCCTAAATCTACACACTTCGACTATTTCAAGACGAACACCAACTTCAGTAGAAAGAAGGGGGGGGGGGGGGGGGGGGGGGGGGGAATTATAGTTGCTCAATACATTTAGTCCAGTGCTGCAGCAGCAAGTATGTATATACCACTCTTCGCCAGCCCGTTATCGGCGTGCTGCGCTGGAGCGGTAGCCGGGCGTGTTGGATGCCTTTCGATGGAGTAAGCCAGCACTTTCGAAACTCACTACATAGGTTTCGGGGCAGTTGTTGTGAGGTATTGGCCTTCTAGGTCGCGTGTGACAGCAAAGTGAATGGCAACAGCTTACTAATTGCAACTGTTACACTGTAAAATATGTGAAGCTAACCACGGAGAAACAAGCACGACGCCCATGACGCGAAAGAACAGCGCCCAATCATTTAGCGTGAGCAAAAGCTGATTCTTCTTGTCCATCCTAACCTGGGGCCGATGTTTCTGAGTGCGAGCGACGGGACGGAGCAGGTCAAGAGGATACGGAGAAGGAGCGAAGCTATAGTATGCACAATCTGCCGAGTGGTCGTCAACGAACCTGCTTCCGAGATCGAGTGCTTGGATTGAGTGGAGCCAGTAGTCGTCTCAAAGTCCCACTGGTTCTGATGCGAGGTCGCTGAAGAAGGGCATCCGCACATTTTTACAAGGCCCCACCGCATTCGGCCACTGGCAGGCCCGACTGTTACCGCGAAGCAGTTGCAGATCGCGCACCTCGGTCCACAATTTCTATGACTGCTGTGATCAGTGGTGGCTTGCACGCGACCAGGCAAACAAAAGAACAGCGCACACCTAACCGCGGCAGAACAATTTCAGCCAGCCATTAACAGAGGCAAGGTGGCAGTCAGGTCTAAATTCAATCCATTCTTTAACGGCTGATAGGGAAGACCTTGAATTTTAGAAGTTTTTTTTTCTCCCTTTATGGTGGTGGGGAAACGTCTGGTCGTCCTTAGGAAATCAAGAGAAACATCAAACTTGCAGTCAGGCCGGCTGCAGGATGAGGTCGCCCTGCCAAGCGGTCCTAAAATTTCGGACACAAGTTCACTCAGTATAGTCTGTAATTTTGATGTGCAGCCTCGTTGCCGTTGGCTGCGGCCATACTAAATTGCGATTAAATCTATGCGGAGATTAAGACTGTCGCTCTAATTGGTTTCAAGGAGGTCGGCTCTTGCTGCACTCATTAAAATCTGTAAACTCCTCCAAAAGAATCATTAAGAACGAAGACATTGTGATTTCTGCGCGCTGTTTGCTGCGGCATACGCCATTATTTGTGCGGAACAGCAAAAACCTATGCCCTTTGTGGTATCGATGGGGCAGAAAATTTTTGCGAGCCTTAAAGCACGCTACATTTTATTTAGGCGTGTGAAAAGAAGATGCTGGCATCTTTTTTTGAGGTCGGCTACTTTTTTCTAGTTCGTGCTCGTGATGTTTTTTTTTTTCGTTCTTTTGTTTTGTGTATGATTCGCCTTCCCGAAGCATACACAAAAAAAGGACGGTGTGAGGAGTACAACCGCAAAAGGAATAGATTCACCCCGTTCAGTCCTTCCGCACACAGCCACACATAACACGCAGAACCCGCCGCAGATCCAGATGTACCGTGTACTAAATAGCCGCTGCTTGCTCGTTTAAAACTTTGCTGTGTTGGCTATACGTTCGAATCGTGCGCTGCTAACTGCGGCACGAACTGATTTTCCTCCGTTCGCTCCACTGGCTTTGCAAATACAGCCTGATGTCCGTGCTGCCAGCTCAGAGAGGAAAAGGGTTATCTCGTCTCTTCTAGGCATGCTTCCCCCCCCCCCCCAAAAAAAAATGAAAATAAAAAATTGCTTTCGAGGAAATGAAAGGCGTAGTAATTGTTTCACTTTTCGGTGGACACTTCAACAGCACAGTGAGGGAAGGGAGGAACGAGGAAGTGAAAGAAGGTGGAAAGAAGTGTCGTAATTAAGGGCTCGAGAATAATTTCCACCACCTCGGGATCTTTCCCGTACATTGACATCGCACAGCACACGGGCGCCGTTTGCTTTTCGTCTCCATCGAAACGCGGCCGGGTTTGAACCCGGGAACTCCGGCTCAGTAGCCGTGCGTCCTAACCACTGAGCCACCACTGCGGGTTCCTTAATGGTAGCATCAGCTGCTTTTTTATTTCTTTTTTATGCCACTGTGAGATAGACAGTCATGGGCAGTATCGAAGATACATGTATCTTCGATACTATCTTTCGATACATTTCGTATATCAGTGTTAGGAATCGCGTGTTGAAAACTAGAGTATCGGAGTATCGGTATCGAAAATACATTTTTAGTGTATCGTGTATTTTACGATACTCGATACAAAACAAACAAAAAGCTGTAAAAAGCCCTCGCTCAGGCGGCAGTACAAGACGGGCGGCAGCACCTTCGCTGCTATTTAGCCAACTCCCAAGCTTCCACTTCTGGATCGGCGTTTCCGCGCCGTCAGACTGTCCGCCGTCCCATTTCAGTGCGACTGCTCGCACGTGTTCCTAGTTTGCGGTATACGCCAGTAGCCCTCGCCGCGTTACCGTGCGGATAAGCAGCAGCTATGGCTGACGAACTTCGGTGTGCCATCTTGGATGGAAAATATGTCACTGTCACGTCATCTAATGAGGACAAAGTCAAGGCCATGTGTTCATTTTACAAAACAACAATCAGCGGTGCCTACTCCTCGACTTCGAATTTCAAGCTTCACCTTAAGGTACGTAAACTTTCATAGAAGAGGGCAAATACGGGCTGGTTGGTACAGCGCTGGTGTTTTGTCCTTCTCTTGTGTCTCGTCTTTGATTGCGCTGTTTTTCCAATTTGTAAAACTTTCATAGGTTTACTGTCTTTAACGCCTTAATATTTGAGATTTTAACTGTCACTTACGGGATGAAACTAGGCGCTGGACATTTCGGCTAAGCTAAAAAAGAAAGGATAAAACTAGGTCACATTACGTTGTTTGACATTTTGTTTTAGCCTGATGAGGTCGCTATTCTTTTCACGCAGATACAACTTGCTGGCAGTTAAGTACGAGTTCAACTTGAGTCAAAGCTGGCTATCACGTAAACAAGCCTGGCGCGGGATCAAAGTTCCATATTAACTAAGCAAGGACGCCCCGGGCATAATACGACGGTGTCTGTTGGATAAGGCGCAGCTGTGAGTTTTGGGGTACTGCTCCAATATCTTATTCGCCCCTGCTGACCAGCCGCCATTATCTCCTATCCGCTTTCTATCTGTAGGCAGATCGATGCCCCTTTGCGAGCAACCAAATTATAAGAGGTATCGTTTCATTTCTCCGTGTGCATCCCCTGGAGCTGCAAAGTTTCGAAGTGTACAAAGAAGGCTGAAAAAAAAAAACACAACCAAAACAACAGCATTTGAAGAGACAAGCGGTATACATACTTAGCAGCGCAAAAAAACGAGGACTAAAGCGAACGAGGAGACACAACACAAGCGCAGACTATCACCTGAATTTTTTATTCACGAAAGGGAAGCTTTTAAAGGCGTTAGAAAATACAAAATTGAAACACAACAACCACTACCGCGCGTGCAAGGAAAGCATGACATATCATTCCTGCGTGAAAACGAACATAACAACAGGATAACAAGTGTAATCACATCAAGCCAACCCCCCGTACTGTCTGCTCATACTCAAGAACCTGCGCAGAAAAGGAACCTCCTTATCCGGCTGGTATAACCAGCCGTAGCTCTCAGGAGGCGTTAGTGGAGCTTCAGTTTCTCAATTATTTACAAGATCCTCGAGTTGATGTGGCTATGCTTCATTATTATCCACTGATAAGAGGCGCCTTCGTCAAGTATAATACTGCGACGTGCTCGTCTGCTCCTGGCTTTTTTCATTTTCCTCCCTTATAGCGCGCCCACATCGCGGGGCTCTCTCGGACCGGCGATTCGAGCAAATGTTCTTACTTAAGACCTTCAAGTAAACGTAACGAATACTTTTTGCCTAATAAAAACGTTCAGCCATTTTACTTGTTGTTTTCATTCTAACTTTTCAAGAAAGTTTTCAGCTTCAGAAGTTTGTCATCGCAGTACTGGCAAACTAACTGTTCGGTTCCCAAGCGCATGGAGCTTGCATCATTTAGTTTCATCAAAGGCACAGGCCATTGGGTAAGTACTCTATAGTATCGAACCGAAAACAGCAAACGTTTCAGGTTTATTCATATAGCCAAGTGCTCACAGATTGGTTCGTATGAGGAACTTTGTTTGGGTTAAATGATTTTTCGCTAGGCTGCTTACGGAAGCGATCGCTTCAACATTAATTTGGACTAAAGCCATATATAAGTTCTAACAAGGCCAACTGCGCAGACAGCGGAGCTTCAACAGATCCATGCGGTCGGATTCGTTTACAAGTCCTTTCAGGAAAAGTGCTCTATAGAAATACACTAAAGGTTACAGAAACTGCGCGTACATTTCCTAAGTTCGCCAATTATATTACCGGCATTATTATACAGTGATTTCAGTTATTTAAACTTTGTTAGTCGTAATATAACCTGTACTACATTTGATTTTTTAGTGATGTATCGAAGTATCGACGATACAGTATCGAGTATCTGTATCGAAAATCGATTTCGGTTCTGTATCTTGTATCGGTATCGCCGATACAATTTTCAAAGGTATCGAGTATCGTATCGAAGATACTATTTTGAAGTATCTTCCCCAGCCCTGGAGATAGAACCCAAGCCACGGCGGCCCTATTCCGGAGGAAATGAAAGGAAGAAAGTGCCCTCGTGGTCTGCGCTGTCAGTGCACATTAAAGATCCGAAGAGGGTCGAAATCAATCCGCTGTCTGCCCTACCGGGACTCTCTGCCTTCATTCTTTCATTCCCGCTTCATCCATTCCCTCACGGCGCGGTTTGGGTGTGCATCCAGAGCAGGATAGTTACTGCGCATTTCCTTTCCGAATGACCACTTTTCATAATTATTTCACTTTTATCATGCCTGCTATAGCCCGCTTAGTCGGCTACAGTCACGGCTATAACTGTGAAATATGAGTGATATGCACGCACAATACAGACATAAGCACAAAAAATACGAACAGAGGTACAATCGCCTCCAAAATTTTGCGGAACATGGGAGTCTTGATGAAAAAAAATGATGGTCGATTTGCGTAGTTGGACCATATGCGAATTAGGTGCGCTAGCAGCTCGGCTTCCACTTCGGTTCCAGTGTTCAAATCCATTGTTCACGAATGGCAGGTGCTCGGGTAGCGATAAGGGTGAATGCCCATATTGGTCATTCTCTCCTTTACATTCATAGACACCTGGGAGTCCTCATGCCACTACTGGCACAGTGGTGCAGCGGTCAAGCGATGCGCCACTTCCCTTCTATGGCAGGGGCTGCTATCGGTGGGGCTTGGATTCCTTGGTGTCTGTTGCGACCCAGGTTGCTCTTCCTGAGCGGCCTCTCGAGATTAATGTAATTGAGCCGCCCCACCTGACACGATATATATATATATATATATATATATATATATATATATATATATATATATATATATATATATATATATATATATATATATATATATATATATATATATATATAGGTTGCGAAAGCATGAACTACTTGACTGCTTACAAGAATATATAGCGAAGTATACGCTTCGTTAAAGGAAACATATTTATTCACTCCTGAAGAAGATCGGTCTTGCGATCGAAACGTCGAGTCGAATAAATATGTTTCCTTTAACGAAGCGTATAGTTCGCTATATATATATATATATATATATATATATATATGGTTTGGTTTATGGGGTTTAACGTCCCAACGCGACTTAGGCTATGAGAGACGCCGTAGTGAAGGGCTCCGGAAATTTCGACCACCTGGGGTTCTTTAACGTGCACTGACATCGCACAGTGCACGGGCCTCTGAGAATTTCTCCTCCAAAGAAATTCTAGCCGCCGCGACCGGGATCGAACCCGCGTCTTTTGGGTCAGCAGCCGAGCGCCATAACGACTGAGCCACCGCGGCGGCCCCATATACATATATATATATATATATCACGTGTGTGTGTGTGTGTGTACCTGGATGAGCAGCCAGCGACAAAACGGACTTCAGACAGACAGACAAAGAAACACACAACGGATGAATGCGTGAAATACCCATCATAAGTGCTAGCGCACTCATAAGTCCTCTCGCGCACATGGCACTCAGCCTCAAATCGAGAGGTGTTTGACTTTTATCCCACGGATGGAATGCTAGGTCCTGAGGTACTGCTCCTGAAACTCTTGCAGCTAACTGCGCACTCAGTTACAACGAGGCTTGCTGGGGAGACCGCAGGGTAGCATCCTAGTGTTCCTGTATCGAGAGCATATGCAGGAACACTACCATCCCACCGCCAACGGGTCGCATAGCGGCGGACTGCTACAGGTCCCGTCCCCCGCCCATCCCTTCCTTTCCCCCACCGCCTCATCCTTGCGCACATCCATCAAGAAATGAACGGAGTGGTCTGCGCGTCCTTCCGCGCTTTCGTCACATTTCCCGACCTCGCTCGCACACGCGCGCACACACCTGGTCCTCTTCGCCTCCGCTGAGCTCAGCGTCCCACGGGCGTTTCAGCGAAACCGCACGCGGCCGCCTCGGCGCTAACGACGCGGCTGCCCGCCGATGCGTGAGCATCATGAGCCGGATCCTCCCGAGGAAACGCAAACGGCCGCGGAGGAAGCGACCGCGACGAGCCGGCTTCGCCGCGCGCAGTGTGTGTGTGTGTGTGTGCGTGTATACGAATAAGTGTACACACACAAGGTCCACCGCTGCGTATGGCCGTGCATACTTTGCGCCTCGCTTGGCTGAGTGGATACGCTGAGAAAGGCGCTGTGCGCTTCCTCTCCGAGCGTAAACAAACACTCTGCGGGCGAGGCGCTAATAGCGGCGGGCCTGTCTGGCACAAGCACTGTTTAGCACGGTATGCAGCGCGAAGAAAACTGACGAAAGATGACATTATGCCCCTTGCAATTAACAGAAGACGTCTACAGTTTAAGCCCATTTTTAAGTTAAGTTTGCTTTTGGGGGTGTATTGAGTGCAGTAATTTAATTAGTCCCACAAAGCACTTTTACTCCTTTCTGGCTGAGTGCGTACACAGTTACAGCAAGACTTTAGTTCGAGCTAGTAGGTGAACAGACATCGTGAAAGGAATACAAAGGCGCAAGAAAACGAGGACCAGAACACACAGTGGCGATTGTACTGTCTTTTGCGCATTCTGGTCCTCGTTTCCTTGCGCCTCTGTATTCCTCCTACACATTTACGCACGTATGAAGATGCATCTCACTTGATACAGCACCGTGAGCGATGCGCGTCCGTCGTACGTGAGCTGATCCCGGTCGCTAGCCTGCCTTTGTTTTGTCCCCGATTCCAGTTTGCCCGAGCGATCCGAAGAAAAAAAAAGGGTATCAGTTTCGCACGGCACATCGAACATGCTCTACACTTCTCTGGTTTCCACGTCGGAAGTTATAGAGATACTCTCCCTTTGTTTAGCACTCAGTCATCTCTAGCCCCAGCGTGTTGTTGTTGGCCTCTGTAGAAACGACACGTGTACCCGCGATGGGGGATTGGCCAGGGCTTGGGGCGCATTCCTAAAGAAGAGATGGAATTCTACTGTCAGCTAAATCGTCTGGTGGTGCGGGCGGGCCAGTTTTCTTTTTAGTTCTTTTTAACTGCCCTTTCTACTCTTTATCAGTTAAGTCAAGGCCTTGAAAGAATAGATATACAGCTCAGCAATTTGGCATCCGTTGCACTCTCATACACTGAGGAAATTAAAGGTGCACTGAAGAGGAATCTGAACTCGTCGTTGCCGCGGGAACTCAATCTGCACGTTCCGAGCATTATTAGAAACTTCGATTTATTGCCCTGTGTGACTGATTTTCCTAATTAAATCGAATTAACGTCCGGTTCCCGCCTTTTTTTTTTTAATTCTCCCTCGTACGGTGGGCGGAGTCGACCAACGCGTGGAGTGCCTTTCAGCCAGTCCCGCGGCGGCTTGCCGCTCTGCCATCGGCGGAGTAATACGTAGTAGTCCGTAGAAGCAAATAGTCCGCGCATATTTTTATTTCTGCGGGCTTATTTTGCGGCTATATTATCTGCGAATGAAACAATTTATTCACGGAAACCTAAAAAACAAAATAAGGCGAAAGCAAAGTCTCCACGGAGCTGGCTGCAAGGCACTCCACGCGTTGGTCGACTCCGCCCACCGTAGGAGGGAGAATTAAAAAAAAAAAAGGCGCGAGCCGGACGTTAATTCGATTTAATTAGGGAAATCGGCCACACAGGGCCATAAATCGAAGTTTCTGAGATTTCTCAGAACGTGTAGATCGAGTTCCCGCGGCAAAAAGACGAGTTCAGATTCCTCTTCAGTGCACCTTTAAGAGCCATCCAACGCACCCCTGCCTTGATAATATGCAAAGTACACAGAATTATATAGAACCTCACTCTTGGTAATATGCGTAATATTCCCCCTCTTTGCCTTAACATCGAAAACTAAAACAGCCTATTTAATATACTACATAATAGCAGTATATTTAAATAGGGAGGGAGAGACATTACAGCAAATAGATAATGGATAGATGGAGCGCACATCCTGCTAGCGAAACTGGTTTTTCATATAATGAGAAAATTATTATGACTATCAAATTTATACTGACTGGTCAGAATCAGAAAACACCGCGGGGGCGGCGTTTTTAGTCTTCGACAAAGATGGAAATGTTATGCATTGAGAAAGTTTTTGAATTCCTTCACGTATTAATAATTTCATCGCAGAACGTATGGCCATTAAAGAAGCCATTAATTTCATTAAAGATCAAAATGGGGTAAAAATTATCAGTATCTAACAAACAGCTTATCAACTTCAGAAGGAATGTGCAATCCTCATAAGAGTAATTACCTTATTCAAAACATTTCAGATGAACTTATAACTCAGCATACCTCACACAGAATTACTTTCACTTATGCTAAGAGCCATCAGGACATTATATGCAACGAAATTGCAGATGAATTGGCTAATAGAGTAAGAATTAAAGGTGTACTTATCCATCATCCATTAACAAAACCATTTATCAAGACGGAATTGTACAAAGAATAAAAAATAAATTAAACTTATTATGACAAGTAGAGGGCTCAGAAACATACAGTTATCGGTAGATTCCAAATATTTCAAATATACTTAAATTTTTTCCCGACTAATTATCTTTCATCGCAAGCAATAAGCGGACATGGACGCTTTCCTTTCCATTTTAAACTATTTGGTCTTCTCGAAAGTGAAGAATGTATTTGTAAAAGGCCAGCAAGGATATTCGACCATATACTCAGAAGAATTTAGCAGTGTGAAACAGCAGACTCTTGAAATTAAAAAAAATTACTAGGAGGAGATGCGACAAGTCGTAAGCCAGAAATAGTTACAGATACCAAATTACTTTAAAATATTCGAACAACTTGTTCAAATCATAAGTGAAAAAAAGGTTTCTAATAATTAAAAGCACTGACCTGGAATTCCTTCGCTGGGCGGGAGGGAGAGGTACAGTGTTAAGAATGAGAATTTTAAACTGAGGCGGTCATGGACTTTGTATGTTCTGAACCAACCAGGCTGTCAGCATACAGAAACGCAAGTCCATACAGTGGACGGCCAATCGATCCCGTGCGGCCTAACACTCCCTGCGGATTGAACGCGATCTGAAATGACTTGCTCCCTTTGAGTTGAACTCTACAAGTAGTCTTTTACCCAAAGGTCGAGCCGTCAAACCACCGATCAATCCCACTAACCAGCTGGAACACTAGTTCCAATGTAACGCTACCTCAGGTTTGACTATAGGAAAAAAAAAAAAAAAGAGAGAGACCAAACTCCTGCTGGTCCGGACAGCATTTTGTTCCCTTCGGGTCGAGCAACTTCATTTTGGACAAGCCAATTAGGTTTCCAAACACCCCCTGACTTCACAGGGAGGGTGATTATAGTGCCGAAACCCCCCGAAGCAGGCATGTTTCTTGGTCAGCGCAAGACTGATATACAAGGTACAAATCTATGGTATAGTTCACGTGTAATCATCATTCTCTCTATACAGCAGTTATATCACACTGGACCCACTTAGTCCTGAGCAATACGGAATTCATTCTAGAAGCATACTCTCAGCCGCATAAAAAGTAGGGAAAAAAATGTAAAGAAGTACTGAATGGATAACTAGAATATAATGGACTATAGACTCCGCACCCATTGTGTCATAGTTAATCGATATATAGTAATCTTTATAATCATATCCTTTACACCAATAGAGTCCATCTTACCAAACAAATTCAAAATAGTATAAATAACGATAAACCATCCACAGACACGGAAGCCAAAATAGATATATTTGTATCAAGAGAAAAGGTTAATAATTTACCGAAACTTAAATATATGCATTCAGAAAGAAACTGTAATAATGCTAGTCTAGAATGAGCTCTCTCTCTCTCGTGTAGAGACTAATATTCTTCTTGAGTTTTTACAAGTCTTTGAAGAATGCAGTGCGAGCAGCGGAAAAGGCAAGACAAGCGCATACCACGGAGAACTTGCTCTTACAATGAGATTGAGAGCAAGAACAGCCCACACTGCAATCTTCCAATGCAGAATATACTGGAAGAGCATATGTGAGTCAAGAAGTTGAGAGCGCGTATACTGTAAGTCAAGACAAGAAGAATTTGTAAGTCAAGATCTCATGGAAAACCTTGTTAATAAATCACACCCAGTCTTAAAGGGGCTGCGAAACACTGCCTGGGGGAATACCGGCTATACTTCAGGTGGGTTCTTTATGTCACACAGATGCTGACTTAAAAAGAATTACAGGAATCGATGCACAGGAACGGGAGTTATTCAGTGAAGAAATTTCAAAATACAAGCAAACAAAACGCTGCCCTCAACTCGATTTTGGCGGGGCTTCCCACTCCTATTTCGCTCTCCCAATGACGGCACCTGGCGCAACCAATCAAAACAGCCAGCCAGAGCACGTCGCGGAAGTTTGTACTCCATGGTTGCCTGCTCTCTGTAACTCGTTCTTGCTGAGACTGGCAGCGTTGTTTCCATGCCAGAGCGCCCCTGGTGGTGTATTTTTATTTTACTTGCTTTGCAGGGCTTTTATCTAAGACAAGCAAGTTGTTTTTGTTGATCTAATATAAAACGCGGACAGGTGACAAAATGTGTCTCTATTTATTCACACAATTTGCAGTATATTTACTGTTTGTCCGGTCATCAAGCTCGCGCCAGGTGATGTCATATCCGCTGCTAAAAACCCGCCACTGTGTGGCGACACCATCAGAGCCATGAAGTTGTTTTTGGCAGGACATTAAAATATT
This sequence comes from Amblyomma mixtum, assembly GCF_055824585.1. Lineage (NCBI taxonomy): Eukaryota > Metazoa > Arthropoda > Arachnida > Ixodida > Ixodidae > Amblyomma > Amblyomma mixtum. Next base: position 38,217,501 of record NC_143016.1, on the reverse strand, counting down.
AAAAAACGGAATGTACGCGGTATTACCGACGCTAATAGCACCATTATAACTCACTGTATGCAATCAACAGGCAAAACAGTTAACTAAGATTGTGTTTCTGGGCCCTTTTAAATAAATGCCGCTGAGCAGGGCCCACCCTCGGCTGTGGATCCGCTGAGGATGGCACCCCCCCCCCCCCCCCCCACACCCCCAACCAACCCAATGCTTTTTCTTTTCTTCAATGCAAAATTTTCTTTTATTGTCACTATTTTAGTTTATATTAGTGCAGGCTGGGCATTTATATTTTTATTTTTTTCTGCCCACACTAATTTATGACAGTTAAATCATACGGTAACTGGATAAATGGCTGATAAATCTGGTAAGGCTTGTAGTAATATTTAAAAAGGGTGGAAAGTATAATGAATTGGAATTGAGGGTGGAATGCTGAGGGTGAAAGCGACAAACCCCAGCTTCTTAGCGACGAAGCCACCAGCCATTATCCGCGTTGGTGCGGCTGCATACTGAAACTGCGTACTACTGTGAAAGATAAGTCGCGATTCCATGTATGAGGTCAGGCCTACGTAAGGGGATCTCTCGAGAATAAGTTTTTTTTTTCCCGTTTTCATTGTTTCCTTAATGTATTACTTACTGCTTTCTTTCTGTAATTTTCGTAATACATTGCTTTATTTCCATAATCCACAGCCCCAATGAATAAAAATAGTCAAGTAAAATAAACAAGAATCTTGAGAGAACTAATCAAGAATAATCTTGAGAAAAAATATTCAAGTAAATACGGAAACATACACTTCGTCGCACGAGGTACGCAATGGAACACCTCAGTTATATAGCCACTCGCACTTCCATCAAAACTGTCAGGTATAGTTATTGGACGACGGCCTCGTTCAACCACTCCTCCAGACTTCAAAACCACGCGTGAAGCTTCAGCGGCTTCATTGCCCTGTGCCACAATGTGGCATTATTACAGAAGCCGCGGCCATAACTGCAACAAGGTGCCACCCAGCCGCTGGTAACACATGAAATTCGATACAAAAGCGCCAGTAAGCGTAAATGTGTGAATGCACTTTTTCCCGTAGGCTCCGTGCCGCGTAACACACTCGCTGCTCACGTGGCTGCAGTGGTGCCGGTAACACGTTAATTGCATCCTCTCGGTTTTGCTGCCATGCCTTCCTGTATAACTCGTTGATTATATGAGAAGCTCATTCGTTCAGGCTGACACCATATACAGTATTTACGCCAATGAAGCTCTTGTTCTGTAAAATAAAATAACGCGGGGGATAAGACGGCTGTTGAGAAAAAAAAAATGACAGAAAATGTTTACTACGTATGTACATTCGAATCAGTGCGGAATCACGGATTTGTGCTACGTAGAAGACGACGATGATCGGGCAGTGCCACGGGACGGAGCGCTCGCGCTTCTCGGACATACAATGGGCAAGAGACGATTTTGCTAGGCTCTGAACCTCCGGATTAAGGCTTTCGCGCTAAAAACTTGTCTCAAGCCCAGCAATCAGCCTCGTTGTGTCCCCAGGCCAAAGGCGCAGCACCACTTCGGACGCGTTCGACTGGTGGACGTGAAGACAGCTGCCACCTATACTCCTCTTAAGTTAAGCATACGACCTCAGCTCTGGACGCGAAACATTGCTATTCAGCCACCCAGCCAATCCAGGGATGCGATTCGACCGAGGAAAACTTCGGCAACGCGCAGTCCGCAGGTCGTGACGAGAGGCTCGCCGGTTGCGAAACAATAGCTTTCTCGCACGGCTTGGGCAAAATTTGGAGGGTGCTAATTTGCGCCAGACCCTTACCGGAGCACTGAGGCAGAAAACCGCAAAGAAAGAAGGAAATGCGTAAAAATAGTCGAAGCGCAATAAAACAGTAGCTACACGGCGTTGCAAGGTGCGCATCAGGCGTTCTATACGTACAATCAACTCGCCATTGTGGACTGGGCGGGCGCCTCTACACGATCGAGGAGGAAAAACAGAACGCACGTTTTTCAGAAAATTGCTGTCTCCCCAATTCTGGCCTGTAGGGCCCGCGTGTACAACGGCGCGCACCGGCTATATATGGCATCGCGCAGAACCTGTAATGCCACGCTGGTTTAAGCTTATATTCTTCGTCGATAGCTGAGCCGCAGGGCTGGGTTGGGCGTCGTTCCATACCGACCGAACGGCGTCAAAGACGGGAGGGGGGACCGCGTTTGTATCCAATTCATTTCGGCGGTGCTCGACGAGACACTGAAAACGTGACCCATTTCGAAACACGACTGCGGCATAGATACACGTCTCAGCACGGAACTCCCGGAGTGGAAGAGAAAGAAGGAAAAAAGAAAAGAAAGAAAAAGAAGGGACGAAAAGAAAATAGCTCATTCCCGCATTGGTTGGCCGCAAGCGAAGCGGTATTCTCACATTGAGAGAAGAGCCGTACGGCTGCTGCGTGCGAAAGGAGGAGAGAAGCTTCTGGGCGTCGACAGCCCAGCCATAATAATAACCGGGCACCACTCGGCCACCGGAATGCGCGGGGAACGAGAAAAATAAAGGGGAGAAAGATGCGACAGCGAGTGCCTCGGCCTCTTCAGCGAGCGCAGAACCACTGACGAAGTCACCAACGTGACGACCGCGAGCAGACAGCTATACTGCGCGTTACTCGCTCCGAGTCTCGGAGCTGCGCACCCGACGGAAGTGAGTCCGGATCATTTCGCGCTGCCGCTCGTGAACTGCCATCCTCTGGAGTGAGGTAGATGTGTTACGGCTGTCGGCGGTGCTTCCCATCTCCTTAGATGATGGGCTTGGTGACCCGGCCATCCGGCATGCGGCATGCGTTCTGTGGTGCACGTGGTTAGTGAGATGCGCTCCGTTAGCAGAGGGTTTCTTGGAGGCAGGGCTGCTATGTACGCGAGTACCGCTGACTCTGAGACAGCAGACGTAGACGCAGATGTGTTCGTCAGAAAGCGTGTCTCGCCCAGGAGGAAATTGTCAGTTCAGCTGCTCTCTTGACTTGACTTCGATACAGTTGCAGCCCAAATGGAAAAGCAAATATTGAGACAGTAATTTTATGCCCACCAGGCACTCAGTAAGCACACATGCCTCTTAGAGAGCATAGATGAAAGTATAAATATCAGGTTGCTGTTTGAACACCGAGTACGCTTTACTCGATCGCAGCACGTATGCGATCGCTAAGTCATGCTTGGACGAGCACATTGCACAACGTATGCCCGCACGCTGGCGCTGACCGCGTTTCCTCGGAGCTCCAATGCACACAAGAGGAGTCAAAAGCTGGACGCTACACTGGTTCGTCGTCTACACGCTCTCTCAGTAATTACAGGTATCGCCACGCAGTCTATACGGGAGGAACCTGCGTAGCCCTGTCTGCTTCACTGCGTTCGGGCAGCTTCGATGACTGAGATGTCTTCACTCTACGCTAATCTAGCGACTGAGAGCACCTCTTGCGAGCCTTTCGTTTGAGGACGGAGCGTGGAGCACTCGCAGCGAAGCCTCACCAGGCGGCTGCGGTTTTGCGCACTCTACTTCCTGGACGCACAGACCGTGCATCTGGCCGCGGCAGCTGGTATGGTGCAGGGATTTAGACACAGGGATAGGTAGCGGCTGCCCTAGTTAAGGCAGCGGAGAGTGGAACGCCGCCGACCACAGATGTGCATTGAATCGTACTATACACTGCGAGCTGTTTATTTTCCCTCTTATTTTTCTGTATGTGGTTCGTCGATACCCCCCAACACGATGCACAAAATGAGTGTTTGTTGGCTTCAACTTCGAACTGCAGTTAGGTTATCGCTCTCTTTCGCTAAGCTCTTAGTGCTTTAAGCCATGAAGTGTCGTGTAAGTTGATGCACTGAATGCCTTAGCAGTGTCGAGAAATTGCCAGGTTGTGCTTTCCGAGTTTCGGTCTCTCTGAAACGTTCAAACAGCGGGAACCGACTCTAGTAAAACTGAGAATTGTAAAACTCTGAGGCATGTTGACGAGTAAAACTGTAAGACATGACTTACTGAAGATTATAGCACAACCATAGCAATAACGTGGCGTTCTGAATAAACTTGAAAGAAAATACCCACCTCAACAGTGTGTGCGTGCCAGTTTGTGCGCGTGGTGTACACGTTTATTCCTCATGTCATTATTTGCAAGAGCGAAGCTTCCCAGCGTGAATCTAAGCACTTACAGCGCAGATAAGTTTTGCCAATACGAGAAGGTGAACATGCGAGACATACGAGCATGACAGATGTGCTTTTAAAGCCAGTAATCTCGTAAGACAGGGACACACAAAGCCGAACCAAACAGGGTGTGAAATTTTGTTGGTTTTATCTTTTGCCTCAGTGCTCATCATAAGTCACCAGCTCTGTGCAGGATTGTTGTCATTTCCTGCTGACCACACGGAACGAGTTATCTACTGTATGTTTTCTACAGGCCTGAAAATCTAGTTCACCGAAAATCGCGATCACACGCAAGTAGTCCTGCCTTATATTTGATATTATTGCCGAAAGTGAGCGCCCGCTATCTGGAAAGTTTTAGTCGCGTTTAAACATTCGTGAATGCAACTTGGTCGACAGCGTCATCCAAACTCATACAAAGCGAAGTAATATAGGGTCGTATTCGAAGTCATTGCGGGTTGCCAATGCCGTACGTGTCTAGTAGTAAATAAATTGCAAAGTGTTTAAACATGAAGTCAAGAGAAGACCATTGATGAGTAGCCTCGTCGGAAAGCTATTCGTGATCCAGCATGAGAGCGTTTGCCAGCAGGGCGAGGGCGACAGCTCTTCTTTGGTCTACAATGGAACTACTGTATTCCACTGGCTAATATAAACGTTCCTTAACGAGTTTCGCAACCCGTACGTGTTGTCTTTCCCGCACACTGGTTATGAATGATTATGAGCCCATTCTTCGCGATCGATACATGCATGTATGTGTGTTGCCCAACCACGCATAAAACCCTCAAGCAATAAGGGTTCCAGAAACGCGTGTGTATCAAGTGCCACCGCGCAAAACGGAGACGACAGAAGCAGTTATTGTGCCGTTTATACCAGTCGGCTGCTTGCGATCAATTCATCAAGCCGTTACGACGCTCGTTCTGACGTTTGAATGCGAACAACGAGCTCCCCCTGTGCGGCGATCGCCGCCTGCCGACAGCGTGATGACAGTTCCGTAATGAGTGCGAAAGAATCCAGGCGGCCCCGACGGCGAGTCACGAGGGATCTTGCAGCAGCGCAGCGGGTTGCGCTGAACACGATTGCCACCCCGTTACATACGTGTATACTTCCGAGCAGCAGCAGCAGCCAAACTCGAAACTGCGGTGAAAAGCACACTTCCGGGTGAAGAGAAAAGGATGTGACAGTTGGGAAGTGCAAACACAGCCCGCACAGCGTGAGCGGGTTTGCAAGAAAAAAAAAATGTTAGAATAATGCTTGTTGACGTTGGGCAGTATTTTCTGTTATTGGTAGCCTACCTACAGTGGAAAGTTTATTTAATTTGTGTTGTTTACATAGTATTCTTATTACGTGATTTGGTTTCTCGTGTTTACACCGTTCGCGACGTTGCTCCTGAATAACTGAAACTCTCATGCAGTGGCCTTGTAGAAGCTCATCAAGCTGCACGCAGCAGCGTTTGACCTCGGAGGCCTTTCCATAAAGCGTTGGGTAAATACAAATAAATCGTAGTTGAAATTAAAACACATCCTACGTAACCGGACAGATGTGAGAACACAAAAAAGAAACGAAGAGTAATGCATAGCCAAACTGGCTGCTGTCAACGAAGTTTGCCTTGAGTAATGGCTAGATAGTGCGACGTAATTGCGATATTTTAGATGCTGAATTTTTATGACACAAAGGCAACCCTGGCCAAACAGCGCCATGGTGCAAGGTATTTTTCTTTAGTCAAAGTGAGGTCAAAGACCCATTTTCCAATATTTTCACCCCAGATAAGCCGAGCAGGAAAGAGCTTGTACCCATTGTATCCCTGCACCTTCCGCATACAAGGTGGATACCACGAGGCCACCTCAGCGGTCTGCTATATTATAGCTCTTTTGCGGCTTAACACGGGATAGCACATCAGAAAGAAACATGTTCGCATGTAGGCATAACTAGTAACTGTAACAATTAATGAACGATAGAAGCAGTTGCTAGTTCTGCCTAGATATGAACCTGTTCCCTTCTGATGTCGTGAACCGCGTAAAGTCACACTGAGAAAAGAATTTCGCACGGGTTATAAGCGCTACGTATATTTGTTTCTTGTCCTCCACTCCTATTCTACGCGTCCGCCTGTCTTATTTACGTGCCGTCGATGTAAGTGTAGTGAATTTTGCCCCTTTAGAGCGATACTCTCGAGCTGACGGCTTGTGATGGTGGCCGTGGGCAGCAGATCGCCGCCCTCCGCTGGGCTTGTGAATTAAGAGGCTTCACCCTCGAAGGCAAAAATTTATTGCTGTAAAATTCACAGCACCTCCACACGTTATATGTGTGGAGGTTGCTTTTATTTCTTTTTTTTTTTAGAAGATATTCCAGAAAACCGCTATTCTCGATGGTGACTTCTAATGTTCGGGACCTCAGCCTAAAGATAAGTCGAGGAGAAATACATCGAAACGTCGTTCCGCGAATTGGCCGGGACATGCGCCTGCGACTGTTCTCAATGACCGAAATTCCGGCGAGCTCAGTTTTCACAATGTGTCGTCTCTCTCCGACCCGTGGCAGACGCCGGCAGCGACATACGAGACCGTCTCTTCCGCGTTTGGGTCCGGACAAAGCGGGAACGAGAAACTTGAACGCGCGCAGAAATTCCTCGTTTCTCTTCGCCGACGTGCAGTTCTGGCTAGACGTTTGCCCCTCTCCCTACAGTGACGATCTACAGATCCCGCGTCGCGTCAGAGTGTGGAGATCCGTTGTCTTCGCCGGCTCCCCCGGGTGGCTGCTAGCGACAAGGCCGCCACCGCGGGAAGCGCGGATGACACCGAGCCAAATGGCGCACCCGGAAAACTGCCTCCGCTGTCGCCGAGGAAGACTGCTGCAACGCCAGTCATGCTCACGTTCCTCCCAAGGGCTGGAGAGAAAACGGCGCGCGAACTTCCCAACAAGCTGGGCTCGCATGCCTCCTGCTTCTAGCGGCAGACACTCTCGCTGGCATTTGCCTCCAACTGCAAATGCTTTCTTATACGAGACTCGAAAATCTCAAGAAAATTCTGTTTTATTTCCGCAGACTTGCAGAAGAGCAGAAAAACGGCCGTCTATGACGAGTCTAGGTGTCTTTCTACTGAATATGATTTTCTCTCTTCGTTATCCTTTCGACGAGAGTACAGGCCGGATAAGATGCATACTGACAAGGGATGTCGGGGACCACTGTTCGCAACAGACTTTCCAGCTGAGCCGTCGTTTCGAATACAAGTTGTCTGGACCCGAGCCAGCCGTCTGACATGTTAGACCGTTGTACCATAGAGGGGGCAGTCAAGATGCTATTTTTCTCATTTACTTTTATTGGCCACCCCACCAAAAAAGCTATTTTTTGGACTATACTTAATTTCCAGATTTCCGGTAACTGACATGCTTATCTTGTCTGTGTTTCTAGACGCTGCTTCTTGGAACTCATTGCTCTTTTCACTACCATAGACTTTGAGGCCGGTAGCACAAAACAATGTGCGCTTACTTAAAAGGACACTAAATTGAAGTTGGTCTGATCGATAGGCCTCGACATTCTAACGAGGAACACGCTAGTTTAATTAAAAAAAAAAACTTTTATGAGCTAGAAAAAAAGCCCCAAAAAACGAAATGAAGGCGTCTCTGTCACCGGCCGATTCCGCAAGTTAACTGCGTGCGTCGCCACCGATTTTTTTTTTTTTTTTCGGATCCCAGAGGCTACGTTACACCGCCATTGACTTCGGTTTGGTTTGGTTTATGGGGTTTAACGTCCCAAAGCGACTGAGGCTATGAGAGACGCCGTAGTGGAGGGCTCCGGAAATTTCGACCACCTGGGGTTCTTTAACGTGCACTGACATCGCACAGTACACGGGCCTCTAGAATTTCTCCTCCAAAGAAATTCAACCGCCGCGGCCGGGATCGAACCCGCGTCTTTTGGGTCAGCAGCCGAGCACCATAGCCACTGAGCCACCGCGGCGGCTACCATTTGACTTCAAGAGTGGAGCAACTAGTCCTTCTCGATGTAGACTTCAGGAGTGCAAATAGAGCTGCGGGAAGATTTTTAAATTCAATTTTCACAGCCATAAATGTCATCTTTTCCCTTTGCTGTCGGAGAAACGCTAACACATCGTCAAAGGAGCCAGATAATTTTTTTTTTTTTTTTTCTGGGAACAATAACTGGGCGGAGTTGTCCTCACAGCCCCTCGATTAGAAAGAGCTATTCATAAAGGGCAGTGAACTGGGAAGAAGGCGGCCTCACTCGGCCGCGCCTACAGCCTTTCCTATGGGATAAATCAAGGAGAGTGAAGGGGCTGTATTTTGGCCGAAACGTCTTAAAAGCTGAAGCCGTCTACCAGATCTCTCACAGCAGTCGCAGTTCCCATATTCATTTTGCGAGCGAGGTGCTACAGTTATGCCTAACGGTTCGCCAGAAGAACAACTGCAGCAGTACAGTTGTGGGTCAATGAGAAAACCAGCACTCTGGACGTGGGAGGCCCGCTAACTGTAACCGTCACGTTTCACGGACTGATTCTTATCTAACGAGGGAAGGCTCGAGCTCTCCGTGCTTAACGCCCTCAAGGCTGGCTCTTATTACATACATGCATAAACACGTGAGAAAAAAGTAGAGACTGCGGGCCTCACCACCAGGGCTAGCTGGGGGAGAAGTGCGGATGACACGCACGGAGGTCGCGATTGCGATACTCCGCCTGTGGTATGCTGTCATTTTCCTCTTTTTTTTTTTTTGCTAAACCGACCTATGAGCTGGGGTCTTACTTTTCAGGCAGCAGGACAGAGGGGGAGGGGGGGGGGGACGCAGTACTTTGTTCCCTCTTTGCTTGGCGTTAATGACTGCCGGCTTCCCTCATTCATGCAAATGGAGAGAGCGCTGAGTGCCGCCCAGCCGTGCAGGGGCGACGCGCGACGGCCGTAAGCTCGCTTTGTTGGCAGGCCGCCACTGCGGGGTCGCACGGCTCTCTTTCCACGGCCCTCTCTCCCCGCGGCGTCCAGTTTTTGCATACACACCACGTACGGACTGACGAGGCTCGAATAGAAGCTGGGAAAGAAGTGCGTACGACTTGCATACGAGCGAGGCGGACGTTTTCTGAGTTTCTTCTATCGCGACGCACATGTACGAGTCAGCCAAGCAGGACTCGGTCAGCGCGGTCTGGAAACTCGGCTTCCAGCAGAACCGGCTTACGAATGCACTTCTCCCTTCCCGCGAATGTCACTTGGTGTTGCGTGGATTCGAGACGCATGCCTGGCTTCGTTAAATTAGCGGATAACCTCAAACCTCCGGGGAAACGTTACTCGACTTATTGAGGAATGGTTGGCTCCCAGAACAGAAACCAGTCACAGAGATAGAGTCTGCAATCTCCTGCCTACTACAGTAACGAAAAAGTGCAAAAGAAGAAACAATACCGGTGTGTCTACTCGTCTACACAAGCCGGGCTCCCTTAAGAGAGAAGCCTCACTAAATGCGCTAGCCCACCACTATGGCTCAATGGCTCAGCCGTTCTGCTATAGATACAAAGCAGAACGCGGCGTCTTGGTGCCAAACCCGGCAGGGGCATGAGCATTTCCGCAGAGGCGAAGAATGTTCCTGTACTGACATTCTGGTGCATCTTCACGAAGCCCAGGCAGCCAAAAAATGAATGAACAGCCGCTCTACACCTCCACCGCATTACCTACGCGCCCACATATTGGCCATAGGCCATGCAGCACTGCTACGCAAAAAGCGATCAGTAGACATTCTTAGTTCGAGGTATATTGCGTCTGTCTGCCACGTATAATCATGCGATTAAGATGGACACTTGGGCGGGCGTTCTCGTGGGGATATAGTTCAATATGAAGTTGAAGTTCAAGTTTATTATAAGTCTGGGATAAAAGACTTCGGTGTATAAAAAAACAGACCGAGGTCTCTCAGTGAACTACTGCAGTGTGATCTCTTTTGAAAAATAAAGTGTAATTAGTACAACATAAGCTTTCAACATAATTAAACATCACATAGCATCGAAAGAACATGAATACCAAAACACGATAATAATTGCTATCAACGCATTAACAACGAAAACATTAACAACACAATAATAATAACCCTGAAAGAAAATTCAAACATTACTGTGTACGACGTCGCTGAAAATAAAATAATCAATGCCGTAAAATTAATTACAAAATAAAAGAACGCAACGATCGGTTGAATGAACAGAGAGAAGATGCACATGTAACACCGAGAGATAGGGTATTCCAATGTCTGACTGCTGTGAACCGAACTGTCTATTTACCATAGTGTGTACTTTACGTAGTAGGAAGTGGTAGTGCAGAACAAACGTGTGTTGTTAGGGTTTTTTAGGGCAGTTCCCAATAATGTAAAGCATATCAGTATGAGACGAATTGAAACGCAATAATTTGCAAGTTAAACTTCATTGCTAGAATAATCAGAATAATATATAGTTCATTTAAACGCGCAGCAACATGATAATTACAAGGGCTACGTTTTATGAATTGCACATCTTGATTTTGGATGTGAACAAGATGTAAATGAGAGCGATATGCAAGTCCCCAGGAACTAGTGTAGCAATTCAGGTGACTATGGATGAAAGCATAATAATGCTTTTTTTCAGCTTCAAAACTGCGCAGTTTCGAAGATGAACGTAACGCACCAACTAGTCCGCCAGAAAACACTTGTAAAGCGTGACTAGTGCTCGTGACGTCAAGTGCTTTCAAAAGAATCCGTATGCAATATAAACTCTTTTGATACCCCGCCCTATACCCGGGCGCACGTACGGGCTGTAAACATCCCAAATCCACTCCTATCGGGAGTACCCGCAGGCCTCGGGAGTACAACCACCCATTGCCAGCCCAATTGACCCACGCCAACTGGGAGGCCGCCCTGACCAGCTTGGACACGAAGGAGCAACACTGGTTGATCCAAAGGGCGACTGCAATCGAGGATGCCAAACGTGTCCTGGATTGACGCAGCGACCAGGCCAGGCGTCACAATCTCCTGACGCCAATAAAGTTTTTCGACATCATCACCTTTTGCTTAATGTGTTCCGCATGAGCAGTGAAGATCACAAACATATCAAGCTGTACACAGAGGATTGTGGACTGATCACAAGGGTGTATAACATGATAGTTGATGAAAACTTGAGTTGTATTATCGCGATTCTTGTTGCGCGAGTTAAAAACTATGTGCTTAGTTTTGGAAGGGATAATTACCAGCCTTTTTTTTTTGCGCCATGCATTTTAGTTAGTCAGGATGCTATTGACCGGCTGTTAATGCATCGATGCTTCTTGAAAGCTGTCAGTTATTTTTCTGGGACTCGGACCCTCTATCCTTAGGTCTGAATTAAGATCCCCGCCCCTTACTTTGAGAAATCATTTATTTCGCAAAGCATTCATTCATTCATTCATTCATTCATTCATTCATTCATTCATTCATTCATTCATTCATTCATTCATTCATTCATTCATTCATTCATTCATTCATTCATTCATTCATTCATTTCTCTTCTGCGTGATATGCTCACTACTGAACGGAGAGTCACAGTTATTCCCCTGCGAGATATAGCACTCCCTCGCGTTGTGGGGCGCTCAGCTGTGTCACGCACCACACATCCTCGTCGTCCGCACAATCCCGCTCGTCCGAGGGTCATCTCACAGTTCTTTCCACCACATGCCCAAGGCGTTCGTTTCGACAGAACTACATGCACTTCCCAGCGCTGCTAAAAGCACTACGTCCCTTGTGTGGCTGCATCGTGTTCCGACGCGCCGGCCGGGCTTTCACTCTGGGCATAGCTGGTTATCACGCTATCTGAAAGCTTCCGTACCCGTTGTATAAGCGTGTGGCGTTTTTTGTACGCATTGATTGCTTCCCGAGCAAATACCTTCCTTCCTTTCGTCCTCTCGATGGGTTGTTGTAAATGTGCGCAGGGTGCGTCAAAAGTTCCCGGGCCGCGGTGTCTACTTTTCCGCAGTGTGCTCTGGCACTGAAGAAGCCTGTGAAGCTACCAAGGATCACAGAGGCGAGAATTATCCTTCTGCTATGTCCTACGGAGATTCTGAGGCTCGGTAGGCGTCGTAAATGCGCCGCTACACGGCTCGAAAGCAGCCCTAGCGCGACCTGACAACTATTGACGCACCTTGTACGTGGGCGAGCTTTGTTGTCTTTTTTTAACGAAAATAATGTTCGTAGAAAAAGTTGCTGGCCTAACAAACAAGTACATTCCTATCGTTCAGATCAACCGAGTTTACTTTGAGTGAAGCTCGTTGGAGTGCCTACAAGTTAGCTTCTAATGAATACGTATCAGCGCTAAAAAACCCCAGGAAGAACTTTTTATGCTACACGCTGCTGTCCATGTTAACGAATGATACTAAGAAATTCTGGCGCCTAACTAGCCAAAAAGATGACGACACTATAACCCTTGCAACTCTGGAAATGTTACACTTGTCAAACTGCGTCCTTTCGTAATGAAAGCTTCACCCAAAACATTCCTGTAACTTCGAATGTTTCGCTACCCGCTGCTCCTTGTTACGACTACCACAATACGTTCCCAATTACAACTGAACAATGTGGCGTGGAAAACATGATTAAATCATTCCGTCTCTCCTCTGCTCCCGGTTGTGACCTAATGCCGTGAAGTTTTTGCGCAGCACTGCTGTTGATTCATATATTGTACGAGCAAAGATGTTTCAACAACCACTCGAGACAGGATACCTGCCCCTTGACCGGAAAATCAGTAAGGTGATTCTGTTCCATAAATCAGGTCACAAGCATTCTCTCAATTACCGACCTATTTCACTAACCAGTGTCCCATGCAAAATATTAGTACATATCCTACATTCATATCTTGCAAAATTTCTGGAGTCAAACTTATCTTTCTCAAGCTCACAGCATGGCTTCTGAAAAACGTATTCTTTCGAAGCTCATCTTGCTTTCTTAACACATAAGCTCAACCTCATTCTTGATAATCGTTTAATGGTAGATTGTATCCTTCTTGACAATTCCAAACTTCCGATAAAGTGAGTCATCAACTGTCACATTACAAACTACAGCTCATGATGGGCCCTAAACTTCTTACCTGGATTGAATGTTTTCTTACCCGCCGTTCGCAGTAGGTGTCAGCTAATAATCTGAGCTATCATGCAAACCCTGTTCATTCCGGCGTCCCACAGGTTCAAGAACGGTTTATGGTTTATGGGGGGTTTAACGTCCCAAAGCGACTCGGACTGAGAGGGACGCCGTAGTAAAGGGCTCAGAAAATTTCGACAACCTGGGGTTCTTCAACGTGCATTGACATTGCACAGTACAGAGTCCTCTAGAATTTCGCCTCCATCGAAATTGGTCCGTCGCGACCGGAATCGAAGCCGCGTCTTTCGGGTCAGTAGCCGAGCACCACATAACCAGCGAGACACCGCTGCGGCTATTGATGAACGCCATGGCTAACGCTGTATGTGTAGACACATATATAACTTCTTTGATAACAATAGCTGAATTCCTTTTACTCTATTGTTATTTTTCGTTTTATGCCTGTAACCGCTCCCCTCTCTAATGTCCATGGCCGTAAGGGTACAATAAAAAATGAATCAGTAAATAAATAAAATACGCAAAGAAAAAACTGCTAAACTAAACTTCGTTAATGACACACACGGAGGTAAAGTTACATTGTATAAGGAATAATCTCGGCATAATGTACTTAAACGATTTCAATAACCGATAATGGATAGCTCTATACGCTTGCAGCTATCTCCGATTAATGGGTCTGTGCCGGTCTTTACTGGAAGTTATGTCTTTTGGAGCAGAGCGCAGATCACTCGCACCTAGTCGATGCCACTGTTTCCCCTACTGTTTGGCTGTTTGGAGAGATTTTGCAGGTATTTAAGTGGCCATAGCGCACTTCATGGAGCACAATACAGCTTTGCCCTACGTCTTCGCTAGTCATCTTTTAACGTTTTAAAGTCTGTCGCTGTTATCATTCTCGAATACCCTACTCCCCCCCCCCCCCCCCCCCTCCCATTATTTATTAAATGACACTTACTTGCACCACTTTTAGGCGCCACTATCTGCGAGGACGCACACTGCGAACGAAACTGTAGCCTCCACCCATCGGGGACTACGGAAAAGTCTCACCAAGCATAATTTTAATCGTAATGTAATTTCTTGGCGCAACTGGTAGAGGGCGTGGCACGCGTGCTGCGCGATCGGGCACAAAGGTAACCGGAAAAATCGATCACGGCTTGTAACGACGTTCGGCACGGTACGTGGGTGTGTTTGCATACGAATGACCTCGCCGATCACCCGTTGAATGCCTGCTTCCTGCGTATAGGCAGGTACTCGTTCTAAAGAACGCACCCTTCAATAAATATATGCAGTTAGCATTCAAGCGCCGGCAGCACGTCACGCGCGATCGCCGGTATATGGATATCGATACGCGCGTCAAGGGCTTCGCTTTTTCTTGGTATACGCATGGCCAGGCTGCAGAAGTGCCAAAGTACTGTGCGTGCACGTGGTAAGGGCTCTGACACGAATAATTATCGCTGGGCGCAGTTCGTGGTCGCTGTCCGGACACCACGATATATACACGCATTCAGCTTGCAAACCTCTATCGTCACCTCGAGGGTTGGCGTGCGGTGTTCCTTAAAAGAGAAAAAAGCAGGAAGAAAAAGAACGGAAATGATAGCTTTCCCGAAACTCTGTCCCATGTGCACGCTGCCTGGCTTCCGCCAGCTGGTAACTTCTTGCCGGCGCGATCGATCAAGTTTCGTGATAACCCAAAGCTTAGAAGTATTTTGCGAACATCGTTCAGCCCGGGGTGCTCATTCGAAGCCGGGCTCCATTCGCGGATAATACCGCTATCTCCTTAGGGTATACGAAACTGGCTGGCACCGGTGAATTCATGAACAAATGGCGTGACCCCCTCCCGCACACACTTACAAAGCAAGAAGAGGAAAGGAAACGGTGAAGCGCGAAACAGAGCACTCCCTCGTCGACACATCGACCGGTGCGTAACGAGGGGGAGGAACCCACCCGTGGCAAAATCAGCAGCAGCAGCAGCAGCAGGAGAGGCGTCGGGAAGACAAAGACGGCAGTTTAGCGCGACCGCAGACCCCGAGACTCGAGTGTCGCGTGACACGCGGGGGAGGCATCTCGCGTAGGTGGCGGCGGGGGAGAAATCCCCTCTTCGCGTCCGCGTCAACGACGACGCCGACGGTCGAGGGGCTGTTTGGCTGGGAGGAGGCGAAGAACACGGTCTTCGCATTAGCGCACCTGCGGCCGTTCTCACCGGGCGTCAAAAGGTGGCCGCGCCTCGACGGTCGCGCAACCCGCCCCGGGCGCGGCCCCTTCCAATGGTCGCGGCGCTCGTCTCCGGGGTCTCCACCCCTGCCGCGGTTCGAGTCGCGGTCGGGCGTTGCTCCAATCGATGTGGCCGCCGCCCCGAGCGTGCCCGCGGCCGGGCCAATGGGAGCGGACAGCACAAAGGGCCGCCCGATCGATGCCCGGGGCGGGCTACCGGCGAGCCCGGGGGCGCCCGCCGGGCCGCGGTCGCGCCCGATGAAGGGTCGCGCCGCCCGCGGTCGCCGCAGAGATCAGACACCGGCAATCGGCGCCAGCGGCGCGGCACCCGTCGTCACAGCGTCCGCGCGGACTCGGCCGGTGAGCGACGACGGACCGGTTCCTTTTTACCCCTCGCCCTTGGTTAAGATTCTTTGCTCGGGACCACTTCCGTCGGTATTAGCCGCTTTGCCTTCTAGCCACCTGTCGATGGTTAGGGCGCTCAATAGTTTTTGGCTTAAGTTCCGAGCATCACAGCGAGCTACTGCAGACCCAGCAGGCCTGCCTGAGTGTCTGCTTTCCACCAAAGGAGCAAAGAAATGGACTTACCTGGACGAAAATTTTCGTTTTTGAGGTTTCGGACGTCGGTGAAATTGAGCTGGTGGCGAACGAACTGGTTGAATTTAGGCGTGATGCAGTGATTCCGCTTATGCTTGCAATTTTGCAAGTCCACGATGGACAGTTTTACATTGGTGATGTTTTGTCCCCTTGCTCACAATCAACGCCGTCAACAAAACAAATTTTTGCAGTGAATTTAAGGAAAACCACCAAGGTACGGTCGATTTGAATTGAGGAGTAATTATGATTAGAATCCACGTGGCTACGTTTTGTGCTCAGAGGACGTGGCCGCTCTCAAGTGGATAGCAATGAGTAATTACTCCTTAACTACAAACTAAAGGTTGGGCGACTTCATGCCATTTCCGTTTTAAGAACAAATCCTTATTCTTCTGACGCGCGTTGCGCTTGAGAAGCGTGACGCGCGCCTACCGCCCCCGTCACGCCACACGAAGGAACTCAGGCAGGTGACTCCTTCAGAGTCCGTCATCGCAGTGTAGACGACGGGTCTACGTACCTCGTTATCTTCGCCAGTACAGTATGGGCTTATCAAGCGTCGCGAATCTTCCCGAGAACCTTTGTTGGAGAAGAGCACGAGAGAGAACGCGCTGGGCCATTATGTGTCCAAGCATGCGACTGAATTTGATTTCGCACTGAATCAGTGGCAATGGCAATGTCCATTCCGAACCCCTGCGGCAAAAATTGCGAGTGACCCTGTTTGCACTATGACCATTGAAGTACAAGGTCATATGTGCGATGTACTGCGCAGTGTAGAGGGAGTCAGAGTATCTCATGCGTTCGTTGAGAGCATGCAGTAAGACCTTGCTTAATCGTGCTGAATTCTGCTGATGGAGCAGAGCACTGACGCAGCTTTGGCAACGCCCTGTGACCCTATACACGCGACCCGCTGGTCTTAATCCCCTGGTCAGCAATTCAGCTTTGTTCAGCAATTCTGATTTCACACATGTTCATCGAAAAGATAATATGCATTCCTCCATTTACAACATCCGACGCCCCCGCTTTAACATGCGCAAAATTGGATCTTTTTTTTTTAGTTTGGGAAACTGATGGTCACGCTTTTTCGCGACCTCGCATTCATTTTGCAGAACTAGCGCAATTTATAGCAAGGACCAGTTCGAAGTGAAACACTCCTGATGAATACCACGCGAATAGCTGACATTCTTGCCTATACGCAGGGGGAGATTGCATCCGTTGCAAAAGCAATTTATTTGGCTTAGCAGCGCAGTCGCTGGCTTCCTGTTACTTGGTAGTGTGATATTTTCGAGCAGTCTGACCTCGTTCACGCGAGACGTTCCTTAAAAAGAATAAACTCAGACTATTGTCGGCATTCGCCACTGTGCTCCCCGCCCTCAGTGCTACTGCTGCCCACGTTGAAGGACTGCTTCCTTCCATAGTCACGCTTCCTTAGTCCACTCGATTCGAAGCAGCTTTTCTACACATCATTCGTCAGGAAAAATGCTCCCCCCACCCCTCCCCCCATTGACCTCACACGCAAAAAAAAAAAAATATTCAGAACAGTTTCAATATATTTCCTCGAGCAGAGGTTAGGTAGTGGAGATGCACAGTGTCATGAATTCAAAGCAAATAAAAAATCAACGACCTATTCACGAGACCCAAGAGTTCCGAGTGTCTGTACGGTAAATACCAATGCAATCCAAGGGCGCAGCGAGTGCGATCATTTTTTTTTTACTATATATATTTTTGGAATTCTTTCGGCAGCCGTTCCCCCAGAATGAGACATCACGGGTCGTTAAACGGTAACAAGTACACGGCGTGCAATTTGTGCTCCGCGAATTCGCTACATTTGGTGTCAGAGTGTTTAGGCTAAAATATCAGCATTCTGAAGCTGGTTGAAGCTGAAGCTGGTTTTAAGCTGGTTTCTGCTCTTGTTGTGTTATCTTCTTGTCCTTGTCTTTTTGTGCGCAGTACCCCCCTTGTATTCTGAAGCTTCTGCGTTTGTTACTGGATAAGCAGGAAGCCTGTGTCAATCCCGTGCAGTCGTCCACCGTCGCATCTTTCATACTGCCCGTGTCAGGTTGTCTTTTCTTCTTATCTCTTAAAGTTGCAGTAAAGAGAAATCTGAACTCGTCTTGTTGCCGCAGGAACTCAATCTACACGTTCCGAGCATTTTTAGAAACCTCGATTTATTGCCCTGTATGCCCGATTTCCCTAATTAAATTGAATTAACGTCCGGCTCCCACCTTTCTTTTTAAATTCTCCCCGTACGGTGGGCGGAGTCGACCAACGCGTGTAGTGCCTTTCACTCAGTCCCGTGGCGGCTTGCCGCTCTGCCATCGGCGGAGTAATACGTAGTAATCCATAGAAGCAATAGTCCGCGCGTATTTTTATTTCTGCGGGCTTATTTTGCGGCTATATTATGTGCGAATGAAACTATTTATTCACGGAAACCTAAAAAACAAAATAAAGTGAAAGCAAAGCGTCCACGGAGCTGGCTGAAAGGCACTCCACGCGTTGGTCGACTCCGCCCACCGAACGGGGAGAATTCAAAAAATAAAGGCGGGAGCCGGACGTTAAATCAATTTAATTAGGGAAATCGGCCACACAGGGCAATGAGTCGAAGTTTCTAAGAGTGCTCGGAACGTGTAGATCAAGTTCCCGCGGCAAAAAGACGAGTTCACATTCCTCTTCAGTGCACCTTTAAGATTAGCGACTATTGAAAATAATTGCGCAGTTATTTTCAAGCTCTAACCAACACCATAAAAAAGCAGCTTTCGTCAAAGCATGTTGGTTTCAGAGCATGTTGGCTTCTTTTGTGCAGATATCCCAATGAACCTTCCATTCGTGATAGTTAGTTCTTTAGCTCGCTAAACATCAGATACAGTGCTATCACGAAGCCGCATCTTGCATCACTTTATAAGCACATAATATGCTCAGCCTTGGCTGAGCATAAGACCGAATCTGCCACTTGCGCTGCATGGTTAACCACTTAGTTCCTAATCCTGCTAGTCTTTTTCTCACGAATGCACCCTTTTAGACAGTGTTCATTTTTTTTTATTCTTCTCAAGTATTAGCTCATTGCGGCCAACCAACCTTGCCTTTTGTGCCCGAAAAAGCAGGACCGAGCAAAGCAGCGGCGGTGCAGGGCCGCAGAGAGTCACGCAAGCCAGGCATACAGCGTTGCGAAAACAAGTCGGCGCCGAGCACGTCACTAGACGAGAAGCGTTTTCACCTTGACGACAGCGCAGCGCCAGAACGAGTTTCTCATTGTCATCGTTTGTGCCTTGGTGTTCGTGAAGACAATGGTTTTGCTGGGTTTCGCGTGGGAAGCACTTGGAGGCGCATGCCAAGTTTCTGAATGCGTAGCCGACGCAACCTTCCGCAGCTATTTCCTGGAGGTTATATGTACACTATAGCTGTATACTATTTCGCTTTACTTTTCCTTTTACAGCGAGAGACATATGCATAGCTTTCTCCGCGGTTTCTGACGCTTTCCGTCGTCGGCTGTTGTAGGCGTACGAAGTCGCAGCCCAAAGTTCCTGCGACGCCCCGCTGTCCAAAGAGAACGCGATCAAAGCGCTCCTGAACCGTGCATACAGATGAGCCGGCACTTGCGAGAATCTGCCTTGCACAGTCATGCAATCTAGGAGAGCCTGGAAGTGAGCGCTTGTGTAGGTTAGGTTCGTCAGAGCTACCCCTATCACTTCTTCGAGAGAGGACGAATAAAAAGTGTCGGAGGTTTTCTTCACTGTGCACGTTGGAGAGGGAGAGATATCACAAAGATAGGCAGGCTAAGCAGGCAGAGTGCACAAGATGACCTAGTCACTAAGGCTGTTAGTTGTAAACAGCTCTACGATATGCAGAAAACTCGCGTCGACCTCTCTATGAAGTGTGTTACCTTTGGAAGCTAGTGTCCACCATTTAGTAACTAGCACAAAAATAACACGTGAACCTGCTGACATCTAGCTCAGGGACGGCAACTTGCGCCCTTCGATTAAGTGGGAGTCAACTTTCCGAAGTTACACGCGGGCTACAAGAGGCGCTGTCGTGCATATCTCCGGATTTAGTTCCACTGCCTGGATTTCTTTTAACTGTCCCCACGACTATGACGCAGCCGAATGCCATAGACACTGCGGCGGGCACCCCTAATTTACTGCTCCTAGTGCAAGCGTGAACCCGACGCCCTGTTCGGCGACATTAGATCATCGTTGGGACAGTTTTGACTTCTGAGGAATCTAGCATCCAACCTTCGATTTGTCCTGCAAGCTCGCGCAGCGCATTTCGGTTAATAAAGCGTTAATAAATATAGATGTCGAGTGCACCCGTAGGTAGTATGTAGGGGCTGGACTTTTCGGTTTTTATTTTTGAGAATTCCGCGGACTTTTTTCGGTGTTTATTTCAGAAAGTAATTTTAGGGTTTTTTTTTTTTTCGGTGATATTTCCCGTGGACAAACTATTTATTGTTCTTCTCTCTTTTCGAAGATATATGTGGCGCCATTTTGCGCTCAACAGTCACGCATGATGCCGCTTACCTTGCCTTGTTTGTTAGTAAAAGCAGTTTACTTTATGTAGAAGCAATTAATGCACGAATATTCCTGAATAACATGAATAATAATTCGTGAGTAACTGTAACAGCCTGAAAATTAAGTGATCGGGCCGAAATTTAACGTAACTAGGCCTGTCTAGTTGCTTTCATGTTTGAGTAGCTTCATCTGGTTGTAATAAATGAAAGTGTAATTGTTGCTTGCGACACGTTGCTCACTCCTTCAGTCACGGAAAGGACTGTGAAGTCAGCAAACATTTTATGAAAACAAAGTTTCGGATTGGAAAGAAAGAAAAAATGACCGCGGCCGAAATCCAGAATGAGCTACAAGGTCCCCGATTACTCAGTTCGTCAAGCTTTTGCATGGTTTCGAATTGACGGTGGATTGCTACGGTTAGAAACGCCGCCAGTGTCCTTACATGCCGTGCTAAAGCTTCTTAACCCAGTAGAGGCTCTGAAAATGACAGTCTGCGAAAAGAAGGTGTTACACTAGTAGGCGAAGCTTGAAGAAATACAGGAACATTTCAGTCTTCACCAGGATCGTAGTTTAAAGTAGCGGAGCTATCTGTGCTCCAAAATGTACAGCTGCACTGCTTAACTCAAAGATTCCGTTCTCTCACCGTGCTCCCAGATTCCGCACTCAGTTAATTCTCTCTTGTGACGAATTATTACCTCGAACTCAATAGCCAGCAAGCTATGTGTGCATCTGAAGGATACTGACTTTTCTATATTTAAACCAAATTTTAAAAATCAGTTCGGCATACGCTTATCACTCTTAACGCGGTAGCATCATGAGCGCCATGAAAGCGACAACTGTCCGGCGTTGGTGTCTGTGTGAAGCCTCCACCTGCCAACTGTGGCAGGTGGCAAGTGGAGAGAGGGAAATGCTCCGCTCCACTTGTAGGGAATAGGAGGGAGAGGCCGGACTAAGAATGACTCAGCAAAAATTAGCCATTACGAATAGAAATGGAATAAGAATAGGATCAAATTCTGATAAATCGGAATTGGAACAGAATAGGAATTGAAATATAATTAAAATTGGAATGGATTGGTGAGTGAAAGACAAATGGTATCGCATTTCTTTCGCATCAGTTCAATTTATAGCCCCTAACCTTTTCTCTCTCTTCTTTTTTAACCGAAAGCTCCGACGCTTAGTGATTTGGGGCTGTCGCCTGAAAAACTGTCTCCAAGACAGTCACCATCATTTTTATGAACCGGTTCAGGCGATCCTTGTTGTCTGGGCCCACATTTCTCATACAGTACTCCCATTTCTGGCCCTAGTGTACATTCACGCCAAGTACACGTGCGATGGGTTTAAGGGTGCGCCATCCAGAACTTTCTTTTTTCATGGCCTCAGGTCGCGGTTCAGACCTTAAGTCATGGTAATGGTCCGCCAACAGGTCATGTTTTAGTGAGACGAAAGCCGCCGGCGTTCAGGCAGCTCCGATTGGAGCCTTATATTTGAGGAAAATTAACAGCACATCGATGTAGGCGGCTTAGACGGCAACTGCTTCAATATAAGTATTTAAAAGTAATCCCTGTTTTCAGATTAAATTCTCGAATAGTGTACTGGAAAGTACTGTTGAAGAGCATGATTTCCGCACTTTCTCTGTTCTGTGCCCTCAACACTGAAAAGACAAAACGTTTGCATGCTCTATATCATGACCTTGTTTCAAGGTGTTCACTACAGTTCGGCCGCTGGTACAGGCGAAATAAAGTCGGCTGTTTGTACGCTAATGTAAAAATCGTCACCTGCAGACCGGGATATGATTGGACTGCCGTATACTATCCCAGAAAAACCTGGTTAGCGTAATACAGAACTGCCTCCGGCGGAGAAACGTGACGCGTTAAATCTATACTAACGGTGACCGCGCAAAATGTGAATGTTTCCCCACAGACGCTGACCAAGTAATGTGAAAGGAACACAGCACGCTATAGGCTGAGAAGACGGAATAGTGATTCCCGAAGGCCACTTGCATCGCCGGATCAGCGGCCGATGCCATTCGCCTCCCTTCCTGGAGGCTGAGGCAACGCATTCACATTTCCTGAACCAAAACACATTTCCTGTTTTCGCTCGAACGCGCCTGCGACGGATATGTTTGAATCTTAGCGCTTTTAGATCTATTTTTGAGGGCACTTCCGGGTCTAGGTGATCGAATACTGATACAGGCGCAAGCATCAACGCCCGCGTGTCGGTCGGCAAAAGCAAAGGTCGCTCAGGTCGCCCGAGTCGCTAGCACACGCACCGAAAGCAGCGTGCCTTCCTCGACGCCTCTTGTTTTTTTTTTTATTTATTTATTGATGTACACAATATTGCAGACCTTTGTTTAGGTCCAAGCAGGGAGGGCAGATCAAAATCAACACAAGAGCAGGCAGTCATCGGCAGAACAAGCACAGCGAATAAAATTGAAGAATAGAGTGCCTGAAATATATCACGATATGCCTTGCCAAATTCAATAGCCGATATCACTTTCACAGGTAGGGCATTACACTCGGCAATCGTTCTCAGAAAACAAAAATGGCGGACAATGCGGAGTGGTTAGACCGAATGCCAATCAGGTGCGCAGCACTTCGGTTTCGGTTCGAGGCTCGGCTTTCAAGGTCAAGCAGGTGTCAGGCAAATATCGGCGCGATTGCGTTAACGGGTTAATGCTCACGTATGCGGAATTGGTCAGCCTCTACTTAACACTCATAGGTGAGTGGTGCAGCGGTTAAGCGATGCACCACTCCCCTGCAATGGCAGGTGATGCAATAGGTGGGGCTTGCGAGAACCAGATCCCGAGCAGCCTCTGCGGCCAATCATTAATTGAGCGGGCACCTGCCACGGCAGGCAGTTTACTCACAATTCGGTGGGCAGGATGTGACGGCTTGACAAGGTCACGTGGCCAAGGCGGCCCATCTGCCACCTAGGGGAGCCACCTAGGTGGCAGATGGGCCGCCCAAAGTAGGATGCCCACAACCCGGTGGGCAGAGGGTCGGTCCTCACAGACAATGGCTGAGTGGCGGAATGGAGCATCTAGTGCTGGCGCACTAAAACAGAAAACTTGGAGTTAGTTTGTGCGAAGTACGGTATTAAGCGATGAGGAGTTCCACGCGTTTCTGATGACGCGGAAATGCCTATTTTTTCATGAATTAGTAGGTACCAAAGATACTTCCCCTCTTCTGATAGTCCATCATTGATGAGATTTTTTAATAAACGCTCTTTTCTGCATTAAAATAGCTAGCTTCTGCTGATTATTAAATTATGTATCAGACGAGCGTCCGCTTATCCTACGCATCGAAAAAGAGAACTGGTACCAGTACTTGTAGATATAATGTAGTTACATATTATTGATATATTAGTAGCAGCAGTACAGCGTAATAATGTTACATGTACTGCCAATAAATCTGATAATATTACCATACAGAGGATGATTTGTCCTTTCTATCTGTATTTCAGCTGTATTTCATACGTGTAGTCGCAGATCGCTGCTAGGCGCAGAATGGCTGTCAAGCGCAGCTCTCGCGCTCTAAAAACTGTGCATAGGAGCAGGCGGAAGTGCCTATTTTCCCGTGAATTAGTTGGTACCAAAGTTACCAGCTAATCTGCAGAGCTGTCAGCGATGGGCCTCCCAGCGAGCGTAGCCTCGTATTCGCAGATAACCCAGTCTGCAGTCGCTTGATTTCCATATTTTTTAAAAAATGTCTGTGTTTGCGCCTACACGTAAGTAAAAAAATGAAGCATTGTATTAGCGAGAGCGGTAGGCTTATGTGTGGCGGCTAAATTAGATTTATGCTCTCCTTGCATTGCGCTCGTCCGCGGTACCGCATTGTTAACGCATCCGGCAATTCGGAAATGTAAGAGAACGTCAGTATCAGTTTATGGATGGCAGTGCCCGTTTCATCCGAGCACCTTTTCTAAAGGTACGCAGAAACAATGAGAATTCAGCCCCGTCGCGGCGCATGACCAACCGATCTAATTAACGCCACGAGAAATCAGGACGCACACAGCACTGCTGTACTCCTATAGCGGCTCCGTTACAGAGCTTCTGAGTTGTTTACAGCTGGGCGAGCTTTTTTGTTGCGGAAGCAACACTGCGCTAGGTGTGAGCGATTTCGCCTAGCCTCAGAGAGCCCCAATTGTGCATGCGCGAGGAGCGAGTATGAGACAGTTACTGCGTAATTTACTTTCCTCAAATACAATTTTCATTGTCAGTGCACGTCAAAGAAACCCAGGTGGTCGAAATTTCCGGAGCCCTCCACTACGGCGTCTCTCATAGCCTTAGTCGCTTTGGGACGTTAAACCCCATAAACCAAACCAAACCAATTTTCATTTTCTTCATTGCGGCAGCGCCATCTTTGATTACGGGCCCTCTTTCTCTTTCTTCTTTCACTCCCACCTCCTCCCTTCCTCTGCAAACGGATGACGGGTGGCCACCTAGATATGTGAGACAGTCACTGGGTAATTTCCTTTCCTCAAATGCAATTTCAATTTCTTCATTACGACCCCCCCCCCCCCCCCCCCCCCGCCCCCCTCTCTTCTTTCACTCCGACTTCCTCCCTTCCTGTAAGGTGCGGTTCGGGTGCCCACCGAGATGACAGAGCAGTACTGCGGCACTTCCTTTTCTCAAAAAACGTTGCGTTCAAGGGGCAAGGCATCGCGCCGAACGGGCGGTGGCGTTCCGTGGACTCCCTGGCAGCGCTACAACACGCTGTCGCGTTCCACTCCTAAAGGCGAAGCTTAAGCATTATTAATTAGCAGTTAATTAGTATTAGTAATTAATCTATAATTAGCCATTAATTAGTAATTTGTCAGTATGTAATAATTAGTACTAATTATGAGTGAAGCCATCCAGTGGTGACGTCACCAGTGCCACAGAGGCAGTCAAAGTGGTGCGGAAAACGCTTTCGCCTCTACGCACTTTAGACAATCAAAGTGCCCCTTGAGATGCCGCCGCCGCTGTGATTGCCGCGCCGTTGCTTCCGCAATTCTACAACCACAGCCAATTTTTTTTTTCCGAGAAAAGCCAAACTCTTCGAACTGTTTTATGGAGCGCACAAGCTGGCCAAAGAAAATGCACTCATCATCGTAGGAGATTTCAACGCCATGGACAGGAGTTGGGGATACCAGAAACAAGACATCAAGGGAAGGACATTAGTGGAAGTAGCGGAATACTTTGGCTGCAGTCTAATCACAGATCCTGCGACCCCCACGAGAATCGGGAATAGCGTGAGCACGGACACATGCCCGGACCTCACCTTCGTAAGGAACAGCAGGGAGTCACAGTGGGAAAATATGATGGAAAATCTAGGCAGCGATCACTTTATCCTCCGGACACGAATAGCATCCGACACCATAAGACGCCAGATTGGAGAGGCGAAAATCACTGACTGGAACGCGTTTCGTGGGGCTTGCAACAAATCTGAAGGCGGTATCCAATCACTGGAGGAATGGAGCGGCATGCTGAGAGAAACGCGACAACGATGCACAAAAAGTCTAAGGAGAACGACAGCAACGCCTGAAGTAGACGCCCACCTCCTCAGACTATGGGAAGCGAGACGCAGTCTCACCAAAAGATGGCGGAAGCAAAAACACAACAGGAAACTAAAACTAAAGATAGCAGAAATTACGGCAAAGGCGGAAGAATACGCGATGCAACTCGCGAAACAAAATTGGGAACAACTCAGCGACTCACTTAGGGGAACTCTAGGCACGGCCAGAACCTGGAATCTCTTAAGAGCACTAATCGATCCGACCAAAATAAAATCAGAGAACAATAAAGCCATCCACCGGTTCATCCACTCCTTCGAGGGATCAGACATCGCCCTACTGGAGAAGGCACGAGAAAAATGTTTCGGCGATCACAACCCCCCGCGATACCAAGGAACGTATCGAGGAGCCGAAAACGAGAAACTCGACCGCCCCATAACTGTGGAAGAAGTTTACGCGGCCATAAGAAACACCACCAGAAACACGGCAGCCGGAGCGGACAGAATCGACAACGCCTTAATCCGCAACCTGAGCGACGACCTCATAAAAGAGCTCGTCACATTTCTTAACAAACATTGGGAGGCGGAGACGGTTCCCGAAGATTGGAAACACGCCGAAGTAATAATGATACCTAAACCTGGTAAAAAGCTACAAATTGAAAACCTCAGGCCTATATCACTCACGTCGTGCCTTGGCAAGCTTTACGAACGGGTTGTAACTTTCAGACTGCAAAATTACATGGAAGACAACGACTGTGTACCACATACCATGTTCGGCTTCAGAGCGAAGCTCTCGACGCAGGACGTTCTCCTCCAAATACAAGAAGATGTCCTGCGAAACGTACCTCGGACGGGAGAAAATGTCATAATGGCCCTGGACATCAAGGGGGCATTCGATAACGTCAGCCACGAAGCGATCCTTACGGGCCTAGACAACCTGGATTGCGGACGCAGAATCCACGGCTTCGTCAAAGCCTTCCTGTCCGATAGAACCGCCACCATCGGCATAGGAGACCTTCGATCGGAAAAAATTCGCACTCCAAACAAAGGAACACCCCAAGGGTCAGTTATCTCACCCCTACTCTTCAACATAGCTATGATAGGCCTAGCTCGAAAACTAGAGAACATCGAAGGCATCAGGCATGCAATGTATGCTGACGATATAACAGTCTGGACAAACACGGGCTGTCTCGGAGAGAAGGAAGAAAGGCTACAGCAAGCGGCCTCTTGTGTAGAGCAATACCTTGCAGAAAGAGGACTCGCATGCTCTACCGAGAAATCGGAACTGCTGAGAGTCTGGAGAGGCAAGCAAAACCGGACTGTCCCAACCAACGAGGACCTAAAACTCAACGTCTACCTAGATGGGACGCCCATACCCGAAAAGACAACAATAAGAATTTTGGGCATGTGGGTTCAATCCAACCAGCGCAGTACTCACACTTTTACCCTACTGAAAGCAACAACGCTACAAGTCGCACGCATGATCACCCGCATCACCAACAGGCGACATGGCATGCGTGAGGAAGACACACTAAAACTAGTCAGAAGCCTAGTAGTTAGTCGAATCACATACAGCCTACCCTACCAGTGCCTCAACAAAAATGAAATACAACAAGCGGATGCCCTGCTACGCAAAGCGTTTAAGACAGCGCTCCGACTACCACGCAACACGTCTACAGAAAAACTCATGGCCCTGGGATTACACAACACCTTTGAGGAGCTACGAGAGGCGCAGCATGAGTCGCAAAAACTCAGGCTGTTGCAAACAACGACAGGTAGAGCGCTCCTGCAGAGGCTCGGATACCGCGAGCAGATGCGAGAAATGTCGAGGACGGCAACGATCCCCGACGAGCTTCGCAAGACCCTCAAGGTAGCGCCAATACCAAAAAACATGGATCCCAACCTCCATCGAGGCAGAAGAGAAGCGAGGGCCGAATTCATCGAGAAAACATACGCTCCTCAAGCCACGACCGTGTATACAGACGCGTCTTGGAGAGGAGGAGATACCAAAATCGCTGTAGCGGCGGTGGTCGATTCGTCTTTACGCGAAATGACCAGCGCGTCTCTGCGAGGCTGCACAGCTGCAGAGTCCGAGGAAGTAGCCGTTGCTCTAGCGTTGGCGGAGGGCTATAGAACCGGGCGGTCACTAACAATACTTACGGACTCTCAAACAGCCTGCCGAAATTACATGAATGGCAGGATAGGTCGTCACGCGCTCCGTATACTCCTCGCAGCGAGTGACAGAATTAAAAACCGGGAAGAACAAAACGACAAGATCCTACACAAAATTGTGTGGGTACCGGGGCACACGGGGGTTGCAGGGAACCGAGAGGCCGACAGGATAGCTCGAGGATACATTACTTTCCGAGCTTCCGCCGAGACCGCGGAACTCGCGCCAGCACCCAGGGAATACTCGGCCATACTACAAAACTATAGAGGCAGAAGAATGCGATATCCCCCACCGCACAAATCTCTCAGCAGAGAGGAAGCTGTCACTTGGAGACAATTACAAACAGGCTCTTTCCCAAACCTACATATACTAAACAAAATGCACCCTACGATATACACGGACAAATGTCCCTGGTGCGACGAAAAACCTACACTATACCACATCACATGGGCCTGCCAAAACATAGACGTGGTCCCCAAAATACAAAACCCGAGTGCGGAGCAGTGGGAGACTCTGCTGTCCAGCGACCGCTGCGAAGACCAACAAGGTCTGGTACAGCGAGCTCAACGGACGGCAGTGGCCAGCGGAGCCCTGGACTGAGGGCAACCGACCACTGGTTAGAGGTGCACGACTTCGACAGAGAAGGCTCCTGGGGGTAGAACCAAGACGTCTCTGAAGAAGCCCCCAAACCGCAGAAGAACCATTACTGTAAATAAAGTTTTCCCTTCCCTTCCTTCCTTCCGAGTGACTAACCGTCCAAGCAGTGGTCTGAAAGTGCTGTGAAATAAACTTCTAAGTTAAATAATAAAGGCTGATTTGAGCTTTAGAGGTAATGTTTGGTTCTTGAGGGCAGAAACGGGCCTCACGAAAAAGAGTATAGATATAAAATCTATATATGCAACGAGAGTCTTAAATAAACCCGAGACTTTTTTCAATTGGCCCCTGTACCGAGTACACGCGAAAAAAAATCTACCTTCAAACGTTGCATTATCTGATGTGCGGTTGCAGCACCTTGATACATCGGAGCGAATAATCGACAGTACATTGCTGGTTGAGGCCGCACTAAACAACGCTGTGTATAATGCTGTTTACAATGCCCAGCTTCAAACACCTTTCCCCTTTAACAGTATTATCAGGATATCAGAAGGTTAGTTCTGGGACATCAGTCGTCCTGTTGCATATCTATACATAAAAATATAGCTGTTTATCTGCTACCAGCTCATTTCACGGACGCTTTATCCAGATGTAAACCTGGAGGAGTGTTATGGACTTTATATTTCTATTCTTTCTACTGTGCTACTGCTGATTTCAATGAGTTTGGAGGCACAGGCTGTTTAGCACACTTTCGAAAAAAAGCCGGGTAGTTTCATCGCCAAGAAATGCTGGTAAAGAGAGAGTGGGCTCCGTTCAAGTTCATGTCGACAGATTGTGACTCTGAAAGTAAAGTTTTTTCGAACGTCGAATGTAAAAATATTGCTAGCAATATGCAGTGTTACACTAATATTATAACTCCTCACTGTACGCATGGTTTAAAGGGAGCTTATTTTAACTGAAGAGACACACTGACCGTGAAATTCGTGAATACTGCTTCAGCTGTCATCATCAGCTTGAATTAATTCTGGGAAAGTTCGCGAAGACATTGGCTCGTGCTCACTAGGCATTTCTCCTTCTTCTAGGCGAGCCAGTGTTCGATGGGGTGCGACGCTGTTTCAGATTGTTTGAACAGCGTTATGAATGACGAAAATCTCACAGTCTGCGTGTATCATCTTTTCTGTGAAGCAAGGGCCGTCTCTCTTCATTTTTGGCATTCGCATCGTTCCCCATAAACTTTGGGAGTATTTAGTTGCTGCTCCACCGTTGTCAATGCGCATTCAAAATCATTCAGAGAAAAGCATGCAGGTCGGCTCGTTACAAGTGGAACATGAGTTATTCGTATTGAAAAAAATCATTATTCAATGCAACCAAATACAGACACCAGTATTTGGACTCATAGCCCAAAGGAAAGCCAGAACTAGAAATAGATCTAGCGACAATATCCCAAGAAACAACGGAGAACGCATCACAACGACATCACCAAGACAAAATGAATTTATATTGCAGCGACTCTTTTTCATGTTTATTTGTTCGTGCTCAAGGCCGCCGGTACTCTGCTTTAAAAATTTGTTTGTGGCGCAAGATATGACCAGATTTACCTCGAATGATCGCACCCGTGCGGAACCGATTCTACGCTGTTCGAGACTGTTGTGGTTAATTTGCACGCCATGTCACGAAAGTTCGTTGTCAGCTTTATACTGCGCACGGCCGAGAGCGGCGGGAATTCTGCTCGACGACCACCGAACAGGTTTGTTGCTATCGCCGCTGCCGAGTTGTTCAGCTATTTGTGGGCGCGAGTCATTTCAGTAAAGAGCTCGTTTATGTGACACCTTCTTGCTCCTCTGTTGGCTCCGGCGTTGTCGCTGCCACATGACAATATGCAACATCATCACTGTTTCTTGTATGCAACTATGGCACATTTAGAATATATTTAGCGGTAAAAATCACCTTCAGCTAAGTACAGTTACATGTTACCTTGTACATACAAGCTTAGTCGTATGTAATTACACCTTTCCTGAGCGTATCGGGACATTGCAGAGATTAGTCATTACAAGCTGCAGCCTTGTCTCCTTGCTTTGAGGTTATAAGGGTGCCGCGGGGAAGCAAATTATTTATTTCCCATATATTACGTACTGCTAAGCGACCACTGTACCTTTAAAAGTAAAATCTTTGTTAAGCTACAAATTTTACAGGGTTTGATGCCGGAGGCGAAATTCGGAGGTCGGGAGTTCCGATCCTACCGGCGGCATGTAGTTGCTTTTTTTCTGCTTTCTAATCAGTTATCTTTAAAAAAAATGATTGCCTTATCAATCTCCCATTGATGAAGATCGCAAATTTA
The DNA here is from genome assembly GCF_055824585.1 of Amblyomma mixtum. Classification (NCBI taxonomy): domain Eukaryota; kingdom Metazoa; phylum Arthropoda; class Arachnida; order Ixodida; family Ixodidae; genus Amblyomma; species Amblyomma mixtum. Next base: position 38,186,391 of record NC_143016.1, on the reverse strand, counting down.
AAAAAAATCCCCTATGAGCCTTAGTCTCTCATGTCTTAGTCTCTCACGGTACTTGCGACGCGCGAGCTATGCGTGTTCTGTTTTATTCGTGACAAGCATGCCCAATAATTCTGCACAAAAGCATTTTTGAACGGGAACCAGTTTCTGAATTAAATTTTTTCACATATTGTAAGATTTAACTATAACCATCAATATATCAACAGATCTCCCGTCGGCAGGCTTGATTTTCTATTTTTTTGCTATTAACGTTTTTGCTGTCGTCTAAAGCGTTTTCCATTGGTTTTCTATGGCAGTTTTAACTATTCGATGCGACTGATGGAAACACTCTAAAAGAAAGGTTCTGCTGCACATCGGAAGAATGGACCTTTGCCTTCAATATTTTCATAGCAATGTCTTACAGTATTTCAATATTCAGAATTATTGTCCAATAATGTTCAGCATGAACGCGTAATCCGCAGTCATTTACACACACTGTTAGCAAAAAAACACCCAAAAGGGAATAAATGGCTTTTCCTCTAACGCACACCCAAAAGGAGGTTTTTTTACTCCATATGTATGGTGTTTTTATTTACTCCCTTATATAAGGGAGTTATTAAAGAGTGAAAAGGGAGTAAATTTTTTACTCCCTATAGGAATGGAGCCCGAAAATGGCGTGATGTTTATAGTTTATTTATCCTCATTCAGGCTCTTTCTTACAGTGACAGCGGTGGAGACGGGCAGTAGTTCAGGGGGCCGCCGGCAACCCAACTTGGGAAACCGCTGCTCTAATGTAACTCCGCGTCCCGCATTCCATTCGCCGTCTGCAAGCCCAGCGGCGGCAGAGGCGGCAGGAGTCGTCTGCTTGTCGTCTCCCTTTGCTGTACGAGCTCGTTTGGTTGGCCGTGTTTGTAGATAAAGGGATGTAACATTATAATCAATAGTTGCAAACTGAGAAGGAGTCGCTGGGTAGTTTTCACGGTCATGCATCACGCTATATTTGACTAAAAACCAGAGCAGAAAAGTTGAAAACACCCCTGATGGTAGTTTGGAATGGCAGTGTTTGCTTCCATATTCACTTCATTAAGGCTTGGCTTTTCAATATGCCTGAGGAAAAATGTAGCCTCATGAGCTCAATCAAGAGCTCAGGGTTGGCACTATGTTCTATGACAGTTCCATGTTCATGAAACACATAATCTGCTGCAATACGAGGGGGTACCCAAAAGAAACCGGACTTATTTTTGTTTGAACTTATTTGTTCACATTTTAAGCACAGACCTTCAATCTCCTTCAAAGTATTCCCCACTTGCAATGATACGCTTGTCGAATCTTTCATTTCATTTTTCAAAACATTGTTTAAATTCATCTTTTGTGATGCTTGACAGTGGCTCCGTCGTTTTTTTCTTCACCTCAGCAACATCAGCGAAACGCTTTCCATTCACCTATTTTTTCATTCTAGGAAACAAAGAAAGTAGCACGGGGCAAGGTCGGGAGAGTATGAGGGTTGAGGAATAGGGGTCATGCCATTTTTGGTCCAAAATTGTCGTAGCGACAGGGCTGTGTGAGCAGGGGCATTGCCATGATGGAAAAACCAGTCACCCGACCGCCGCAAATCTAGCCCCTTCCACCGCACACTGTTGCCCAATATTTTCAAAACATCCAAGTAGAAAGCCAGGCTAACTGTCTGACCCTGCGGAACAAATTCTCAATGAACGACTCCTCTCACGTCGAAAAAACAAATCAGCATTGTTTTGAGGTTTGGTTTCATCTGACGAGCTTTCTTGAGGCGAGGTGAATTTGAAGTTTTCCATTGGCATGATTGTTGCTTTGATTCAGGATTCGATTCAGGAACACTTGAGTTGTCCCCATAGCATCGTCCTTGTACGTCTTTCTTAATATTTCAGGAGTTTCCATTCAACTTTTTCCGAGCAAAAATCAGGATTTCACCGGCGCACGCTGTTCACGAAAATCAGCCATTGCAAAAACGACGTTCAACAAAACAGTCGTCACTCTAAAACTCTGCCTAAACTAGTCTGACCTCCTTCAACGACGGCACTCGGCTTAATGACTCTGGAATGTTCGTTCTATGCGCTCCTAGTGGCAAAACGCGGTACCACAGAAGCTTTGCCGACCAAAAAATTTAGTCCGGTTTCTTTTGGGTACCCCCTCGTACATTGCGAGAACCACACTGAAAAAAAAGCCTGTGAGAATTAGGCCTAAGCGGGGGCTGTGACGGGGTGGCGAAACAAACAAATGAAAGTTAGGTATTGTTAGAACACTGGAGGGTTCACAGGAGCAATTCAATTATGTACCGTACTGTAGCAGAAAACGGCGACAAGCCGATATCTTGTCCTGCTGCAGGCGCTCGTGAAGGAGCAGAAATGAACGGAGATCCAGCGACGATGGTAACCAAGCGGTCTTCATTCACCGCCATTATCAGACGACTGACCAGAAGCAGACGAGACGCTAGGTTGCGGGGCGGATTGCACAAAATGGTGTTTTTTTTTACTCCATTTCGGCACTGGTGGGGTATTTGGCACAATTAACTCCCTTTCTAGACTGGAGTAAATGCTGGTAAATCCTCATTTTTACTCCCTTATTCCCTCATGGGAGTAAAATGGAGGACAGTCCACCTTTTTACTCCCCACTCATGGAGTAAATGTTTTCACAAATGGAGTAAAAAGGATGGCCGCCACCATTTTTACTCCCTTTTGGGTATATTTTTGTTTACAGTGCAGAGGCGGTTCTTCAGCGGTACCCTGCCAATGCCATCATGATATAGGCGTGCGTTACAGAACTCCAGGCGGTCGAAAGCAATTCGGACACCTCAACTACTCACTGAAGGTGCATACGCTACGTCGCTGGCGACAAATAACGCACACTGAGAGAGTGCACTAACAAACAAGCGACAGCAGCGAAAAGAAGTGATCCTTATACTCCACCCCTTCCTTCGCTGGTGTCGTATCCCAAGAACACACAAGACCAGCCGCGTCCCCCCCCCCCCATTCTCCCCTTCTCCCTAGCTGTGCGCCGTATTTCACCTGGAGAGGCATTTCCCCCTTCGCTGCTCTCTATACTATCCATCGTTCTGCACGCGGCGAGGACACTTTGTTTGCGCGCGACGCTTCGGCGGGGCGCGTGCCGAACTCGTAACGATGGTCGCACGCAGCGCGTGACTCGGCTCCCGATCCCGGCTTCACTTCCACCTCTTTTTCTTTCTTTCCGGGAGCCCGTGTGGATCGTTGAGCGCCCGTCGTCGTTCAAAATTCGTTTCTCCCCGGCAGTGAAGGCGGCAGCTCGTTCGTCCCGGGGCACGCGATGCCGTCTCGCGGCGACGCCAGATCGATGTCGGGACACGCGCGTGATGCAATCGACCGCGCGCCAGCGATGAGACCGGCACGCCAGCGAAGCTGGCGAACGCTGTACACTCGGCCCCTATAGGCGATAGGAATTTTAGAGCAGCTTCGCCGCACGACACCTGTGAGATGGAACGGTGTCACCTTGCCGGGGAGATGAGAGCGAGGAGCACTCCTGAAGAGAAAGAGCGGGCGACGCCTTCAAGTTAGCGGGGTGCGGATCCCGGCGAAAGCGCTACCGTCCTTTAGCTTCCCAGACTGTCCGCTGGTGCTGCCGTAATAAAAACAGTATGCTGCACCTCAGGAAAGGGTGAAGCAAGACAGAGGAAGTGTAGTTCGACCAACATTGATGTATCTAATGAGCGCGCCTCTTCAAATAAACCAAAAAAGCTAGCGGCTAATACGAATTGCAGGTCTTTCTGCTTCGCATTCTGCTTCTCATAACGAACGCGTGCTGAGGGCGTGCGCTCATGAGGAACAAGTTTGCGCACCTGTCTCTGGCCGTTGCTCGCTTTGTTTCCAACTATGGGCCCTTCCCAAAGAATTCCTGTCTCTCTCCTTTGTTTTCGTTACCGAAGGAAGTCGAAAAAACGGAAAGGAGCTCGGGGAGTGCCTTGCTGGGGATTTATTGCTTCCATAACCTATTACAGCGAAAGCTGTAATAGGAAAGCTGTAATAGGTCGTGGAAAGTGGCAACGCGAGAGAAACGGGGACGACAGCAGAGAAACATAAAGAGCAGCAGAGCGCCTGTCCTCTGGTCTATGTTCATTCACTGTCGTCCACGCTTCTTTTAAGCTACCACTTTCCACGGCGAATAACAGACTAGCTAACACGAAGATAAGAACCGAAGTACTGTTACTGCGCACAGTTATTAATGGATGACAACAGCTAAACGCAAACGCATACCTGCAGCGAATGCGATCTGTGAGACGCTCGAAATTGTCATGCTTGAGACCAGCGAACAACTTTGTAGGTCATACAAGTAACGAATAATCACGGCGGCAAAGTATTTTTGTACAAAAAATTTAGTCAGAAAATGAAGGAAGTCTAATATTAGGGTATTTCCCACACAAACAGCACGATTTCCCCAGCCCTCGCTATCAAGGACTGGTTAGATCTGAGACCCTGCCGAAAATGAACTACGTTCCGCCTTGTCAAAAGTTTAGAGCCCAGAGGTTGTATTCAAAGCCGTGAAGTAGCATTCGTGGAAGTCCCACCCGCTGTAGGAGGCAATACCGGAAATCGTCTTATATACAGAATATTTTGATCAGTTGTGTTACATTTTGAATTTTGAATTGTGTTACATGCCATACGGTTTGGCTGCGAAAGTTCTAAAAAAGGGGGGTACAATACTCAACAGTTAGCAACCCTTGGTGTCCCTGTTACAACAGCATCTTTAAGAACGCAGTGGAATTTCTGGGCCATATCTTCAAACGCAGCATGCATCTCGCTGTTAAAAACCAATACACCTGCTCTGTTTGAAGAGACGCTAAGAGATAAATTTGTCCTGGTCCGGGGTCAATTCAATTCAATTCAATTTCGAATCTGGTCCGAATTCTGGACCAGGAAAATATTTTTCTTCAGCGACGAAGTTTCTGTAAAAGCTGTAGCGCATAGCTTTCCTTTGTAGCCGTATGGCCGTGTTTTGGTGGGTGCTAATGAGTAATTACTCCATTAATACAAATCTACTCTACACTAGAGAAAACCCTTCAGTAAGACTATGGGTGTGTGGAGGGAGATAACAGAGAATTAAAGAGGCTCGGCCATGTTGACTTAAGTAAAGCGCATCGATAAAGGCCCATTGTGAAGGCAGAGCTGTCCGAGCAAACAGACCGCTCAGAAAGTAGAAAGCATATTGCGATGGTATTTAAGGTGAACAGCTCCGCTAAACAGCTAAGGAAGTATGTCTGTCAAATGGAGCCCACAATGACATTTGCGTTGCCCGTCACTCGTATACAGCCTCACGACATCCTAAGGCCGGCAGGTTCTGCAGTAGCTGAATGTACACAAAAACAAAGCTGTTTCGCCGATGGCAATCAAATTCTTTGCTAACATCAGGATGACATCAGTGGCAGGCATGTTTTTCCAGTCAGTTTCTTGACGCTCTGGACTACATGGCCACGAGCGGAACTCATTAGAAGCTGCACAAGTAGCGTAAAGGTGATGTTCTTAGTTACAAGCAGGACTGGAGAACATAGGCGGCAACTGATGGCAAGTGCGCACAAGCTACACTGTTTTTGAAAACTCTCTCGTCAGTTTTTAAAGCCGCGCGTCGACGTGGATTGAACAGCCACAGATTTGCATTTCCTCTCACAAGGAGAAAAAAGGCCCTGCATGCAGTTTGCATACAGGGCCAACGAAATGTAATCTGTAATTTGCATTTTCGCGTCAGAGCTTCAGCGTGTCCTCTTTTCTCTCATTAAGCGAAAGCGCGGCACTCTTCCATTCAAATCACCCGTTCCAGTGCCTATACTCGAGAACATAACAAACCAAAGTAGGTTCGGTGTAAGGCACTAGAGCAAATTAGAGCTCCAAGTCGGGCGGTGCAACCTGCATAGCCCTAATCGTCACCACTGCGCTGTGTGAGGGCTGTACAGGCGCACGTAGTCGACACGAATTCGAGCCTTCTCTACACGCGGCCCTTCTCTCCGTGGTATACGCTCGCGGCACCGGATAATCGAAACGCGCACGGAAGCGACACCACGAGCACGCAAAACAGCAACCGCGCGCTTGTACGCGTCGTACAAAACCGCCTGCCCCGCACAAATCGACCGGCACGCGGATCGAGTTCTCACTTCTGCCCACACACACGCCTTCCCAAACACGCCGGACGCACAGGAAAAAAGAGCGCGCTTGTAGGGGTGGCCGATCCTGGCTTCCCGGGGCCGTGGGTCCGGGCCGCGGCTGAGACAATGGCACTCCAGGTGCGACGCATCGAGCGCGGTCAGCGGGGGCTCGCCGGACAACGGCGTCCGCTTGTCCCGAGGCGTGACCGCTTCGGCCATCGCGGTTCCCTTTTGACGGAAGGCCGGCAACAAAAACCGCCGCCGAGGCAGCCAGCACGCGAGCAGTAATGGCGTGAGCCGTCGCTGAATGGGTCCGCCGCCGCGTCCGCTACGAGTGCATGCGCCCGAATAAAGCAACGTCACGACGCAGAGCGCGCTGGCAGCAGCCGGAGAGACAGCGATTCGCCGCCGCTGCTTATTGAAAATCCATGGGCTGTGTACAGCGATCCTGAAAGCGTAAAGGGAGACAGCAAAGGCTGCAAGAGTAATAAAGATTAAAAAAAAAAAACAATAGCAGTAGAGAGAGAGAGAGTCTATCCAGACTCCTGCGGGAACGGTGCATCTTAAACTTTTGAATGAGCTCTTTGATACTTGGTGGACGAATATTTACAAACGCACGTTAAGAATAAAGACATCGTGCTCTGTTTGATGTCATTGCGACTGGGATGGCAGCAATAGGCTCAAATGCTACGTGAGACGGTCGTTTTGTAGGCATATAACAGATTCTCCCAGCTGACATTTTTCTCTCGGCGTCTTCTCGAATTTGTCGCTGCCGTCAGGAGTTTGGTGAAGTCTGTACCGCGAGTGTGCCCTTCGTGCAGACCGGTGGCACAATGTTGTTCGCTGCGCCGGTGCCTTCGAGTACGCCACAGCCTCGTGAAGGCGCGAGCAGTCTACCTAGAAACCATTTCAAGGGGGTGGAAATAGCTGGCCGGTTTTCCGCTGCCTTACAGCGCAGGCAGCCCTCGAACAGGGATTTTGATATAAAACAGTGCCATGCGGGCTAAGTAACAGTGTGCGGCAATTCCTAAGAACGCTTCAATACGCGAGAACTTGCGACACAAACAAAATAACAAAAGGCAGTTTCGTGGAGGGGAAGGAGCAACTTCCGTTACGTAACGTGCGTGCGCGTAGTGAGCTTCTGAAGCAGAAAATTACACCTGCAAAGTGTCGATGATGTTATTGCTGAGTAACACAGCTACGTAACTGGGTAGATTACTGCTAAATAGTTCCTGAAGTTTTTGCCAAACCGATCTTCACATGGCACCACCGATTACCTTTTTTCCTTTTCTGGCTGCAAAGCTCACAAGGATGGACTAGTCGACAGATGCAGCACGCCAATTTCTGCACAGAATGTTGCATACGACAGAATAGAGCCATCGAGCTATAGTTACCCACCTACAGCACAGATACACCTGATGCCATTTATTACGAAATAGGCAACTGCCCATCCCATTTAATGTTAGCTGAAGGGAAAACGAAGAGAGCAACTTTTTTTTACCTACATTTCCTCCGTGTCTGCTCCTCGTCTAACACAAAATAGCTAATTTTCTTTCGAAAGAAAAATCTTTGCAGCTAGCAAGCGTCCCTCGTTTCGGGCTCTAAAACGGGGACGTGTGACCGGGTGCTAACAGCAAAGGCGACGACGACCCAGTGAACGTCGGCGTTTAGGAAGCGCCTTCGGAACGGTCCTTCAAGCGCTGTGCGCTAATTTCGTGTATCTTCAGAAAAAGAATTGAGTCTAAAATAGAAAACGAGTGTGTTTGCGTCATGTGCGCGTTTCTCTGCGTCGGTTGCTGCCGTTATCACAGGCTGAATTGGTGCTATTGTTTCGCTTCCCCCTTAACAACCGCTTGACAACCCCCGCATACGCTGAGATCACTTGCACATCTATGAAATCGACGCAGAAAATGGAGCAGTGCCGTTGTCGCCGTCGCTCTGTAAGAGCGTGTCCTTGAATTTTTCGTCGTTTCAAGAGCACAAGATGCCGGTCGACCGCAGAGCTACTTGCAAGGACGCCGCCCGTAATGGAGGCTTCACGCGGAGTGGATTGTCCGTTGACTGAACGAGGCGCCGGAGGGCGCTACTGTCACGAAGTAGGGCACGCCGCTGCCATTTCCATCGTGCGGGACCCTCGGGAAAGAAAAAAAAAACTGTGTGGTGAGCTGCTTTAGTTTCAAAGAAGCTTTAACGACAACAACAATAACAGCAGCAACATCAGTGGCAATGGCATTTTCCCGGAAACTAGGACGCGTTCCTGATCCATTTGGGGGCGCCACTTTGCATTCCTCACCGCATGTGGGAAAAGGAAAAGGATTGCGGCCGTACAATAGCAAGGTTCTCTGAGACATGCAACGGAAATAAAGAAAGAGAAAAAAACAACAATGAAAAGCTTTAAAGGTCAAATAAATTTCGCCAGAAATAGTAAGCGCATATCTGCCGCCGCGGTGGCTCAGTGGCTATGGTGCTCGGCTGCTGACCCGAAAGACGCGGATTCGATCCCGGCCGCGGTGGTTGAATTTCTTTGGAGGAGAAATTCTAGAGGCCCGTGTACTGTGCGATGTCAGTGCACGTTAAAGAACCCCAGGTGGTCGAAATTTCCGGAGCCCTCCGCTACGGCGTCTCTCATAGCCTTAGTCGCTTTGGGACGTTAAACCCTATGAACCAAACCAAACCAGTAAGCGCATATCTACTGTTTCAGCGTTCACACACCGAGCAGGCATCATCCAGGCTAATTTCTTTTAAATTATGTCATGGCTTATTCGAAAGTACACTATGACGGAGTGCACAAGATACAATCTGCACGAAAGGAAACAACCAGTTGTCATGGAAGAAAACAATATGAAAAGTATGAAAAGTCTATTTTGGTAGAGAATAAATATACCAGGACTGCGTGGGATGTCAGCAGGCGAGAGTGTCCTGGTAGGCTGCACAGGAGAGGTACAACGGAGCAGATTTTCCGTGCAGACGGAATATATGCAGCAGAAAGTATGGGAGCAGAAAATCGGGTCAAATATTAGGCGAGAGTATATCAATTAAGAGCGTTTCTTGCAACAATAAATCACTCAAAAGGCGCATATTTATTTACTAAAGGTGGGAGTCAGCGTCATTTCCTTTTTTTCGTTTCCTACGTCCGTGACCTGTAGTGGGCCACGTCACCGTGGCACACTGTCAGCCACAACGCCATTTCTATTTCCGTAGCTTGGTTCCCTCCGATTTTCAAAGGTAGGCTGGCTCTTATGCAAGAGCAGGTCATGATACAACTGAAGTCATAAGAAAACAAAAAATTACGGTCGATTTGCGTAGTTAGATCATATGCGAATTAGGTGCGCTAGCAGTTCGGTTTTCACTTCGGTTCAGGTGATCAGATCCATAGTTCTCTGATGGCAGTTGTTCGGAGAGCGACATTGGGTTAATGCTCGTATATGCGCAATTAGTAATTCTCTACTTTATATTCATAGATCCCGCGGAGCCTTCATACCACTCGTGGCGCGGTGGGGCAGCGGTTAAGCTATGTGCCACTGCCGTGCGATGGCAGGTGCTGCCTTCAGTGGGGCTCGTGATACCCAGGTTGCACTACCCGCGCAGCCTCTGGCAACTAATCATTGATTGAACTACTGCTGCCGCGGTGGGCAGTGGCAAGTGGGCAACCTAAGAATTTACACAATTATTGAAAATAGGCTTTCTGAGTTACAAGAGCGCTTTTTTCGGCATAGCATCGTCAGCGCTGTAGTACACCACAATGCAGCTAGGACGTGCTAACTAGCAGGCTGGTTAACTAATATTGAATAGTTAAATTTCTAACTATTACTGATAGGCTCCCTAATTATAAAGAGGCGTGTAGCCTGCCGTAAGTAATATCCATATCAGTTTTTACAATTTGAAAACGAAGTTACCTTCGGCGCTGTGCCCCAACAAATTTTGGCTATTCGACGAGTTACATGCACTGGAGAGGTTGCGTTGCCTGCAAGCTTCTCGAAAGCGCATGCATCTTGGCGCGATGTAGCAAAACTTGTTGGGCACCAGCGCCGACGGCTGAGTGGCAATTATAAGTGCTAACGCACTAATACAGGTCCTGACGAACGAACTAAATGTCAAACTGTAACCAGGTCTTGGTATACAGCCAGACGTTACAGACGATTTATCCAAAGCGCAAACATTTTGCTAGTATCGCAGAGCTCAGAGTTAGCCAAGGTTGCATCAATGTGGTATATACTTTTTTCGAATGCACCCGAATCATTAAAAAAACTCTTTGGGGAGCTAATGACGCTAGTAATGTTTTGTACTTGCCAGAGTACTTTGCTGTTTGCACAGTACCCATTCGCATGCTTGACCCATCGGCGCTCTTACCTAAATGCACGGCAACGAAGAAGACTTCGCTCAGAGGACAGTCAAGCAACGTACGTGAATTCTGTTTGCATTAAAAAGAATATTGACGCTTAGGTGGCTTATGCAAAGCCAGATTTTAATCTAGGTTTTGTTTCCTGCAGCAAATTATCAGAAAGAGTACATAATAAAGCTTATTCTTTGCCCCTCTACATCTAATCCAAGACAGGTAATAAAATTCGTTAAATTAGATCGATCAGACCATAGGCATCGGTAACAGATCTGCATTGTGAATTCAGCCCAATGCAGCGAATTTTTTTCTCACAAATGAACTGAAAAATCTCGCAACGGATATAACAATCTCACCTACACTGTAACTTTGGCGTCAGCTTTTGTACTTCTCAGAATTCCAACTTGAGCAATAAATTCGATTTTCACATTTTTTATTGCTGCGCAGGTGAAGAATTGCGAACTGAGAGCTTCAAAACCACCAAAACTTGCCAATTCTTCCCTATAAATGGTAACGGTTTATGAAACACATAAGCGAGGGCCTATGTCTAAAATATGCCCTTCTCTGTAACTTGGTATTAAATATTTCGTTTGACCGACACAGGCTCCATCGAAATATATGATCGGGTGCACAAAAAGGCTACTTGGTCGTCATAGTGTACATGAATTTCATGAAGAAAACTATTGACAGAGATGCGATGATTACTCAGAGGCAAGGAAGGAAGCTATGTTTCATTCAATGGGGACACAGTGCGCCAGTGGCGATACGCTGCAGCCTGCGTGGGCAGGAGTACGGATGGACAAGCGGGCTTAGTCAAGTACAGGGCCATAGTTCAGAGCCATACACAGGCACAGTTCGGCGAAGAACGGGTCAGAATAGAGCTAGTTTCATAATGTTACCTGTGCTTTATGTTAGGTGTCCGAACAGGTTTAAGCATCGTCAGACAAGCAAATAAAATGTACTCGTGCTTACACTGACATGGCTGACCCATTCACGTGACTGGCTCAATACCTGCTGTATTATTAAAAATTCTACGTATCTCATGCTGCCATGTAGCGTGCATTCTTTCACTCGGAAAGGATACGCGTTTCCTGGTTACAAGTTTCACAACGCAACACTGGCGCGTTTCGTAAAGCTTGCTTCTCCTCAGTTACACATACAAAGTGGCGAAGCAAGCTGAGCAGGAAAGAGAATCGCCTTGACGTTTCGCCGTTTGTCAAGAAATAAGACTCGCAGACAAATAAGTTTATTAGACTATTTACATATAGTTGCGTAACATGCACGTTCATTTGTGGCGGCATAATTAAAACTACCTATAGCCTTATTTGTTGTCAGCAGCGCTCCAAACTTTAATCTCATTTTTCAGATCCCGACGTAACCTCTGCGTTAAAGAGCAAAGTCACTTGCCCTATCGAACTGTGCTATACGGAAACAATCTTTGAACAGGCAACATGTCTTTTTCACAGTCTAATGTTCGGACTACCGCACAGACGTCCTATATGATGCAGGTCACTGGGCAAGCTGGTGATTTTACAGGGGGTAATCAGACACAACGGTATTTTCGTTAGCCTGAACTGGCTACCGACAAAGCATCTAGTCGCAACGAGTGCATGCTTCTGACAAAGCATTCCACAGTTCCGCGGCTGTAGTATCGTAAAAATCATCAGCACCAGCTCGCCCACAAATGTTCGAAACCGCTAAAGCCCCGTCGAAAAAAACCGCCCTAAGGGCTTCAGCGAATCTAGTAAAAGCTCTATCGCGGCGCACTGATCCTGAAGGAAACCAGAGCTGTCTTAGGCTGATGGGCAAGGGGCACGACAGATATGAATTTCGGCTATCATTAGCTCGACAGCAAAGTGGAAATGACGCGCATCCTCGCTTGACACGTCTTCCTCTCTTTCAGAAGAAAAGAATGCTTCCGTTGAGTGCGCAGTGGCCTTCTTTAAAGCGGTTGTACGGGTCTCCAAGGTGACCAACACTGACATGCTACACTCTAAAATGGTCTAACCTGCTGCCTTCCCACTCGTAGACATCATTCTACCCCCCCCCCCCCCCCCCCCCCCCCTTTATGTTTACTCTCCTCGGATTACTTCACCACGAAGCCCGCGTTACAAATCGCAGAAGCGATGGCCGCCTCACCGCTGACACTTAAAAAAACTTTATGTCGTCGAAATGCGCGCGTCGTAGTGAAAAATCTCTGCGTTTTACTTCGTTTTACTTCAGAGCGTGCTGCTTCGTTTGCCTGCTCGCAGAATGATGCAGAGCGCCAGCGCGGTGGTCTCGGCGGCGGCGGTGGCTGCGGCGGCCGGCGTGGTGGCCGGCGGGGGCCGCGAGCCCCTGTGCCGCGTGTGCGGCGACCGGGCGTCGGGGCGCCACTACGGCGTGGCCTCGTGCGACGGATGCCGGGGCTTCTTCAAGCGCAGCGTCCGTCGCCAGCTGCAGTACGTCTGCAAGGAGGGCGGCACGTGCGTCGTCGACGTGGCCAGGCGCAACCAGTGCCAGGCGTGCCGGCTCGCAAAGTGCCTGCGCGCCGCCATGAGGCCCGAAGGCGAGTCGCACTGTTTTCCGCAACTCTTTGGTCATGCCCCCCGCTACCCATCGGGCTCATGTATCGAAATCCGGCGGCCTCATGGGATCGAAGCTATAGCTGTCTGTTGCGTCACCTGTGTGCAGCAAAAAGAACCGTGTGCGAGTTAGTACCTCCAAGATGTCGATCTAGCGAGTGACGCGGCGGTGCCACCCGGCAGCAAAATGAGTGAAAGCTAAAAAAAAAGCAAAAATATAACAGTTCGACAGATTAATTAAAAGCTAGAGTAAGCAATAAATTTTAGCTCTTTTAAATATAGTTACGCTGAATGCGACGGTTTTATTTGTCATTTTTCGCTCCCACCTGGCGGCTCTCTATGCTAACCTACACGAAGTGGCCGCTGAGAATAGCCGGTTTTCGAAGCAAAGTTGCTCACTAGGTAGAATCAAAGAACTTCGGTCCCTTCTGCACCCTTCTCTATGCCCGCCACCTACGCACACAAGCAATTGACTACACGTCTCCTCACAGTTTTCTATTTTTCCTCTTCGCTGCGGCACACTCAGAGAAGTTCGCGAAAACCTCATAGCCAAAAACACTGCCAAAGTCTGCTTGCTCGCCCTTATATTTACCGGCCATCCCATCTATGCTCCGCGCTGACTTCTTCCCCTCAGATGTTCAGGGGAGTTCCAAAGAAAAACGCCCAGATAAAAACGAATGCGTTGCCTACCTACTTCTTGATTCATGGTTAACAACGTGAATCAGTCTTATTCTGCGCATCTCAGAACAACCTAGCCATAGCGAGACTAAGTGCTGAGGACGATCATGAACTTCAATGAAACAAGCTTTCTTTATCTTCTCTACCCAACACCGCGATGGTATTTGCTTCAAAATATGCAGCACATCTCTGCTGAATAGAAATAACTGAGTAGAGATCGAAAGTATTGAACCTCTTTTTGTCTCACGATGTGCCGCACCGAGGCTTTTGAAAGCGAGAAAGCCCGCCGCCGCGGAACTCGCAGACAGCGATCAGCGGGCCAAGAGCGTCGCGCGCTCGGCGAGTCGCGAGGCCCGGCCCCGTCAAATCCGCGGCAGCTGCTGGGCCTCCCACGCTTGTCTCGGTGGCAGCGCCAGGCGGAGAGGAGGGGTCGCGGAATCTCCGCTCCTCACCGCTGCATTCTGGCGGCAGAGGGGGCAAGTGCTGCGGAGGAGTAGGCTCGAGGCCTCACACGGATGGATTTACTGCCATTAAGTGCTTACTGCCTTAAGTTTTAATGGCATTCGTGCGGTGCCACACGCATAAATTTAATGGCATTAGCCTTACTGCCATTCGCGACCTACTGAGTTCGCCACAACTCATTAGCCCGTGCAATGCGTACTCTCGTTCTCATTCCACACGCAGAAAAGCATGCAGCTTTGTGAGTAACAACTTCCTAACCAGTAGGAAATGGTTAATTCTTAACTTTCAGTCAGATGAGACATCTATACCGGATTTTCGATGCGAAAAGCGCCATTTTAACCAGCCTTATTGACAGGTACTCTCGACTTGGGTGCTGACAAGCGAGTTTATGGCTACTTTTTCGACTTGTAAAGCAGGAACAGCCGTATTTTCTGGGAAATTGCTTTTACATTACATTTGAACAACATTCCCGATATATTGTGCTCATTAGGAATGTTTATATTCAGATGAAACTTTTGACTACCTTTTGACTACCCTTTCGATAATGGCATTAAATGTGGACGTGTAGCACCAACTCCGAAAATAATGACATTAACAATCTTAAGGCCTTAAGCATTTACTGCCATTTCTTGTGCGCGTGAGGCAGGGGTATAAGTGGCGGTGCGCGAATGAAACTGTAACCAATCTGCACGACGTAAGCGCGTCGTAGGGCATGCTTAGACGAATGATTTACTGTGAACTCCTGTAAGATCCTTCGCAGAGCAATATTTGTGCGATCAGTTTCATGAACGTCTTCAGAAGCCCACTGAAGGCTCGAAGGCTCGAAGTACTGTTTACGAGGAAGGGCTTGAACGATGGCACATAAAACTGAAGGATGCAGAGATCCAGTCATATTTTCAGGTATTTCTGCTCATAGAACTTGGTTGGGCTTCAAGCATCAGATAAAAGGAGCGATCACATTGTCCGTTCAGCATCCGGCCAATGTACAGTCCTGAAGGCTTCCGATGCACCTTACAAGTACAGTTCGAATCAAACGCACGTAACGCGGCATAAGCCAGAAAACAAATTTTGAAAGCAATAGGAAATACAGCTAAGCGACTGTTTCCATTGTGGGAATAATGTTTAGAACACTTTTAGGCGAGGATAAGTTTCCCAAAGTTTCGCACTTTCTTGTCGCTGAATTTCTTCTTGTCATCTGGCTAGTTGCGCTGAAAACGCGCCGAAAATACATCCTTTGGCTGCGATGGTAATCGCGTAACGGGTAACGGCGAGGGTAATCGCGTTTTCGAAATTCTAAAAACTGATATGCTATTAGTAAATGCCGGCAACAAATCTCTACTTGCAATCGGGCGCCTAACAATAACAGTTAAAATGTTAACTTATAGAATTTACTTAATCACTTAACTAGTTAACATACTTCGCTTCTTTTTGGACGTCTGTCAACACTGGTATTACTATGCCGCAAAAACTGCTGTTGCCCTCAAAAAGGCGTATTTTTAAAAGTTAGTGGCGGGCTTCCCCGAAGTACCTCTTATAGCTCCACAAGCCTCTCATATCCTCATCGTGCGTGTTTTGTTCGAAGAAGACAAACCGCGGGTTCGCATTACGCTAACGAGCGGTATATGGTGAGCGCAGAGCAAACCCGCAGCTTCGGGACGAGCTGGGAGGCCCGCTACCGCAGCGAGCAGCGATGTGCTCACAGACGCCCACGGCACGTGGCCAGGCGAGACTGTCACGCGACGCGCTGCCACTGAGCCGGGATCATCGACGCCGCGACGTGTTGGCAGAGGCGTCGCTAAGGGCGGGTGTAGCACGGGAGGCAGCAGGGGCACCGCACGCGATCGCAAGCCACCCTCTAATGGGCGCCAAGCGGAACCGCCGCAGCACGAGTGACGCGCGACCGGCGGCGGCCACTGTACAAACAGCCGCACCCGGCGCAAATCGCGTCACGGGTGGCTCCGGGATCGGTGTTTGCGGTGACGGCAAAATCGAAGCCTAACGCCTGCCCTGCCCACAAACGTAGCACTTGCCCGGACGATATGTCCGGGCAATTCTGGGCAAGTAATTCGCGTAAGCTATAGAGTTAAATTTAAGGCTGGAAGCGCAATGGATCAAAGCCGGCTCGCTTGCCACGGCTGTCGTGGAAAGGCGCATGCAAAGAAGGAATACTTATGAGGTTAGCGGTATCGAACCTGCTTAAAGACAACAATAATATAACGTGGCCGAACTACACAGGCTACCATATTAGAATTCATTGTATAGTGTTAGTGCGAAAACGCAGTATGCTCCCAGTCGCCAGAATTCACGCTCCTTGCTTGAAAAACCGCGTTAAACAAGACTGGTAGGGTGCTTTTCAGAAGTGAATAGGCTTGGGCATGTCGGTGATACACTGTTACACGGAAAAGACAGCGCGAAATCACGAAAGACGAGAACCAGACACTTCAAATGAGCTTTCACTGCGGATCCGGAGCGTATATGTACAGCGTCAATCACACTTAGAGGGAACACGGCTCCGCGTGGCTGCGCACACAAAGAGCACCATTGCGAACAAGCCGTTAGCAAACCCGTGCAAAGCGGCAGATGACACGAAGCGCAACGTTGAGGTCTCTCTTCTCGTGTGCCACTCTGCATGGATTCATCATCGGGTTAGATGCAAGGGCACTCCGCAGGTACGTGGCCACGCGGAGCAGTGTTCCCTCTAAGTGTGATTGACCCTGTGCACAAAACCGAATCTGCAACTCAAAGAATAACGTAGACAAAAAAGATAAAACACTGGCACATGCCACCTACGCCATGAAAGCAAGCTTTTTCCTTGAAAGTGCCACAGACGTCCTACTGACGCATTCAACACATGCCCACATGCACGTGCTATCTGGGCAGCGTCCACGATCTCCCTAGTCAAGCTGTTGCGGTGGCGATGCTCTTTCCGTATACAGGACGGCAAGATCGTCTTGAGTCGCATTTTTACATGGGCAGCTAGTTGACCGTCTGTGGCAATGTTACAGAGTTTTATGTTGTGTTCTTGCAGACGCGCATCCAAACATCGGCCGATTTGACCATTGTAGTGCCTGCTACATGAGAGTGGAGTTTTGTAGACTACGCCCCTCCTACAGGGGACGTACGCATCTGTGTTTAATGGCGCAATCAGGCTGCCACGCTCGCGTAGGGCAGCTCAGCTTGCACAGACTCAAAAGCTTTTAGAGGCTGTAAACAACCCCTTGACACCCGTACGTTGCCCTTTCTTAAGATTGCGAGAAATCTTATGCAGGTAGGGAGCCACTGGTACCTTTCTTTTTTTTTGTCTCTTTTTTCTTTCTCTTATCTTCCGCTCCCTGTTTTTACGCGTATGCAAAGCTGTGCAGTAAAGGAGGCTTGTTGGCTCTAGGCTCGTACAACCAACGCAGGTGATCATTTTTAAAACGCAGCCGCAAACCTAAAAGGCTAACGCTGTCTTGCTCGGGTAATCCACAGGTAAAAGTGAGTGGTCTGAAACATGCATTAAAAGCATCTAAAATACGCGAGACAATAGTCTCCCTAAAATCTAATGAACAGTCTGAACTAGTGCTGACAATAGAGTCAATAAACGCAGATTTCTCTAAAACAACTAAAAAGTCATCAACGTATCCAAAAATCTATAAAATCCTAAGATTCCCTAGCTGCTCAAAAAGAGACTTGTCCAATCGAGCTCAATGTTACAAGGCTAGATTACACGATAGGCAGGAAGATGAGTCGCTGTATTCCGAGTATCCACGTATCCTCCTTGAGGACGCGCATATAAACTAACGAAAAGCAAAAAATTGCCAAGGAGGGTTCGAAGTGGCCGACTTTGCAGCCATCTTGGTGCAAACAAGAGCTAGCGCGCAGTGACAAAAACAAGCTACTCGAGTCGTGCCAAACGCGCTGCGAGTCTCCCATGCTGGAATAGCGGGATGTGGGCGCTGCGGGGAGGGCGGAAGTCAAAAAAGAGAAGGCCAAGTGAACCGTCTCCTTACGACAGCGTACCAAACTATGCTCTCTGCCATGCACATTCGGAGGTGCCAGTGGCAGCACGAACCTCCATAAGATGCAGCCTGCTTTCTGTTCCATGCAAGTGTACTTCCCCCTGGTTTTTCATGGACTCAACGCACACAGCTATGCTGAGGCGATCTGCCTGAATGAGTGCCTCATAAAGGCGAGTGTGCCAAGACGTGGCTAGTTGTCAGTCCTGCATCGTCCTTGTGCACCTCTGCAACGCTTTCAAGGCCACAAAAGTCGGATGTTTACATCGCCACATTCGCAACGCCTCTCCGGACATTAAAAGAGGAGAAAAAACATGCGTTGAACTATTTTCTCTGCGTAATCATTATCTCGAGACTGGCCGCGAGCAGCTCGCACTTGTCGCTTTACGTTGTCACGTGGAGCAGCGAAGACTGAGCTATCGCTACCAGGGAATTCTAATCACGTCCTAACTAATTTACTACTACCTTGGAGAAACGTCGCCTCAGTACTGCTGGCGACGATGGGTTTTTTAAAGATTATTCAGGGACACAGGTCTCGTATGTTCTCTGTGAAGAGTGCTTTGTGTTTATGAGCGTGTGCACCACTTTTATGTGACTGTCCGTCGCTGCATGTTAGACCATCCTCAGCTGGAGTAGGCTGCCAGGTACATTACGGGGCTAACACCTCCAGCTGTCAGGAAAAGGTGCCGCTGCCTCTTCCGCACCAAGGCCGCGCCACAAACGCAGCCGAACAGTGCACTAAATGCAGACATAACCACCGCAGTCAAGACGTTGGCGTGCGAGCCTGTGCAGCCTTTTCAAACGGATACAGCGCACAAAGCGTGTCATCTCAGCGCGGCCTCAAAGTTCGCGGAACATGCTTGGAGGCGCGAGGCTACTTGAGCCAGCCTGCAGGGTGCAAGTGGTGCTCCTCCGGATCATCCAGGAGCAGCTGCTATGCAGTAGAGAGCATATAGTGTGACGAGGAATAAGTCCCTCGAGCAGATAAGATAATATGCCCACTGTGCAGGTGCGCACACGCGACCAGTTTGTCGATTCGAGAGCGCTTGCTCTAGAGTCCTATGCTGGGTGCCCGTACCAACTCACATCATCATCCTCATGGCCACCATTAACCTAATAAGCAGAAATACCAGAGAGTTTAGGCCCATTGCAATACAAGGGTCACTCCCATTGACCTTCGATTAGCCCTGTCCTATATATATATATATATATATATATATATATATATATATATATATATATATATATATATATATATATATACAGGGTGTCCCAGCTAAATGTAACCAAACTTTTAAAAAAGGCGAAGTGTCCTAATCCAGTGAAACCACCTCAGGGTTGTTCATAGTCGCGTGGCCTAGTCTTGAGTATTTTTTCGCTCTTCAAAGTTAATTAATTAGCTAAGTTTAATTAGCTAACTTTTTAATTATTAACTTGAGGAAGAAAGTGTGAATGCAAAAGTTTTAGACCACCTCGAAAGACCGCTAGTAGTGCGGTTTCCGTCAAGTTA
Source organism: Amblyomma mixtum (assembly GCF_055824585.1). NCBI lineage: Eukaryota > Metazoa > Arthropoda > Arachnida > Ixodida > Ixodidae > Amblyomma > Amblyomma mixtum. Next base: position 38,166,725 of record NC_143016.1, on the reverse strand, counting down.
CGATTTACGTAGCTTCATTTATTGGCCTTAAAAGAAAGTTTTCACATGACCAGCTGCTCGCTCACTTCTCTGCTCCAATGTGCACCCAAAGTCTCATCGAGGAGAGGACTTCAGAAAAAATGGATTTTATTCTTTAAGGCGCGTGTTGGGACGTTGAAGTGGCACAGTTGTCATGTGAAAGCTTTTTCTTATTGTGCGGGTTGTGGTTAAAGGCCGGTAAAAAAACTACTTTACGTAAATATTACTTTGCTGCAAATGTCTCAGTAAGCTGTTTCTCAAAGCGATCTACAACTTTTCCATTGACACTTTGTTCCTCAAGTGAATAATTAAAAAGTTTGTTAATTAAGCTTAACTGATTAGTCAACCTTGAAGAACGAAAAAAATACTGCAGACTAGGTCACGCGACTCTAAACAACCCTCATTTGGTTTGAGACGGCTAGGACACTCCGTGTTTTTTAAAAGCTTGGTTACGTTTAGCTGGGACACCTACGCCCTGCGAATTTTCTAACTTCCTCTCTTCGCCTGACCATCTGCCTGTTTCCGTTCTCTTGAAGTCCATCATGTTCCTTTTAAACCCAATAAGTTAACCGTTGTCTGCATTCCATATACCGCCCCAATCCACCTTCCATGCAATAGTTGTGATCAAGTCAGTAACCCGAATACTTTCTCACACCACGGCGGTCTCCAAGTTCTGTGCAAATCACAGGAAGATAATAGCAACAGAATGCCAGTCACAGCCGCCGCGCGACCTGTGCGGCAGAACTTCCGTGTGAGCGCAAAAGTGCAGATTCCGTTAGCAAGAGCAGAGCTGACGCGCTCGAACACTTTCGCCTCTGGACGGACGAACCCACGTGGGAGCAGAGCGCTGCGCGACGCCAGCCGCATCCCGCTGCTCTCTTGCTTCCTTCGAATCCCCCGAGCTCGCCGCCGCACTCGAGGCAGGGACCGCCGAAGCAGCAAGCAGCCCACGAGAGGCGCCAACCGGCGGGCGTTAGTGCGCTAAAAGCCAAGCGCGTCCACCCGAGCCAACTAATCCTGCTGCAGTGTACGCGCGACAGCGCTGATGCCAGCCTGCAGCGAGGGCTTGAGCGAGGAGCGCGCCCGCTGAAAGCCGCTCTTCACGGTCCCCACCCCTCCTTCCCTTTCTCTTCTGCTCTTTTTCTACTTCTCTCTCAAGCGGCTTGAGCGTCGAGGCGATGAAGCAGCAGCAGCAGCGGCGGCGGCACTCGACGTCAGCTGCAGAAATTTCCGTTCTCGAACGGTAGCGCGGTCGTTTCGCTTCCTGGGGGGCCGTTCTTCTTCCATTGTCGAGTGTCAACCGATTGCCAACTGTCTTTCATTTTATTTTTCTCCCTTCTTTCTCTGTTCTTTCCTCTTTTCTTTTCAAAACCGCGCTTAGCGTTTTTCTTTTTTTAGCATTTCGTTTTTGTGTATTTTCTCCCTCTCTCTCTACTGACGCATCTTGAAATGCCCCAATACCGGTTTAACCTGCTCTCTAAGAAAGTGCGACTGCTGGGTTCGAAATGTTTGCCACCCAACCGGAACCGCAAACACACCGCCCATTTCTGTAAACCTTCCGCAAGAAAACCGTGTCCAGTCGAAAGTTGCTACGCATTTTAATATGAGTGTCACTCATGCTACGAAGTAAATGCTGACTCATTGTTAAACAGTCCGGGAAGACAGGACAGACGAAAGAAAGAACACGCAACACAGCACTGACTCGCAACTGATTTTTTGCCAAATCGCAGCCTAATTAAAGTAAATTGCCCGCTACGCTACTACGGTGAGGTTAGTGCGGCATATAGGGCCCGTTAACTGCCGACTCGCACTGGAAGAGCCTACTGGAGGGGACACTTCAGCTCCGCCTTAAGGTTATGACTCAATAGTGTTGATTGGTAAATGCCCATATATGAAGAATTGGTCATCCTGTACTTTCATTCATAAATCGATGGGAGTACTCATGAAGCGGTAGTACAGCGATTAAGTGATGCGAAACAGCGCCGACAGGCGGCTCTTTCGAACCCAACCCCCGAAAGGGCTTGTGAGACCCAGGTTACTCTCCACGAGCAACCTCTTACGACCAATCATTAACTCTCACCTGCCACGGTGGGCAGGTTTGTGATGACGTCACAGGATCGTGTGACCTCGGTGGCAGGTGGGCCATCTGCCTTTTCGCTCACAATGCCGCCGCCGCCGACGACGACACTGCCGACGAAGGGAGCCAATTAATACTATCGCATTAATATGCATGAACTTACCTCACGGAAACTTTTCGCAGAGCCCAGTGCCAGGCACGGATTCGCTGGTTTTCTTGTCTACGTCCTCTGTAATTTGCTCATAGCAGTCGATGCACGCCTCGCTGCATAGCACGACGCCGCTGGCACAAATGTGTCAGCGCAGCTGTTACGAATATGAAGATGATCACTTTGCCTACTCGGCCAAACTGAAGTCCATATTTGCGTCTCTCATAGCCTTAGTCGCTTTGGGACGTTAAACCCCATAAACCCAAACCCAAGTCCATATTTGCAAGCAAACAGGCCGAAAATATATGAGCATAGTAGCCCCCCAGTCTTTTTCACCGCAACTTTTTCTTGAAGATTAAGTCGTCGTCACACCAGGAAAAATTTATTGGTCTTATTCGGCCGACGCGAAAGCGATCATCGTCGCATTCACTGTGCGCGTTTCCAAAAGAGCACCATAAGCAGCAGCTACGGCCAGCCCCGCCTATAACGCGGACCATCGGACGTCACTAATTACATCAAATGGTTCAGCATATGTTGTCTGCAGCGCCTCTCCTACGCCACTAAAGACTCCTGGAGCACACCAAGCCTTACGAGAATGTGTTGCGCTGGTCAGCAATGCATTTCTTCGTTACCATAACCATTTAGCTACTTACCAGCGAGAACTCACCTCTAAGACATTGGTTGGAACGCCATGCCCTCCGAGAGCATGTGCAAGAGCCGCTCAGCTGCCGACTTATGTACGGCCTTGTAATAAGCACAAAGCGTGTCATTGGCACATTGCATGCTTCTTGCAGCTTCAGATGTATTTCGATGCCGAACCATAGCAAAGACCACAGACGGTGATGCAGTAATGGCACATCAGCTTATTTTTTCACCGCGCTATCCCCTATTCGCGCTATTCCCGAAAGAGCGCGAAGGCAGCTAGGAGCAGTATTCACGTATCTGTCGCTTAACCTTTTCCTGAGATAACGAATGAAAGCGCATAAGGAGCGCTCCGGCTGCGTCACAGTACGCGCAGCACCTATAGGCTAATCCAGGTTCACGCTGACATAGTCGACCACTCGCCTCTGAATACTGTACACAAAGGCAAGTGACACCGGCAATTGGAGCCATCAAAAATTGAGCGTGCAATTTGACAGCGACTACCGCTCATAGGGGAACTTGGATGCGACGACAAGCTACGAACGACTTTTTTGTTTCATCTATTGCACACAGAAAGATCTTGTTCGATATGAGGGCTGTTCAAGTTTACAGCTCCGTGGATGCAAGATGAAAGACGTAGCCTTTCTGTTGCATATCTTGCCTAACATTCGCCCAAGGCAAAGGCGAATGACTGTGCGATGTCAGTGCGAACGTTAAAGAACCCGAGGTGGTCAAAATTTCCGGAGCCCTTCATTCCGGCGTCCCTCATAGCCTGAGTCGCTTTGGGGCGTTAAACCCCATAAACCAAACCAAGGTTTTCTTAGCACAGCGACACCGCTTGGTTCTGAAATGCAATGCAAGGGGCACCCATCAACGCAGTCGGTCTCCATTTTACTACAATACCTTACTCATGTCATAGAACAAATCGAATTACATTTCACGGCATTGCAAACAGCGCTTTAAAAAAATCAGGCACACTTCCGTTACAGCATGTGATAAATATTATTTTGTGCAAGCTAAAAAAGAGCACATCTCTCCAACTGCATCTTGGCAAACTCAGAAGCTATCGTTTCTCTTTTGCATTTTCTCATTCCTGAAAGGTGGGAGAAAAGCGCTTAGCAAATTTACACCATGGTGGTAGTACTGCTTCCTTCCTTGCTAGACGCGTCACGGGTGTCATCCAAGTGAGCTGAGCGACGCAAGACCGGTCTTGCTTTCACGAACGGAAGTAGCCAATGCAGCATCGCGTCTCTGCACAAGCGATGCTCTTATTGGGAAGAAGGCGCGCACCCCGTCAAACTGCAACTTCGTCGCTGGCGCACGAGCAATTTGGATCCACAGTGCTGCACGCGGCGCTTGTGATCCCTTCGAGGGCACCTCTCCGTGTAACGGCTCACGGCTTCGGCATCGTACACCGACCATTCTTGTAGCCACCTGCACAACGTACACAAGTCGGCAATCACACAGGTAGGACTAATCCGCCGGCCGCAAGAAGCAAATTTTAGCCGCCGTTGTGCACAAACGCTAATGGCGTTGGTAAATCCTACATTCAAAAGTAGCCGACGCAGTAACCACGCAGCTGCTGACTCGAAGGCGTCAGCGCGGAACTCGCATGGTTAGCGAGACAGCCGCCTGCAGACGACGCGAGACGTCCTGGAACTGACAGACGTGGACATACTCCTCTACTGGAGGAGCGGCGCTGTCCGAAGACCGACGAAAGTAGCCCATCCAAATCTACAGCGAGTGCTTGGAACGGTCGTCCATGGGTGTCTTGACGTTGGCTGACACATCGTCAACGACCGTAGCAACGATGGTAGCTGCCGAGGCTTCACGGGGAACGACAGCCGTCGACGGCAGCTGGCTAGTCTCCGTGATCACTTCGGATTTGGTCTGCTTGACGACCTCGTCCGTGCTCTTGTTGGTGACGATCTCGTTGGCGTACGTCTTCACCTCCTCTTTCTCGGAAGACGTCACTTGCTTGTCGACGTGCGTGCTGCTTTCCGTCACAGTCTGCTGTTCACCCGGCGCCACCGATGTTGATGCAAAGTTGATCCCCGGCTTGGCGGGAGCACCGCCACCAGAGGCATCCTTGGATTCTGCGCTTTCGAGCGCCTCCGACGCCGAGGCCTCTTCAGCCTGCTCGGGGACGATGCTGATGACGGTCGGCGGCCGGAACACCGGATGCTTCTTGTCGGGCGAGCCCGGCGACTGCGTCTCGGCCTGGTCTTCTTCGGGCTCCTCCTCGCTGCTGCCGCCCTCCTCTTTGCGGAGCATCCGCAACTTGGCTACGGCGATCGAGTCCTTGCGCCGCATGTTGAAGCGGGACGGGGGTGGCTCTGCCGGCTCCTCCTCTTCGTCGTCCCCTTTGACGCTGCTCGCAGCGGCGGCCCGCAAGGCCAAGTCCGCGGGCGGCTTCACCAACTGGGCACGCTGGTACTCGGGCTCCTCCTTCTCAGGCTCCTGCTGGAACTCGAGCTTGTGAGCGTGCTTCCGCTCTAGGTCTTCGTTCGAGGAAGTTCTCAGGATAGAAGCGCCGGGAACGTTAACTGCCGGAAGGGGTGCGGGCGCCGGAGGAGCTTCGGACGTGGTGTCGTCCGCCTCGTGTTCGTCCTGAACGCGGATGGCGACCGGGTGCTTCGAGGGAGTCTTGCGCGACGACGTCTCCGCAACGTCAGGCACCGAGGCTACTACGGTCGAGACAGGAGCACGAGAGCTGAGCGTCGGCTGTGAAGCCGCGGGCGTCGGCTGCGATGCGGCGGAAGTCGGTTGCGATGTTACGGGTGTCGGCTGCGATGCGGCGGGCAGCGGCCCGCTGTCGTACGACTCGACTGTCTCCTCTTGCCGCTTGCTGCGCACCTCCTCGGTGGTGCTGGATTCGATGTGCGAGTCGCGACGTCGCTCGACACCCGTCGCCTGGTCCGTGACTTGTTTCGTGCTCTCCTTGCGCTCAGTGACGGACTTACTGACGGTCTCCAGCATCACCGTCCTCTTGAGCATGCGCAGTGGCGTCGTGGGGCCTCGGCTGGCGGCCAGCCCAGGGGCGGGGCCTGCGTCGGGCGACGCCTCGGCCGACTTGCTGCGGGCGGCCGCCATCGCAAGCACCTGCGCAAGTCGCGTCACAGCTAAGGACCTGTCTCAGCGGGCAGCGCGGCACGGCGCCTCGCGCCTACCGCCGCGTAACGAGCGTGCGCGGGGGGTCAGTGTCCCCAGCTTGAGGGCGCGGCTGACGACCGCTGACAAAACCTCGACTTTTGTGTACTTCTCTTTCACTCTAAACCGTCGCCCCGAGGTTTGAAGCGCGGGGATTGTGAATTGGGCGGCCGATGCACATTGCTAGCCGATGCCGCGTAAATTTAAAACATGAAGCCTAGCTTAAAGAAATTGATTGAAATATTAAAATGAGTTGTAGGCACCTAAGATAGGAAGCTACATAAATGGTGTGCGCACAGCAAAGTGCTGCGAGTATAGTATGCCTCTTCAGAGGAACATTTCAGTTTTTGTTAGAAATTTATTTCATTGTATAGAAATACAATCACGAAGCTAGTTCGTGTTATGTCGAGCAATATCAGGAAGCATGCGCGCGTTCGTGCGCACAGACAACGGATTTATCACCTAACCAGATATAAAACATTAGGAAAATATCACATAAACTCTTTCGTAAAAATACCGGCCAGACAGACAAAAGCTACCACCAAACTACTACACCAAAACTTATTTGCCAAGCGTGAAACGACTCATGCTGATTTTCATAGTTTAGCTTTAGGGATCCATCCAAAATATTCATATTTAAACACGGCACAACACACAGTAAACAACCGCAATTTGATCTGGATGAGATCAATGTTCGAAAAAGTGAAGAGAATACTTCAAAATTACAGACGAAAGCTCCGTCCATCTTGTGACGCCAAATTGCGTTCAGCAATCTTAACTGTCAGCTATTGCAATTGCAAGGCCCTCTCGCCAGTAGGCCGAAATAAATTGTATGCCTTCCTAGAGCAGATTTTGTGTTTTCAGGTAGGAGTGGTGCGATATTTATCACCGCTGAGCTCAGTGTATAAATAGGCAACTCGTCTGCAATTTCAAGTCATTTCCTGGGTTCTCTGCACATGCCTCAAAAGTCGCTGGGCGTTCCTACATTAAATAGATATCACAAATTACTGTCGAACTCAGGACCACGAAAGCGGTCAAACGTTGCCTTGGCCTTCATTTTTTGCAGCCTAACGACTGCTGAACCGTTTCCGTTTAGCATTTCAACGGGCTGTTGAGGACACTGTCATCACTACACTGACGCTAGCTCGCATCCTTCGCTGTTTACCGCAACTCACGGTTGAAGAAGAGTCTCTCAAATCGTAACGTGATTAATTACGGCGGAGCAGCGATGCGTAGCGCTTTACTACGCAGCTCCCTCTCCCCTTTGCCCCACGCTGAAGACACGTCCGTAGAGGTGGAAACGAAGCCCAGCGGGAGCGCTGCAGCATCGACGTCAGCCATCCATCACCGCCTTGGCGTCCTGTCCTGGCGCCGAACCGAGCGTCGCGAATTGCCTTGTCTGCGACTCCCCCTCCTCGGGACCCCGAAAGGCCTTGCGCACTCCTCGCGGTGACAGCGGGCCTACGCCCATCGTAAACGCTTCGCACAGCGGAGCGCCTCGCGCAGTTGCCCCCGTGTTAGCACTCACGGCTGAAGGCATGCGTGTCAGATTTGCCGAGGCTCGTACATTTCCATTCCTGGAAGGTCATCCAAGTAAAGGCACTCGCTAAGACAGGCGATAGAGCTCAAAATGGCGGCTTTTGGATGCGTAGCAGGATGGATTTCAGCGGATGTTTGCCCACCTCGTCGGTTTAGACTGGACGAGCTGAACGACAGTCTGCCGGCGATGGCCCCAGAAAGAATAAGCTCTGCGCGCCCATCCTTACGAATTCCAAGAAGAGCAGGTGCGGTCGCTGTGAGCTTCAGCTTTCGCCCGCGCCACAGCTGTGGTCTGTTCAAGTGTACTGTCGCAACATGGCTCTGCAGCGTAGCAGAGGACAGGAGCGACGGCGACTGCAAAATCAATTCCCCTCACCAAGTCACAACCGCTGCGTAAGAAATCACAAACAAACCCTCAGCCCGTTCGTGTTGTCTCTGCTGCCAGACTACAACGAGCTAAAATAAGCTCCCTAAAGACACCTAATGACAAACAGCGCGACACTTCGGTCGTCTCTTACCTCACTCTGCTGGCACGCCAGTGCTAGAAGCTCACTGTGCGGGTAACCGCAATTCAATACAGAAGGAGTAATCCTGCCAGGGCACTGTTATCAACGAATATCGGGCAAGGCTTTAAGTCCTTCGTCCTTTCTAACGGAAGGCCACGTGAGGATCCGCTGTGAAGAGCTGCAGGAGCGCAACGATATGTTTTTGAAATCTTAGGCGCGGCTGCGCCAGATAAACCCGACCAGCCTTGAACCTACGAGTCCAGGTAGAAAGCTTACAGGCTTACTATGGCTGGAAGGAGGGTAAATCAGTAAGGTACCTTTTCCATTTTTTCCGTCGCGCTTAACCCACTGTGGTTGCCCGCAGCGACCCACATATTTATCGAGGCCGTCCTCTTCATAGTCTCCTTTCTCTCCTTCCAAGCTCGCCTTGACAGCACGGATAGCCCAGCCTCGGTCATGTAAGCAATGTGTACGCTATGCATGTGGCGTGGCTGCTCCTTGTCCAGGTGAGCTTGAACCTGGGTAGTTCTAGACGAAGTCCGACCTCAGTGAAAGCGAACACGGTAAGAATGGACACCGGGAAGAAAAAATATGCATTGGATGCATTACAAATCTTGGTCTGGCTCTCTCGGCCCCGAAGCGCGGTAGAGCGCGTGGCGGTGCTGACGTCCGTACCACTGTTCCTCGCAGCCGTGCAGCACGAGCGAGCTCCGCGGGGCCAGCCGCGTCGGCGTCTGCGCTCCCCGGCGACCCTCTGCCACGGGGCGGGCGTGGGCGACTCGGGTGTGCCCCCGCTCTGCTGCCCGGGGCCGCCGCTCGTGTCGCCGCTCAGAGACCTCTGCTGGACCGCGGCACGGGAGCCCACCGAGCCTGCGAGGACCACCGCTGGTGAGGGACGCCTCACCTGAACCGGAGCCGCCCGAGGTCCCCGAGATTGTATGGCAGTGGTGGGAGAGCATGCACGATGACAATGACGACGTTAAACAATGAAAGCATTTGCCTTTCACCGGAAGGTGAATGTTTGTCCATGTTTTTAGCTTAATTCCCCCCCTGTTTATTGACGATGAGTTTGTGAACGTGCGCTCTGGTCTTTTCGTGCAACCATGCAACCAAACCAAGCGGTGGCGGGACTCTGAGTGACGGAACAGCAGATTACAGAAAAATAGGAAGCCAGGCTGCCTAGGCGGTTCCGTGAGGCACTTCTTTTAAAAACTATCTGATCTTTGTTTCAATGCTCTCTCTCGTGTTTCAGTCCCGCTGGCATGCTGGAAAGTTACAGGGATTTCGCTACAATGTTCACTGCATGGGCCTCTGCTGTGTAGCGTTATATGCAAATACCCCAGCCAATTCAGTTTTTGCTACGCGATATATGAAGTGCTAGTACCAACACTCACCATATGGCAGTACTGACAAATCCGACTGCACTGACCGCACATCCGCCGTTCAGCCCGTTTCAAACGCAACAGCTTCTGCGTCCGAGTTCGCAAATGTCAGGGCATCTTGACAGATCAATGTGTGCCCTGCGTTATTTCAACATTTTTGGGTTCTTGCATTGTCAGTCGCCCTTACGTACTCTGAACAACACGTGCCTTAACGAAAGCGTGGAAGGCCTAAAGCTGTCATATTTGCTTGCCTGAGACACTGTGTAAGAAATGTCAAACGACGTGCTGTGTGACACTTTGGCCAGCGATACGCAACTGAGATCAGCCGCCACTCTTCCATTTCGCTCCCACAGAGATGCTCCCGCGTAGGATCAGAAGCGTGAAAAGCGACGGTGGACGTCGGAAGTCTTGCCGACTGTATCAAATTCAGCAACGGGGTGCACTAGCCACGCCTCCAGCACGACGCGCGCACGTCGTAGCGCCGGAACCAGCAGATAATGCTGAGACGGCAATGACAGCACCCGAGCACAGCTCGGAGACGGCGGCGCTGCGTACCTGATTCGCTGTGCTCCCAGAGGCCGGAGGCGTGGACGCGACGGGAGCGGCGCTCAGGTGCCCTTCATCGTCTGGCTGGCCGTGGTGGCTGAGGACCACCAGCAGACGGGACATTGGGGGCGAATTTCGGCGCGCAGGCCGGCGGATCCATCGAGGGGTCCGGCCGTTCCTCGGCCCACGCCCAGACGACAGGGGGCGCTCCGGCGCGCCCCACTGTCGCTGGCGCGAGCTGTCACTGCGTTCTCTCGCATCGCAGCTGTGGTCAGTTTGCCGCTGCGGACAAGTAATGAGGACGACGATGAAGATGCTATCCTCCACTCGTAATTGGTCAAACGATTCGCCTTCTCATGGACAGACAGCTTGTACTGTTTTCTGCTCCGGTTCTTGTTAACGCTAATTACATTTCCACACTGGCAGTGTACCTCTTGCACTGTCTTGTATCCGGCCCCTTGCGCGACCGCGTTCCCTAAGCAGCGGACGAAAACGAAGGGGTCTTTCACTATGGGCGGGTGCACGCTTCAAAAAATTTATTTTGCTGAAGCACTCCAATTCGTTCTTTCTCTCCTTTGACGACCTCCGGCATTTAAAGTATGAGTGGTGTCCAGGACAGTGCATTTCACGTCCATTCCGCGACGAACCCCAAGCGTTGGATCATTTCTTCTTGTCCTGACGCCGTTTCGCCTCCCCCGAGAACTTTTCCTGGAAATTCCTTTTAAAAAATTGTCTGTTTATGACTGTTCCAAATTTACTCTCGTTTGGCACTACTCAGCTGGGCTTCAGCAACGGTAGAGTGTGCTCCGCTGTGCACAAATTCGTTACTGCCCCTGGAAGGATTCCCTTCTAGATGCACAGATTTCGCTCACTCTTCTTCCTTTTCTTACCGTTCCACAATTAATCTGTTTGTTTTTTTATCAGTAGGGCTTTCTTGCCTCTCCTATTATATTCTTCCTGTTTTTTTTTCTTTACATCACGCCATCGTTAAAGTAATCTATTTTGACGCTTAGATATGTGGCCAATATCTCTCGTGGGTATATGTCATTCTTCAAGGGCACAACAACAACAAACAAGAAACACAGCCCTTCATTTCGTTACAGTCAACTGCGTAGGTTTGCGGTAAAAAAAAGCACAAAAATTACGACGAAGAGCCACCGGGAAGTATACATCGCATAAGGTCGAAACCGCAGTTTCTTCAGTGTCGTTGCAATGCTACCAAACGTGCACTTATGACTCTTACTTCTTTTTTTTTTTATTGCTGAGCATGTTTCGCGCTTGAACGCCGTGTCAGCTGCAGAACGCCCCCTTCTCCACAAGCCTCACTACCCAATGTGAATGAGTTCGTCTCAGCGCACGCTCTCGAGGGGTTTCTCATCCGTGAGTTACAAGCATCAGTAGGAGCAGGGAATGCAAAGGATAGGAGACGTTTGAAGCGGGTAGATCGGGAACTTTTTATTTTTCATTCGCGCACACATGGAGCCGGCGGAGAAACTATAGGGCAGACCTGTACAACCCCAAAGCACTAGGAGGAGGTCAGGTGTCCTTGCTTTCCATTGCTCGACACACTTAGACTATGTGGCATGCTTGTGCCCATGTGGGGAGGGCGCCACCACTTAAGAAGGGACCCGCAGACGCGGTGCCCTCTTCGACGACGGAGGAAGCAAGCGGTGGCGACGACCAGGCGCCGGATTCGGCGTCCACTCAGCGGCCAGGCATCGCATCGCCGCCTCCCCCGCACGGCGGCATCGGGCCAGCACTGGCCAGCGAGTCGTCGGCGTCCTCGGCCAGCCTGCCATCGGCGGCGGGGTTGCCCCCCGAACTGGTGGGGGGCCACCCGGCTTCGCTGGCCGACCTGCCGGGATCGACGCTGCCCTTCTTGCGTGGGCCGATCGCTATGCTGCCCAGGCCCTTGCTCTGGTGGCCTCTGTCCGAAGGTGAGCGCATCTCTCTTCGAGCATGTCTTCTCATTTCTGTGGTGTGTACCACAGGCGCACGTGCTGTTGTGGACCAAGTCAGAACAGCATGAACTCATGAATTCGCGCTGCTCGCTCGCGGTACCTCCACGGCACCGCCGCGGAACTTTACAGAACTGGTGCAGGGAGTGCAGGCGAATCGAACGAATCTCTTGTGCTCAGAGCTAACCCGAGCTCGGGTAAGTTTGGAGGAGCGTCACGCCAGCTGTAATTGACGAGGAGGGCGTCGCGCCGCTATGCCATGTGACACTGTAGCGTCATCACAACCTGCCCACCGGATTGCGAGCAAAATGACCACTGCAGCAGATTGCAGTTAAATCAAAGGTTGGTCGTGAGAAGTGGCTCGGCAAGAGCAACATCGGTCGCACAATCCCTACCGGTGGCTGTGATAGGAACAGCCACTGGCGGCGGTCGAATTTCGGAATTCTAGAGGCCATAAGGACAGCGGTGGAGGTTAGTGTCCGTTGATTTGCTGGCGACTTCGGGGTAATGCTGCGTTCAATGTATGTATCATGCAGGCGTCCAGGAGACTGCGGCCAAGTTGCTCTTCTGCAGCCTGCGCTGGATCCGCAGCGTGCCAGCGTTTGCCCAACTCTGCTGCCGAGACCAGCTGCTCCTGCTGGAGGCCTCCTGGAGCGACGTGTTCCTTCTCAGCGCCGCCCAGTGGGGATTCCCCTTAGTGGCCGCTGCTGGTGGGTGCAACGGTCACATCCGTGTGCGCACCCGTATACTAGGTGCCAAGAGCAAAGGGCCGTGCTTTTTCAAATTATTTTTCATAACTTCCAAGGGCATCGCAGGTTTGCTCCTATAGGCATTACACTGCAGGTCGTAAAGTGCTGCCAGCGCTGCAAACCTCTGGAAGAAAGAACTGCCGTTATCTTTTCAAAATTTTCGAAAGGCATATGTGGTACTATGCACGTCTGCCAGACTACGCAGCAAACCCGATGAACTGGGAACTTTTAAAAAAGTGCGCAAACATCAGAGTTTCTTGGACGTACTATATGAGCAATATTCATGCGTTAAGCGCAAAACTGGCTGATAAAAAATTCGCTTCAATTGTGTCACAGCCACGTTGAGTGGAGTTGTGTTGTTGAAAGTTAAAGTAAACTGAACCTAACCAGACAGGCAGTCCTCGAAATGTTGAGTTCTCAGTTGTTGTAAGCTACTGGTGGGGTTATCCTTGCGGTTGTTCTGCCGGAAATTGCTCCACAGTAGCGACACTTAATTACTGATTGCAAGAATTTTGTCACAGATCTGTGACCTGGAACAGCTACACCGCGGCGAACACGAACACCCACAATAGCCGTCACCATTTTGAGTCCAGATCAGTGTCTTGAAGGAATTTTAGAAACTGGTAGGCCTCTCTTCTATATGTCCAGTTTCCGCGCGGATAAACAATACCTTGAAGTGTGGCACTCCTGCCCTCTTCAGGGAAGCGAGAAGGACATACCTCTCTGAGTTGTAATCTGGGCAGTGCATAAGGTAAGGGTCTAGATCCCCGCGCACACCGCATGATGTACACAGCGGTTATGTTACCAGATCCGTCTTATACTGATGTGCGAGCAGAGTCCGTGCGAACGTTTGGAGATTTCCGTAGACAAGGTGAAACGGAGCTATCGCGGCTGCGTTCCATATTACATCTTTAAATACTGCCTTCTCAGCCACCTTACACGAGTCGTTTCTTCCCCTACGACTGAAAACATTGCCATTGAGGCAGTCTTACGCAAGCTAAGCCTTTTCCGGCTCAACCTGTGGTCATCCTGACGGATTCTAAATCTACCAGAGCCCTGGACTGAGGGCGCACCCGCATACGCTCCAGCCACCATCCTCTTCAATAAACGCTTACTCCCTCGCTCACTCACAGGCACGATTACTCACCGACCATACCATGACACAGTAAGACACACACGTAATTGCATGCTAGCCAAAAAGGGCGATATGCAGGCTATGGTAAAGCGCCAACTTCGTGCCAGTAGCTTATTGCAAGTAATCAAGTACCGTTAGCCAGCTTCTGGAAAATTTGTTGAGTGACGTATGTAGTTGGACGCATCAGTGGGCTTCAGCTGCTACGCTTTACCCCGACAACGTCACTCCGCCAGCGGCGCCTGCGGTCGTTTGAGACCTATTTCGACCACTCATACTGACCTATTTTTCCTTCACAGTTGCAATGTAGGCTTTGTGAAAGGAAGTGACGAAGCCGTCCGCTCTGTGCCGACACAGATCTGCGCTTGCAGGCGTGGAGGCTGCGGCCGCGGCTGGTGAAGGCAGCGGAGCAGCAGGCGGCCTGCGCGGTCTGCAGGCGGTGCGCGAGGCAGTGGCAAGGCTGAGCGCCCTGCAGACGGACGCCGCTGAGTACTCGTGTCTCAAGGCCCTCGCCTTGTTCAGGCCCGGTGAGGAGGATTATTTTGAGTACCGCTCCTGTTTCATCAATGTGCAGTCGACTCGTGTGACGTCAGTGGCACCCAGTGCTATAGTGTATCTAGTCATCATCATCATCAGCCTGACTACGCCCACTGCAGGGCAAAGGCCTCTCCCGTGTCTCCAATTAAACCTGCCCTTTGCCAGTTGCGGCCCCAGTTGCGGCCACCGTATCCCCGCAAACTTCTTAATCTCATCCGCCCACCTAAATTTTTGCCGCCCCCTGCTGCGTTTGCCTTCTCTTGGAATCCACTCCGTTACCCTTCAGTCAGTCAGCCGGCCATTAATTCCGCCAAGAAATACCTCCGGGACACAGTGTCACGCGGACCTACTGAACTGCCTTTTCAATCGTAAGGCAAGCAAACAAGTCTAGCTTTCTTGGAGATCATTTTTAATTGTGACACAGCTGGGGAATATCGTAAGATACTGTTATGAATATATTGGTGCGATTGGTCTAACCTTCCGATGCGTAGAAAAATCTTGCTTGAAAATTTTATCCTGAGCTCGCATCGAGTATTTAATAAAGACTGCCACAGAAAACTAATGGGGCGCATATTCGACAATAAACAGCAGGAGACTACAAACCTCCCGAAGAGAGGCCTGCATATGCACTGACTGTCTGATTTGTGTGTGCGTGTCGAAATGTGAGATGAGGCACTCGATCCTCGGTTTGGCAAGTTATCTGGCCCATGTTCGGTACTGAGGGGAGTGGAAGACACAAATCGCTGAAGAAGAGTTAGTGGCGAAGCTTTCAGAGGTACAATGATAGGTGAGTTGTATGCGGCTGCCGATCGTTAAGGATCGCTTCACACTGGCGGGAAGTCTGGAAATGGTTCAATTACAATTGAATAATTACAAGCTGTTGCAAAAGTTTCTAAGCCAATGCCCTTGTGCCAGAGTGGAGTCACGCTCATTTCTGGACAAAACGGCACCGATTTATTTGTGCGAGCTCCAGCACATTACTAAGACCACTCCTCGACGTCGTTAAATTCAAAACCAACTAAGCGCGTGTCATTGCATGGTCCCATGGCTGCACTAGTCACTAGCGTTTACGCCTAATGGCTTTTGCAGTACACGGCATGTCGCATGTAACTTCCAGTGCGCTGAAGAGACCCGTCATTAACGGCGAAGCGGGCTCTGGGGCGCCGTCTAAGGGCGGGCTCGCACTCGTATTTGTAGTCTGTCCTCTGAGTATTTGTGGGGCGATGTAAGGTTGTGCAGGCCAAGATGTAGCGGATGAGCTCCTTTCGCACGCCCTGATGCCGCCGCATAATTCGGGACCGCATGTGTAGTACCTTTTCGATTTGATGAGCTTGTGAAGCCACACACGTCCCATTCGTCATTGCATTATAACAAAAACCCTGAGGTGCGGGCGCCATGACAGCGTGGTGATGGTTATTTGCTTAGACGGGGCATTACGGGGCAGCGCCCGCCGGTGACTATCGGAATGCCGGTATCATTTGAGAAGCATGTAAATCGGAGCTGTAAGGTAGCTCTCGATTATGTCTACTCGGTTTTCGTCTTATACAAGGAGCCTTTCCCTTACCAGACAGTGACATTATCCGCGCAGATAGTATGCTTGAATCCGATAGCGTTATGGAGCACGTGTCGCACAAAATCCGGTGTCGCGTCGCAGTCGTTGACCGTAGAGAACGAAAGAATGTCCAATTCTGCATATATGGGCATTAACACATTAGCTATCGCGTCATACCCTTACGGCGGAGCTTAACTGTGCCCTCCAATTTTTACATGTAATATTTGCGTGAGCTGGAGGGGTAGGTCTTACACTATCACAATAAAAAGAAAGGGGGGGGGGGGGGGGGGGGCTTACTAGTCGTTCTCTGCCGTCAATTGTGCCGCGTTTTCACCACTCTGTGCCGTTCGTCCCACATGCTGATGATGCATGCGCCAACTTGCGGAGATTCGATCCGTGCTGCTCGTTCGGTAACCCGGATTTGTATGATGCACTTTAAACGTGTTTGCAGTGCAACTGTTCTTTCAGTCATCCCAATCACTTGCAGAATACACAAGTGAACAGCAGGTAAACTGAAACGTCATTTCTTGTTTCTTGATTTAGACAGTGAATTTCACTCGTGGTCAACTGTGCCACCTGACCCCAGTTCGTTTGTGTTAATAGCCAAGCCTCTAATTCCCTCCCACTAACATCAGGTGTCTCTCAAGGGTCAGTGCTCGGTCCTCTTCTGTTTTTGATATATATCAACGACTTACCCACGCATGCTTCCTCTAACATCCCCATGTTTGTCGATGACTGCGTTGTCTACCGCACAGTTACTAACCCACCATTACTGCATCATTCTTTCCTCGTTCAGCCATAGACTAAAACGGCCTTCCACACGACGCCACTGCATGCAACCACCTGCCCATCTACATTTTCGAACTGTATAACTGCCATATCTAACCGACAATATTTTTTCACATCAGTTTGTATGTACTTTGTATGTACCTTGTACCTTTGTATGTACCTTTGTATGTACCTTTGTATGTACTTTGTATGTACTACATCAGTTTGTATGCAGTTTGTATGTACCCGCCCCTTATGCAATACCTCCAAATTGAGGGTAACAAAGTGATGACCCGACGATACGCCGACTGACCGTAGACTTGGTTCCTCGGTGCAACGCAGAGGTGTCCGGTCTACGCGAGGCGTCGACCGTGGAGCGTGTGCAGGAGCAGACGCTGTCCGTGCTGCTGGAGTCAGCCGAGGACCGGCCCCGGCAGACGCACCGCGCCGCGAGGCTCCTGCTGCTCCTCGGCTCGCTGCGCGCGGTGCCAGCCACACTGCTCGAGGAGGCCTTCTTTCGGCCCACCATCGGCCCGGTGCCCATCGAGCGCATACTGTGCGACGTCCTGCAGACGCTATGAGCGGAACGCCTCTTCCCCGATGTGTCGGACGGCGCCTCGGAATCACCTCGCAGGAGGTTACCGGCAGCGATGCCGAAACCCCAGGCGCTTGCAGCAAAGATATCGTCAGAGCTAGCCCTCAAAGAATTCGGCGCGACGGTTGCAGTTAGCAGGTACGGCTTTTAAAGCAAAGCGCTAATTGAGTACCACGCTAGAAATTATATGAAAAAAATATATATATTAGCAAGCGTCAGGAGCATTAGCGGAGAGAATAGAATAAATCTGCATCAAAGGCCGTGCCCGAGTTGAAAGTTGCCAGGAAGCGTTCAAGCGAATAATAAGTACGCAATAAACTAGTGGCATGCAAGCGGCTGCAACAAAAGGCCGTTACAATAAACATGAAAGCACGCAAAATAGTCTGACGGCACTCAGAGTGGTCATATTGCAGTGCTAAACGTCAGTTCTTCGCTTGATTAAGAGTTGATGATGGTGGCAGAACTAAGATGTAAAAGATGACTTGGTTGATACCAGTGACAGTGACACCCAAGCCAGCGTTCCGGCGCGTTTTCTTCGAAGTTACCGTCAAAATCTTTGGGGATTAGGAGGAATTGCGCATGGAAAGTTTATTTATTTATTTGTTTGTTTGTCTGTTTATTTATTTATTTATTTATTTATTTATTTATTTATTTATTTATTTATTTATTTATTTATTTATTTATTTATTTATTTATTTATTTATTTATTTATTTATTTATTTATTTATTTATTTATTTATAAGGGCCACTGACAAGCTTCGCCTCACGACAGGTTTGGAGCGGGAATGGTTTCTACCAAAAAGAAGTGACGCGGACATCGGCCACAACAGTGTAGCTGTCGCCGCAGTTTTGCAACAGATTCTTCAGTAGGCTCTACAAAGACAGCCGCGGTCTATGAGAAGACAATGGGCAGTTGCCATATGTCTCACATGCAATGGCAATTAGGCCGGCAGCAGATCCCAGTTTTTCAGCGCTGAAATCAACTACACAAGCCTATCAAAACATTCATCCGACGTTTTCATATGACCTTTTCATAGTTCCCAGTGAGCAATGAAAAAAAAAAAATTCTGAAACAAATTTATTCTGGTAATGCGGCCGGATTCCACCCCCAGTGATGACATGTCGGCAATGTAAGAATATATAAAGAATGAATAAATCTCACCGCTGCTTTGTTTTGAAATGATTGGTGTGCAGTGATAAGGTAGACTGAAGGTCGATTCAAAATGGGCGATGCGCATCATCGACCAGTTTGCCAATAGGTAGCTTAGCTGGTTAAGCAACAGCATGGTGGTAGACGACTTTCTAAGAGTCCAGAGAATCGCGACTGCTTTTTTTTTTCATGTTTTTTTTTCGCTGCTCCTGCAATTAAACAGCAGAGCCCTCAAAGTTAAGTGGAGTTTTCTGAAACGCAGATGATAGATCAAAAGTAACCAGGTTGTCACTTGCCGTCATGTTACATGCATAAGTGTTACACGCAAGCGGCATTCACTCAGCATATGGTCATGTGAGTGCGTGAGGGGGAAGCGAGCAATTGATTGGGTGAAGGAGCGAGAGAAATAGAGGGGGGAGACACGAAGCATAGAGCGCACTTCAGGCAAACAAAGTTCGCGAACGTCAGACAACCAGCGAAGAAAATAATTTTCTCTCTCATTTCATTTATTTACTCTAAGGACTCATTAAAGGGCATTACATCTGCGGGGAGAGGGGAGAAAACATCAAATACTTGAAACAGCAGGGGGGAAAAAATAAAGAAAGCCATATTCCTCCAAGCTTTCTGATTTCCTCCTTCCAACGCCAATTAGAAGAAATGTCTTCACAGTACTAAACGTCTTCAATTTCTTCACTCTCGGCATGAACTCTAGTGTTTTACTCATCGACCTGCCTCCGTGAATATTGAAGCAGGGGGTGTCGGCAGGCACGGCATACAGCCTTGAGAAAAGCCCTACACCCCGCTCTGCACTTTCAAGCGGATCTTGAAAGAGAACGGTGACCGATCCAGTATTCCCGGCAGAAACCCATCTTCGTCGATGACTCAGTCCGCGTTCGTTTTGCAGCGTCGTCGCTGCAGCAAGTGTACGCGAAATCTTATCGCAAAATATTAGGAGGACACTTAAGCTCCGAATTAAGGGTACGATGCGACAGCGTTGATGGTTATTTGATACTTTCTTTCTTGATTAGTACCTGTTTCTAACTACACACACTCATCAGTATGCATCAGTAGGCATACCATACCACGTGATGAAACACAAGACACACAAGGTCTCCCTTCAACCAAGTCGCACGTGTACGTGCCTCAATGGCCTAGGGGTGGCGTGTTAAATTTGACTCGCAACCAAAGAGTCACGGGGTCGGTTCCCAACCAAGTACCCAAATTTCCTTTAAGCATAACTTATTTAGATCCCTATATGTCATAATTACATTTCAGTCATGCTACGATCTCAAAGTCACAATTTATATCGGGTCTTAATCATTTTCATTCCAGAGCTAAAATTGTGACGTAACAACCCTTTCGACCAACCTGAATTAGCGTGACAACGCTGTCTCATTATCACTGAAACACGGCATGCACTGAGTTAAGTATCGCCCGGCCGGTAGCTTACCGGATCGACCCACCCATAGCTGGGCCCAATGTCATAGCTTCGCAAAACGAGGACAGACACCTGGCCAAGAAAATGAAAAAGGCTGCTTGCACTTCTAGGTTTCACGCTCTGGACCCGCAGTTCATGATGTTCCATTTAGAGGACCAGTAGAGGCCAGTGACCTCAAGATGAAGCCAGGCGCATTGCTGTGCAATAAAAGCGTTTCATCGCTACTACTGCGATGTTACGCATCCATAGCGACGTGTCTGTCAGTGAACTGCGACGCCTGCAGACTTGACAATGGTCTGTCCGTGTTTGTGAGTAATTTGGGCTGTTAACGCCTTGAGTGCGACCGCTGGAACCAACTTGCGTCAGCGGGTCCTGGCTTCTGGGTGATCATTAGTAATGCGCCACAAGAAAAAGGCATGGACCGCGACTACACACTGCGGCTGGCATAGGACTGGCTCAGTACGCGCAAACCCTTCCTCTAGCTGGCTCCAGAGCCAAAGACGACTGGAATTTCTAGGACTTCTCCGTGGAGACTGCGCCCACACGCTCACTGTGAGGTAAGGACGAAAAATTCTCACTAAGAAGCCAGATTTATGCGTCAACCTTACCCAAACTACATCGAAGAAGGTAACAGTGCAAGTCCACGAATTCTAACATAAACAATATAAGGGGCGTCTGAGCGGCTTGCCTGCGCGAAAACAAAAGCAATTTTTAAAGGCAGCCTTGCGTTTACATTTTTTTTTTTGCTCGATCATTCACCGTTATGATATCTCTGGGAAAATGTGTTAGTTGCGAGAAACAAGCGGCTGCTTGAAGAAGCGCAAACACGGTACACTCGAAAAGGACGAGCGACACCTATGGGTTCCTGTCGCGGCCAGCGTGCGCGAAGGCTGATTGCGCCTTTGTGGCGCCAAATCAGGGCGTCCATTGTACGCGACGCCGTCCGACCACGGTGATCCTGGCAAGGGCGTCGACACTGCTAAGCAGCCGGGGGTCCCGCGAAATCGCATCAGGCGCATCTCGTTACGGGCCTTTTCAGCGACCAGCGCGACCGGGCCTAATCTCATTGCGCGGGCACAGCCAATGCGCCGCACGCACTGGGCCTGAATTGCTGCTCACTGCGACGCGTGGCTCCGGTGGAGAAGAAATTGGGTCTCTCCGCCAAGAGAGAAACTGCCTTTCGCCACCCTTCAGTTCAATGAACATTAAATCAACAAAACCAAAATAAAAACACGTGCCTCCAAAGCGCACCCGTTTGTCGCCAAATCAGGGCAGTAATTAACGGCAGTAGTTGCAAGCCCGCGTAGCTCACTACCGTCTTTTGTACCCGAAATTGCCGCACCATCAGGCAGCAGTTCACGGATGATATTGGATTAGATCCGTGAATGCTGACGTTATTAAAGGCGCGCTCGAATCTAATATTGTGAGCCGGCACGCGCACCGGTGTCTCCTGTCGCTGGGCAGACGCAGAAAGCGTGGAACTGAACAAGCCGCCTAGTTACCCTTCGACCTGCATTACGGCTGCTTGACTCAAACCGAAGTGTTCGATGGTGCGCGTGCCATAAGGACTATTCGACGCTGCAGAGTTGGTGCACATCCCACTGACGTGGATGACGATGCACGGCCCCCAGATAGTGGCATTGCCTTCAAGGCTTCACCGCCACTTGTCAACCAACGGCTCCGTCAAGGTATCAATTAGAAGGACCCTACCGATAAACTGGTGGCGCGGGTATCTGTTAGGAAGCGAGGCTGACATCAGAGGTGTGCGTGAGAGCGCCGTCTGAAGAGGCCAATCAGAATTAAGCGCCGAATACAAGGGGGGAAGTGGTTATGACGAAAGTAAAAGAAAAAAAAAATTGGCAGAGACACTTACGACTGCTTACTTGTGGGAATGCGGAAGCATTACTGACCCTGGGTGCACTGACAACCACCCATAACACCACTCACGCGTGCACACACACGCGCATATGACATCAGCCGGAACGCTGTGCGACGAACGGTCGCGTCTAATTTTGATGCGAAAATTGATGTTTGAAAAAAGACTCGACGGAGGCGACAATCTAGGAACCCTTCACCACGGCGTCCCTCATAGCCTGAGTCGCTTTAGGACCTTAAACCCCCATAAGCCCATAATCCAAAACACTGCAAACCTTGGTAATCGAAATTCGTCTCAAATCCTACACTACAGAGCACATGATAGCCCCTCTCTCATATGCTGGATGTGAAGGGTGGTGTTCTCTTACTTCAGTTCTCCAGAGTCTCAGGGTTACTTCAGCAGAGGCTGTGCGGTTAGCAACCTCGTGTGAAAGGATAAGGTTGAGCATTTTTTTTCTCATTGCATACACATAAATTCATGCGTTTCTTTGCAAAAGCCTTTATGAGGACTCGACAAACAGTATAGCACGCAGCTTATATAGGCATGAAAGCAGTGTCATTTCTGTATAAATTTCATGCTTTTAATGTTAACGTTTACTAGAAAATAATTTTCAGATGTGCAGACATAGAATAATTTGGGCCAGCACTGCACCAGTATACTTATGTGCCAAGTAGCAGTTAAATGCAGCAAGGGCAATTGCATTGTGCTCCATTTGCTTTTTGCGGTGCACTTTAGGAGAAAGTATGCAAGGCACACCAGATATCTCTTAGCGAAAGTTTGATAGTGCATATTGGCTTAATGCATTTTTGTAGGAGTATGCGAATGCCAAATAGGAACTTTCAAATGGAATATCAAATCGAATCAATACAAAAAAATGCCTGCAGCTTAGCTCAGCTAGGCCTGTTTATGCAAACGAAAGTCACGCTTGCATAACTAGCGTGAAGTCACATCTCCCTCTCACCACCGCCACGTGCTTCACAGCGCGACTGAGACGTCCACTAACCCAGGGAGCCAGTTATGCTTCCTTTCCTCAAAACCTCCAGACTCAAGAACGTCGTCAACGCCAAAGTCAATTAACACAATGAACGCCGACGGCCTACAGCTTCAGTGCCGCGCGTTTCTGCCACAACGTAATCAAATGACAACGCATGCAGCGCACATCTGTCACTACAGAAGGCCAGTTTTGCGCCTTTCTTTTGCTTTCGACGCCACCGCTCTTCATCGGTTTCGGCTGCCCGTACGTTTAGCGCGTTTATGCTCCCCGTAGATTGCTAAATCCTTCGCAAGGTTGGCTATGTCGACCGGATGATCAGACTCGGCCATGGGCGTCCGGAGGGGGGGGCAAGGGGGGGGCGGCTGCACCCCCCTGGAAAATCACTCACTCTAACCGTGAGTGATGGCCGCACACCAGGGGCGGCGGTGCGCTCAGCAAAAAGAGTAAAAGCGGCCCCGCTTCCAGCTTTGGGTCACATCTGCGAAGTGCCGCGTCCGGGGACGCGTCGTTGCAGACATACAGTGGCACCGGCGAGCATGTGTTTCGAGGCGTCTTGAGATGGGTGCCTGTTTCTTTGATCTCTAGAGAGATAGCCACACGGAGGCAGACAGTGCACAATCCGGCCACCGATGAATTCTTCAGGAGGGAGGGACAAATCAGCCGTGTCCACCCCCGCTTTGTCGGGCTGCTCAAGGGCAAGCAGGCGATGAGTTGGCGCCGCCGCCGCTCGCTGTCTCCTCCGATCCACGGGAGAGCGCAGTTCGGTAGAAGCGCCGCTTTCAGAATCTTCGGCAAAGGGGATTAGCAGTTGCTTTTGTTCACGGCGACGCAGTCTCCAGAGGCGCCCCCACACCAGCGTTCCTTGCATCTTCTCCGGAAGCCAGCGCCTTTGGTCAAGGCAGCCCGATGGCGCCTGCCTGGCTCGCCTGGCTCGCCTGTCACCTCTGGCTGGGCCTCAAATCCCAACAGCGCCCATGTACTGTGCGATGTCAGTGCATGGTAAAGAGACCCAGGTGGTCGACATTATCCGGAACTCTGTACTACTCCGTCCCTCATAGCCTGAGTCGTTTTGGGGCTCTGAACCCCATAAAAACACACAAAACAAATTTTCCGACCGGAGTGGCGAGTGTCCCTTCCCCTCGGAAGTCGCGAGGCGTTCCTTTCACCCCCAAAGTGCTATTAGGAACGACGACAACAAGTCTCGCCGGGTGGCCGCCAGCACGCCTGTTTCTACTGTGTATGGCTGCTAGCGACTTGAGGGTGATTGCTTTCGGGCCTGCCGCCATGGACCACAAGCACCGAGAGGACCCAGGTGCCAGCTGACTTCAATTACGGAGTTTGCCCGGTTGGAGTGCAGGAACAAAACCAGACCCCCTTCATAAAGTGCCTGCACGTGTAGAACGCCGCCGCCGCCTCGGGGAGACGAACGTTATCTTCCCCATTTGCCGTGACCGTGCCAGGGAACAAAGGGCCTCGTCTCCGGTTGCTCTTTGGCGTGCCCAAGCACCGCGACAAGCTTGCGGGCCTCATCTCCGACCCAAGCACGAGGAACCACTTTCGGCGTTTTCGTGACCTCGCGTCTGGCCTCGAGCGGCGGGTGGAATTTGATGATCAACAGATGTCGGTGACCCGCAGAAACCTTCGGCTGGCCGGAGGCCATCACCTACCGCCGTCAACGCTACCTCGACGACAACCTTCTTTCCCTCAGACTCCACATGTGAAGGGGGCGTGACCATGAGTGCAGTGTCGTGTGTGTGCGCACAGGTGAAAGCTCTAGGCCCCTCCCACTCCGGCAAGGGCGTCCTCAACCTAGGGACTTTAGGGAACAAGAAGGATATAAAACTCGACAACGGATGCGGCAGAATCGTCTCACTTCTAACCACCAATGTAAAATGTAAATAAACCTATTCTCCTTTCGCCATCTACCTCTTCGCTCAGCGGCACTCCTGTCCTGAACCCTCAACTCCAACAGTGCGTATTCGGGGATACTGCGGCAAGTAGGCCCTTGCATGTGTGCGCGCCTCTGTATTTGTGCTTCGGTATTTTTAGTGGCCGGTTGTCAACGAAGCTGAGAACAATCAAGACAGCGGACGAGAAAACGACGAGCGGCGAGTAGTGTGTGTGCAAATACTCGACTGTGCGGTTGCGCGAGCAAGATGGAGCGAGGTGTATGAAGCTGCGAGCGTGCATTTATCTTGTAAATAAGTTTTCGTTGTATATATAGTCATTTTTTGTTTTCAACGTACGCATTCAACCGTTTTTTCAATCAATGTGTATATATTTTTAACACTACCAACCCCGAAGAACTCCATAGCCAGCTTTGTCTCGCGCGGTTCCGAATGATGGACATTCGGCGCTTCTTCAAGCGTCAGCGGTTGTCTGACGAAGCGTTATCCAAATGCGCCCCTGCAGATTCTGGTGTGATATGTGACAACGGTGTAGCATTTGAACAGAGTGATGCAAGCTTTTATCACCGGACAGTAGCTGATGTCGTCGACTCCATGGAAGGGACTCTGTCAACAGTTCAGGTAATGCAGCAGGCCGAGATGATTCCATTTCTCCTTTCTTGGGATTTAAGTCCGGATTTGACTAGAGCGATGCAACCTTTCATCACCGGACAGTAGCCGACGTCGTCGTCTCCATGGAAGGAACTTCACCAGCGAGCTCCGGTCACGCAGTAAGCCGAGACGATTCCCTTTCTCCTTGCTTGGGATCGAAGTCCGGAGACAACATCAAGAAAACAAATAACTTGCCTCAAGAATATGACTTAGGAGAGTTTCTAGGCAAAGCTAAACTCACTGGCATACCGGACTTTTTAAAGTTACGTCTTCTTACTAAGCCATGGTCACCAAATGTTACATACGATTTTAAGAAGGATGTAACACCTGGAAAGAGGCCTTTTCGACATCAATGGCTGGGAGATTACGCCCCCTGGCTTGCGTACTCAGCGACAGCGAAAGGCGCTATTTGTCGTTTTTGCGTCATTTTTCCTCCACGTGTTCACCGGGGTACTCAAGGAAGTTTTATCGTGCGCGCTTTCAGTAACTACAGAAAAATGCACGAGGCGTGCAGGGATCACGTAAAATCCCAATGGCACCAGGAGGCAATGACGGCCTCACAGAACTCTATGGATGTGATGAAAGGCAAGCAGCTACCCGTTGTAGAGCAGCTGAACAGAGCACTCCACGCGCAAGTTGAAAGGAACCGTGAGAAACTATTTCCAATAGTTTCCACCATTGTCTTTTGCGCAACGCATGACTTGCCAATTCGCGGCAAGCAGTCCGATAGTGGAGTCTTCAATGATCTGCTTGACTTTCGTGTAGAAGCTGGAGATACTCTACTTCAGGAGCACTTCGCTTCTGCTGGCAATGCCAAGTACACTTCTGTCCGCGTCCAGAACGAGATCATCACAATCTGTGGCGACATCCTGAAAGAGCAGATAGTTACCGAAGCTAACAAAGCGTTTGCTTTTTCCGTTCTTGCTGACGAAACTGCAGATATTTCAGGAAAAGAGCAGATGTCTATAGGCGTTCGCTTTATTGACAAGGCGGGAGCCGAAGTGTGCGTTCGAGAGCAGTTTTTGGGATTTGTAGAGCTGGAGCAATTAAACTCCGCTTGCATCGCCGCGGCAATCTTGAAGTTTTTGACGAATGTCGGGCTGATTCTTTCGAACCTCGTTGGACAGGGGTACGATGGATGCTCTACAATGGCTGGAAAAGAAGCTGGAGTGAACAAAATTATACAAAAACAGTTCCCGAAGGCACTATTTTTCCACTGTGCAAGTCACAAACTAAATCTCGTCATCAACGATCTGAACGACGTCTCTGAAATTCGAAACACAATTGGCATAATCAAACAAACCATAAACTTCTTCCGCGAGAGCGTACTCCGGAGAAAATTGGTGCCGAACATTCCGATGCTGTGTGAGACAAGATGGTCTGCAAAATATAAGTCTATTAGGATCTTCTCTCAGCATTACGTGGCCATAGTCGAAGCACTCGAGGAGCTCGCGTCCACGGAATCATGCTCGAACGCTGCAACTAGACAACGAGCTCACATCCTCTACTGCGCAACAACAAGCTCATCTTTCATCGTCTGCTTGCATATTGTAGCGAAGTACAGCGCTCGGCTCGAACCAGTTACGAACATTCTGCAAGGTGTATCCATGGACTTCCATTCTGTGCATGACCACATCACTGAGCTGCAACGTATTTTTCGCGGCCACCGGACGAACGCTGTAGAGGAGTTCTCTAACATCATGAATGCAGCAAGGGAGGCAGCCAATCACTTAAATGTGGTGATATCTGTGCCAAGACAAGTCTCTCGTCAGGCCCACCGAGACAACTACGGGATTCAGTCGCCGGAGGAATACTACCGTGTGGCAATATATGTGCCGTACTTGGACTCCCTCACTGCTTCTTTAGCTCGGCGCTTTTCTGAAAGCAATGAGAGGAGCTTCAAACTTCTCCAGCTGCATCCATCAAAAATGAAGCACTTGAGCCGTGTTGAGTTCGCTGTTCTCGCCGAAGAACTCCAGTGCTTTTACGGCATCGACAACTTCAAGGAAGAGGCCATCTCTTGGTACGAGATGTGGTGCAACAAAACTGGGGACCCATCAGAAATAACTTACTGCGAGCTTCTACATCAGGCCAAGACATTCTTCCCTGGTGTTGCAAAAGCCATTGAGGTGGCTCTGGCTTTGCCAGTTACTACCTGTACGGTCGAACGCTCCTTCAGTACAATGAGGAGAGTGAAAACGTGGCTACGCTCAACGATGACAAACGACAGACTGGACGGCCTTTGTATGATGAGTGTGCACCGAGAGCGTGTAATGAAGCACAAGAATGAATTTATCACCCGTGTCATCACGCAATTCGCCCAGAAAAATCCGAGGCGTCTACAGTTGCTGTTTACTGACTGACTGTCGTTGCGTGTTTGTGAACATATTGTGCTGTGTGCTGGTCATCAATCCGGGTGTGTCGAGAACCCGTATGCAGCAAGACTGAGCACACTTCTCCACGAAGTGATAGTATCTTTTTGCATTTTTATTAATTTTAATTGTTTCTTCGTTGATAAACTCCAATGTATCTCTCCTAGCCACGCTTTAATTTGCTGTTTGTAATTTTTCTTTCATGTGTGTATTTTACTTATTTATTTTATTTATTTATAAATAAATAAATTTACTCCGCAAATAGTGCCTTTTTGCTACGAACATAACCCCCCCCCCCCCCCTCCGGCGCCAACAGCCAATGGGGCCCCCCCCCTGCAAAAAATTCTGCGGACGCCCTTGGACTCGGCCCGACGTCTGCGAGTACCCACTCTCGAAGACGTCGGGTCCGGCTGACTTGCTTCGTCCGTAGCGCGACACTGGATAGGCAGCGCGCGGCTGCATCTGCTGGGTGCTTCGTGGCACATCACGTGGTTACTGACGCACTCCGCTCCTCCTGTTCAAGGTCACTCGTGCAAAGGTTAGAGAGAGAGAATAAACTTTATTCATAGAGTCTGAAGAGGAAGGCTCCTTTCTGGCGCAGGCGGGCTACTGTCGCTTGGTGGCCTTGATCTCTTGGATCTCGGCTACCTGGGCAGCCCTCTCTGTGAGCAACTGTTGTTGCCACAGGTCCGAGCTGAGCTGCGCGGTCTCCCACTGCTCCTCTTTCGTTATTCCGCTGAAAGGGTTCTTACTGCAGGCCCACATGATGTGGTTGAGGTTGGCATACTCTGCGCAGCTTTTGCATTCTGCAGAGTATATATCTGGATGAATTTCGGCTAGCATTGCGGCGCATGGGAATTCATGTGTGCGTTTTGAGCTGCCTGAGAGAGGTCGCTTGCTCTTGCGCGGCGCCGCTAGACTATAAAGCTTTCGCTTCTATATAGAATGGAATAGTAACAAATTTTTCAAAGGTGTGCTTAACTGCTTGTAATTTCTCATCTAAAAGACTTTAGAAACCACTGCCATGACAACCACGTTGGTTCGCCGCCATCGCATCTGCAGCCATTGTTCACTTGGCTTTAATTACCTCTCTCTAATTACTCCACAGCATCCAGTTTGTTTGATTAATTAGCGTTAATTGTCACTTTTTAATCTATTTCAAACAAACCTCCATCAAGCATACATGCGCATTTTCCCACAATTTCGACGTCCACGGCTGTTTTGACATCCGCATACGATATCGACGTCCGGGACTATTTCGACGTCTAATCGTCTTTTTCGCCTCTAATTATTCCACATCAACCATATTTGATGTGCAGCAACATTTTACTATCTTCTATTATATACAATCATTCTCTTACTCCTTACTCTTCCTCCTACGACGCAAGGGCTACGGACATGTTTTGCGTCCCCCTTCTGCAAACAAGAAACCATGAACATAGCCAAGAAATGCTTTCATGTTAAAAGTGCAGCTGCTAAAAAATGGTCTGGGGACAGCTTTACTCGCCAGGCTGTGACAATGTAGCCAGGTGTGGAAGTTTTTCTCACTTTGTACTTGTGTTGCTGGTGTAGCCAAGTATTACATAGCCATGCCCCACAGGCTGGTGAAATTCTGCTTCCCTGTTTTTCTCCAGCATGCAAACAGGTCTTCATACCTGCTGCAAACTGAATCTCAAAGATGGGAGATGAATGAGAGATGACTGATCTCTCTGCCGCAAAACATATATAGCCTGTCGCAAAACATATATAGAATATTCAGTCACCCGAGTGCTAGGTATTTGATTCACGAATCTAATAATTTGAGAATTTGCTATCCATTTTTTATTAGGTCACACCAGTATTTGTGTACCCCTACATTTTTGTACTCACATTTTAGTCTGACAGAAGTTTGTATCAGCCTAAGAGGGAGCAACATGTACAATATGAAGCTAGTAACACTAGCTTCTTTGACGTCATTTATCGCAGGCGCAAGCAAACCTGCTCAGTCTTACATTGACACAATGAATATTTATAGCAATATTTATTTAGACAACTTTCCTGACCAGCTCGTTGCCTGTACAAACGATCAACAGCTCAACATAAGTACATAGTGCTAGATGGTCTGCATTACACCAATGCAGCAAACAGGCCATTAACAGCTGTGCTGCAAAAAGTGGTCTGACACAAAGTTTCATCACATTACTTCACACATGTATTTTGAGGGCTCTCAGTTTCTGGCTTTCTCTTCATGGTTGAGCTTTAAATGTACTGGCATTTGCACAGTAGTTGACAGCACTCTGCATGGTGCCTTGTCATAATGCAGTGCTTGTATGAAGCTGTGCAATGTGGCCACTCATCCCATAGTTAATTCACCAGAAAGAGGAAAGCACCATTCCTGTGTCACATGGCACACTCGCTGCTTGGCTCCTGCATGAATGCTTTGTGCAGCTGATATATGCATACCATGTGGCTTTTAACGTGGTCCACATAATGTACTAACAAGGCAGACTGCAAAAGGATAGCAGCTAGCAGCCTTGGATGGTGAGACAAACTGTTCTCTTGTTAAGTTTCTGCCCCTGAAGGCACTTCGGAATACCATCAATATATTGAGAAGAGTGTCGGTATTGTGGCCTTATTCCAACTATATAATCCGCTTGTCAACACCACAGTTCAGTGGAGGAACTGCTGTAGTTGGTGTGTCCACAAAATCGCGATTAATCTAGAGGGTCGTGACATCACAACCACATGACCTCGTGCGGGTGATTCAAACACCCTATACCAATCACACAGTACAACAATGATGACATCACAACCCAATTTCTCATTGGTCTATAGGGTTACCACATCATTTCACCACCATTACGTACCTCCTCTAAAGAAAAGCAATTGCGATGAAAAAGAAAAATGGTCGAGGCGGAACTTGAACCGCTACTTCAACCAGTGAGGAACACTTGTTCGGCTTGGCTAAAGGAAGACCTTGTGTGTCTTGCACTAAATAAATAACACTAAATAAAACAAAAAACAATGTCCTGCGAAGTGATATGCAAAGATAACCCCAAGCAGCTAAGGCACCCATTAAAGCTATTTTGCAGTTGAGTGGAAGAGAAGCATGTGGGAACACCTTCCAAAAGCATGTGCTGTGTCCACTTGCTCAGAAGCAAACTGCACAAGTTTGGAAGTCATCATATGCTGCGTTATAGTGGCCACTGTAGTTGCGTTCCAGCTTTCACTCCACTGTGAACAATTCGACGAAGAATACAGTTACTTGCAAGCAGTGTTCTTGGCAACAATGAAGTGAGAGGCCTGTGCTAAAACACAAATATTGTACGATGTCCACTTCAGGGTGACTATGTGGATGCATTTACTGCAGC
This sequence comes from Amblyomma mixtum, assembly GCF_055824585.1. Lineage (NCBI taxonomy): Eukaryota > Metazoa > Arthropoda > Arachnida > Ixodida > Ixodidae > Amblyomma > Amblyomma mixtum. The sequence goes on along the minus strand of NC_143016.1, from coordinate 38,135,688 downwards.
TAGCCTCCAACAATTTACTCTCAAGCTGCTACTGCTTCAACATCGCTTGTTCCAGATGGCTTGATCAATACTTAATTTTTCGTCACCTGCAGAAGGGGCTGGCAAAGCTAAAAAGATGCCTTTGCAAATATTTAGTCTTACTTAGCCTTGCTTTTATGCTTTTAAGCTGACTTATGCATCTGCTGCATAGTACTTTTCTGCATAGCTTTTCCTGTCTTCACCAGTCGTAACGGCATGTGAACGGCTGCGGAAAGATGAAAAAGGAACAGAATTAAGCCTAGACATGCAACTTCAAGCTACATAAGCACAAGATGTTCAGCATGATAATTCGAGATACCGTTTACAGCTTAGCAGCACAACAAACTGTTAATTGTGTTCAGCCAGTACAAGTCTTTGGAAACCTATTGGGCTGACCATCAGGTATCACCCCACCCCACATATCCCTAACCAATCATCCCCAAATCCTGTGGCGCCGCCTGCAGACCCAATACTTCCTACTCCTTACCATCCTGCATCTGCCCAGGTGCCTTCATGATGATCATCAGCCTGACTACGTCCACTGCAGGGCAAAGGCCTCCCCCATGAACCCGGTCCTTTGCCAGCTGAAGCCACCGTGTCCCCGCAAACTTCTTAATCTGATCCGCTCACCTAAGTTTGGCGCCCCCGCTACGCTTGCCTTCTCTTGGAATCCACTGTTACCCTTAAGGACCAGCGGTTATCTTGCCTTTGCATTACATGCCCTGCCCAAGCCCATTTCTTCCTCTTGATTTGGACTAGATGTCACCAACCAGCATTTGTTCCCTCACCCACTCTGCACGCTAGTGAGCTCTTAACGTTACACCTATAATTTTTCTTTCCATAGCTAGCTGCGTTGTCCTGAACTTTAGCTGACCCTGTTTCATTAGCCTCCACGTTTCTGCCTGTAGGCGAGTACCGGTAAGATATAGCTGTTGTATACTTTTCTCTTCGAAGGATATTGGTAAACTGCCATTCATGATCAGCGTTGTCGGTAACGCGTTACAATTAACGGAGTTACCGGTAACGCGTTACTTTTGTCGGTAACTTAGTAACGTACCCGTTACCATTTCGGAACTGTAACGGGTAACATACTTACGTTAACATTTTTCGGTAACGTGAGGTGTCACGTTACTAGTTACTTTATATTTCAGTTGTCCCCGTCCACCTCTTCTTCAGAAAAAGAAAAACGCGCCGAAAATGATGTTGCAAATAAAAAAAATCTACAGGTGCTCTCAGCGACGCTTGTTGCGGCTCGCATGCATGCCAGAAAACAGCTGCCCTTGATGACAGTGAACCCGCATTCACACAATTGTCTTCACCCCCAAACCACTCACACACCCAACTCTCTAAAGAGTGGACACATGCCGAGCCACCAATGGAGCATTTACAGAAATCTGTAAGTCAGTTTCTCCGTCACCTTGTTTTCCAGCTGAAAGGTCTCGTTCCCAGGCGACACTCTCGCATTCTTTTGGAAGCAGTTCCCTCTTTTGAGTAAACTCAGGAATGTCGCCAGTTTACTTCAAGATGGGCCCAAGAGAGCCGTCAAAAGGGTCCAATGGTACAGCACAGAAAAGGGGATTGCAGTCAACCGGCTGTAGCACTGAAGTAGAGGAAAAAGAATGAAATGGGCCTTTGTTCCTTTGCCGGCAGTAGCGAGCTACCTCATACTGAACTTTCTAAAAATGTTCTGCTCAACAACACTGTCGCTCCAACTTTCTCCCTTCATAGTCATTACCCCCCCCCCCTTTTCTCCCCTAGCCAGAACAAGCTACAAACCAACAAGAAGCAACCCACCCAGAAGCGAGGCAAGCTGCCCGATGACAGCTTTGAAATGCAGCTGTTGCTTAACTTCAACAGCAAGTTGTACCTGTTATAAAGTTGTCGTTGTTTATCAACATTGTTTTCAAAATAAATTTTGCTTATTTCTATCTGCAACTGCGGCTACGGTTCTGGTTACTGAGTTCCTAAGCGAGCGAGGCTGACCTTGAACACCTTGACATAAACATTCGCATTTTTGCGATAACTATGCAGGTGCAAGAGAAAAAAAATTATGCGCGCAATTATATTTTTTCCGGAACTATGGTATTTAAGCATTTCCTTATTGCTACACAATTTCCGCGTAATTTCGTACCCATACGCACACCAGAATTACTGTAAATTTGTTGAGTTCAGCTATGTTTTCTTTGTGAAGTTAGAATTATGTGAAATATGAGCTTTATAAAATTGTTATCTTGAGTTCTTACAGCAAAGACGCACTGATTAAAATTTATCGCCATGGAGTAACGGCAAAGTAACGTGCGATACTTTTTTTCAGTAACGGTAACTCGTTACGCTTATTTGTAGGTAACGTAGGGCGGTAACGCGTTCCTTTTTTTTTCGAGTAACGAGTAACGTATTTAGTTACTTTTTTTCGGTAACGCCTACAACACTGTTCATGATACAGATCAGCAGCTCCTACCAGCCCTAAGTACACGCATTTCCTTACCACTTTCAGCACCTCGCTACCAACTGTGAACTGCTGTTCCCTTGAGAGACTGTTGGACATTAGACATTGTTTTGGTCTTCTGCATGTTAAGACCTACCATTGTGCTCTGCCTCTCTAACTCATTGATTACGCTTTGCAGCTCATCTCCTGAGTGACTTAGCAAGGCAATGTCATCAGCAAATCGAAAATTACTTAGGTATTCTCCATTAACTCTTATCCCCAGTTATTCCCAATCGAGGCCTCGAACACCACCTGTAAACAGGCTGTGAAGAGCAACAAAGAGATCGTGTCTTCATGCTTGAAACCCTTCCTAACTGGAATTTTACAGCAGACTTTGCAGACATCGTTATAGATATCTTCCAGGGCCCGCTTGCACGAAACAAATAAGACCGGCTTATTTCCAGTCTAATCTTATTCGCGGTCTAAAAGCTCTCTCGATTTAATTTAGAAAATGCGCATTGATGGTTCACTTTGTCGGTGAGTGCCTCAAGTGCGCACGAAGCCGACTAAAACATTGAGTTACCGAACTTTCAGTCGGAGTTCGTGGTGCATTTGAGGTGTCCACTGACGAAATGAACCAGCTATGCGCCTTTCCTTTCTTCAAAACCGAGAGAGCTTTTAGACCGCGAATAAGATTAGACTAGAAATAAGCAGGTCTTATTTGTTTCGTGCAAGCCGGCCCAGTATTTTTACATTAGACTCTTCTACACCCCAATTCCGTAATGCCTGCATGACTGCTGAGGTTTCAGCAGAGTCAAATGCTTTCTTGCAATCAATGAACGCTATATATAGGGGTTGTTATATTCGCATTTCTTTATCACCTGACATAGTGTGAATATGGTCTTCTGTTGAGTACCCTTTACGATAGCCTGCCTGATCATTTGGCTGACTGAAGTCTAAGGTTGTCCCGATTCTATTGGCGATTACCTTAGAAGATACCCTGTAGGCAACAGATAGTAAGCTGATCGCTCTGTAAGGTGCGTTCACCCAATTGAATTCCTTGTGCTCCCAGCCCAACGTTAATACACATCCTCATGGAGCGCTTGGCTGATCCTCCCCCGCTGGGCTTGGAGCTCTCCAATTGGGAGGAATGGGAGGCCTTACTGTGCGCCACGGACACACCGGCAAAAGACCACTACCATGTGGGCCGCGGATGTGCTGCAGCGACATGGGCTGACAGACATCTACTGCAGAGGTGCCATGCTTGACCCAGTCTTGCAGCCCATACCAGGGAACTATAAAGTTTCGTCTCTCTCTCTCTTTCCAACAGAATAAATGATAAAAGGGGCAGAGGCAATTGAGCACCCTCTGCAATGATGTGCAACCTTTGTCATAAGGTGCACTGCTTGAGATTTAATGATGCAATTCATAACTCACACACTCAGAACGAGGCTGCATATACCCATTTCAAGCTTCGTGTGAAGCCAGCCATGAAACATTTTTTGCTTGAACTGCAATCCCCAAACCTCTGGAATGTCTCATTGTAATCTAACTCCTAGTCCGCCCGTCATTTGATATATACTGAAATAGGTGCCATGCCTCTGCAAGTAGTTCTGCTTCCAACAGTGCTCTTCAATCATTTTTCAACACGTGGAGACTGGTTGGATGTGTGGCCGTGGGCCTCCGCTGGCAGCTACCATGGGACGAGGTAAATGTGGGGTGTACTTGAAAGTAGCCTTCAGTCTCTGCATTTGTTTTCCCGGACACACCGTTCACATGCGGTGAAAGCAATTAACTAACCAAAGGCTAGTCGTGGCCGCCGCGTGGTGCGCTCGCAGCAGAAGGTGTTGTCGAAACCAACTGTACTTTTATTTTAATGAGATTTTTCTGACTGCAGTGTACTTGTGACAAGATTAGACCCCTTATGATAGGCAATGGCTAGATCGAAAGCAATGTCCGTTGCAGCCTCGATGCGAAGCAAGTCAGGCCTAGCAACACCTAGCGAGCAATGCGTTGCCAGCACACCAGTGGGCGGCGCACTGTGGCAAGAAGTGCATCGCTGGCGTGGGCGTAATCTATCCTTGCTTCTAAGTTACACAAAAGTTTATCTACTGTAATTTTCGATAGAATGAATTATCAATATATCGACCTATCTCGTGATTCCCTTCAAGTTCCGATAATTCTGGGTTAGACTACCACACAGGACATGGAGAAAAGAAAAAAATCCCACAGGAGTTCTTAGATGCCTTCAGGAGCAACACATCACCTCTGTGAAAAAATGCAACAGCAAGGAGCTATGGCACACAGCACTGCTTATCAAAAATGTTGATGGTGCAAGCACCACTGGTGACTTTTATTTCTGTACAAGTCCTCTATACAAGTGCCTTGATATAGTGCAAAAATACACATCTCAACTTGTATAACACAGCCATGTTACACAATATGCAGCACAAGGTTTTGTGTGCCTTGCGATTGTGACAAGCTCTGGGTGTGGCATAGTCCGTGCGTGCTCCCTGCGTTTTATGCAGGATGAGACAGCTAGGGCTGCTTCACATAGTCCAAGGCACTGCTTTAACTCTCTTGTTGCAGTGGCCCCAAGTAATAAATAAGAGTGCAACACTACTTCAAAGCAGGACCACATCCAGTAACACTTTCAATGACAGCCATTTCAAACAACACAACATGGTGCAAATGAACTTGCAAATATGAACAACTGATTTTTTATTGTGCTAACTAAGCTTTCCTGTCGAAAGTAAGGTGGCAACTAATCTTTATTAGCCTAAATCATAATGCTTTCCAGCCTCTACTGGCGTCCCTTTGCAGTTCAATATGGAAGAAAAGAAAAACAAAAGGGGAGCTAAGCCAACTGAACATCCCGTTCAGCTACAGTTGCCTGCAGTTTACAAAAATATGATGCATGGAGTACAAAACTGACAGTTATGACACATTTAGCAGCACCAGCATTTTTCACTCCTGACGTGGTGCTACTATTCAAAAACAAACTAGGCCCCTTTTCAGCACTAGCACAGACTGAAAACAAGTGGCTAAATGTTTACTGCATGCTTGCACATGCCCTTGCAAAGAACACTCTCTCCACTGGACCTGGCCTGCTTTGAAGTAGCCTCGCTGTGCTTACTATGTACATGCGCTCCTCACAGGAGTCCAAGGTCATGACACTGCTGCCTCCTTGCCAGGCCGAGTGTCCAAGCGTGGTCGCTTGGCTGGACTGCTAGGGCTGTCACTCGGCCGAATGTTCGCCTTTGAGTTTTTTGGTGGCATGTCAGTGCTGTCCGTGACACCATTAGCCTTAGCTGGTGCGGGCAGAATGAGCCTTAAATTGCTATGCACACCGTTTGCTGTTGACAAACCGTTCTTGCGATGAGACAGCGGTGGCATCTTGGAGAACACAGGTGCTTTGCTGCTTGGTCTCTGTCCACCAGTCACAACTCGACTAGCTGGTGGGCTGGCACCAATTGTGTGGCAAGGGTGAGCCACTGGCTGGTTGGCACTGGCCAGGGTGGGTGGGAGCATCTTCTGTTCAACACTGGTCCGGGCACCTGATGCAACACGAGGTAAACATGGTGCACGGTTGACGCTCGGTGGAAGTTTAGCACTTTGTACATTTCTTGCAGGAGAAGCACTGCTGGCATTGCCAGGCTGACTTACAACACCTTGTTTGGGGCTTGCAGGCTCTGGAAGCTTGTTTGGACGAATCTGAACAGGTGGCTTTGATCCAGAATTTTCACTGTTCACAATGTTCGGCTTCTCCGGCTGCCGAGAGCTGGGTGCAGAACTCACAACAGCACTGTCTTTGTTGCTGACTGAAGCGACAACATGGGAGCACCCAGAATTTGTGTGGCGAGCACTGGCGTGGTCCTCAACACCGTGGCTAGCACCATTGGTGTCCACATGGCCAGCAACAGCATGCACTGTGTTGTTGTTAGCACTGGTGTCACTCGAAGGCATGCTGCCTTTTCTGCTGGGCACAGCACCGGTCGGCAGGCTAGCAACAGCCTGCTGGGATGGCGGGGCTGTGATGACAATGCTTTTTCCTTCGTCTGGCGGTACTGGTACCACATCATCGGCTTTTGATCCCGAGCTTACAAGCGATGGTGGTAGCTCAGGAAACCGGTACAACAACCGCATGGGAGTGTTCTGGAACACGAAATAAAAATGGTAAACACAAGTCTGACTTGCATGCAACATGCCTTTCAACAACACTGCTAGCAATTTAAAGTGTGGCAAGACAGCCCACAGGACAGCCGTGTTAGTGCACCAGCAGCTACTCGCAATGCAAATTAAACCTACTGCTATTTCAGCTCACTCTAAAAGGCACAAGAAACCTCACACAATACTTCTGTACTACAGTTTCTGAATGCACAGCAGAAACACAAATGCAAATGAGGCAATGCATAAATAACAGTTCCCAAAACTTATCCTTCTGGTCCTCTGTACAAAACACTAGTCGCATCTTGTGTTACCTCATTAAATTGCAAAAGTTCAATACTTTCGTGGCAGCCATCTTATGGCCTCTCCTTCTCCCCTACAGTGGAGAGGGGGTTTTCCTCTCACCACTTTGCCACCTGTCAACCGCAGAAGGTGCCAGCTTCAGACAACACTGCCGCCTTTTTTTTTTTTTTTGTGACACGGAAGTTCTGATGCTATGCATTAGCAGATAAAATGCTATACAGTCGTCCCCTGTTAATATGGATGACTCGAATTATAGACAACTTTTTCAGGGACCAAGCTTTTCAATGCGTTTACGCATAATTTATATGGACACTCGCTTTCTGGACAATCCGGACAAACGAGAAAAGGAATAAATGCGGCTCGTGGTAGAGTTGAGCATGTCGCATCACTTTCTAGTGGTAGAGTTCAGTAACAGAGCGGGGAAAAAAGTGTAAACTTAAGGCGCGTTCACAGGCGCCAGTGAACACATTGGCCCAGCAAGTGCGCGATGGCCTTGAAAGCATACTGCGCACAGCCGGCAGGCGAGGGCAATCAAGCAGGTCAGCATGGGAGTGGAGGAGAGTGTCGCTACTTTCAAGATCAAGGGGCTTTAGGCCCTGCAGCCGAAAACCATTGCTCCTTGCATGAGCGCCTCCAAGCCTCCACCACTTCCTTAAAAGAAAATAACGTGGCTGCTCAAAACAGCAAAAATAGATATGTAAATAAATAAATAAATAAATATCTGAAATATGGAATGCTGACAAAAACTTTTCCCAGATGCGGCCATCAAAAATGCATGCCCTGAAGGGCAACGCCAAGCACTGGTGAAGAGTGCGGTAAGCTTCGCATTTGTCATCAGGAGGAATTGCAAGGTGCAGTGGTTTGGAAGCTATGTTCTCGTACGCTACATGCACGACATGGACCTGAATGACGAGCCACTTTGTTTTTTATTCGGCGATTTATTCGGAAGTACAGTGCCACCTTAAAGGCCGAACACCGTCCCCAATAGCAGCTCGACAGCAATGCATGGCACACACTGGCACCCTATCTATCCCAATATACTACTTCACCACAGTCCACTAGGAAAAAAAAAGCAAATGTATTTTTGCATTTCACACTCACAAGTCGCAAGGGCAATTTAGAAACACAAATCCATATGTTGTAATTTGCAGTGTGCACACTGCCGTTTACTCCCCTCCCATCTTGAACACTTATTATTTCATAAGCTTTAACCAAAAGATCATATGCTATTAGAACACACTTTCTCTTCTGTTGCTAGCTCTATTCCTTCACTGTGCTGCAGTTCACAAGCACCAAAACTGTGGACCCGAGTCGACCAGACACCAAGCGTTTGACACTCTTTGGCCAAAGGTGCATCACACCAAAAAAATTCTTAATCATCGTCACCAGAAGGCCAAAACTGAACAACAGAAGATAGAATCTAAAGACACCCTTACCCTGCGCCAGGAGTAAATATAGGCAAGGTCTATGAGAGTATAATCATCCACGAGATGGTCGTGCATGTACATCACATCCACCTGTGCCCACAAAAAAAGAAGAGCAACATTAGACACTGCAAAGAATAACCTGCACAGCTATGCCATACGATATAGTACTATACGACGCTGCATAGCATATTCTGCAAGGCTTCTGCATGTTAAAACAGCAGTGGTCACTGATAAAGTATTAGTAATAATAATAACAGTTGAATCCTGCTACAACAAAATTCATGGGACCCGCAAAAAATTTCGCTGAAATGAAAGCTTCGTTGTTGTGAAATCAGGCCAGAACATTGACAGATTGGACTGGATAGCTCAGGAACTTTAATTTTCCAAAAATATGTCAGCTCTGGTCTTTCGCCGTTTTAAAATCAGCACTGCAGCACGATTTTCACAGTACTCCGGAAATGTAGACGTATTTGCATAATAAATGCAAGAGCTACATTTGCTATCAAAACGCAATTTTTCTCCCCTTGCATGCATTATAAACCACCCTAGCTTTCACCCAAGAGTTTTCACTGAGACTGCGCTGCCTAGAACAGGACAACAAGAACAGGACAGCACTTGCAGTGCTTACCCATTGCATTCACAATCAGCACTGAGCGGCCTAGTTAGCTATCCAGGAAAAAGATTGTTACAACATTGTGGTATGTTCGCTTTTTCAAGCAGTGTTCAGGGTGCTGCCAGAAGTACGTTGCCTCATCATTTCCCATTTGCACGTTGTGGGGACGCACTCGTTCGTCCCCTGTGGTTCGCTTTCCCGCAATGCACTCGAACTGTAGTTAGCTCCCCCGAAACGCACTCTTCTCAGTTTGGTACTTTAACTAACAGGGGAGGGCGCTCGCGTCGCAGCGACACCAGCGCCACGGATGGCGTTCCCCTCACCTGGCGTTCCCAAACATGTTCCCCTCACTTCGTCCCGTCCGGCCTCGGAGTTTTTCCCCTGCCCTACCGTGGGCGAACGTTCGCTCGTAGCCGTGCTGGTGAGCCGGACATCCTCGATTCCTCAGTGTATTTTGTTGCTAGATGGCGTTATTGTTGTTATAGCAATAAATGCCTTGTTTGTGTCAGCCATTGTGTCGTTCCTTTGTTCCCGCAGAGCAAGGCCCGCCGTGGTCGGCGAGCGCTCGGTAGCGTACGCGACCACGGGGTGGGGTCCGCGCGGTTTTGAACTGGGTTAGCCAAGTTAAACGGGGAATACGTATTTATCTCCCCATTTAAAACCCCACAACGTGGGCGAGCTATATCGTGCACATTATTTAGATGGCACTAGTTTGATTCTGAATAACCAAAATGACTCAGATGATCTGGAAAGATGATCAGTTATTTCTTCTTTCTAGAGCGAGGCCGACAACTGTGAGTATTTCAATCCCAGCTTGCGCCTCTACTGCTGTGCTGCTGCTGTGCTCCTTTCTTTTAATGCACAAGTTCACCAAAGAAATTGCTTCTGAAGCCTTGCCTTGCCTGGACGCATGCCTGGTTGTTTGGCCTACTTGTAGTCACCATCACATGACCAAATATTATACACGTTTTTCAGGTATAGTAACTTCTGGAGACAAGGTGGAAAGGAAGCTTGGCAGCAATTACTCCAAGAAGCTAAATACAATGAAAGCTCATTAATTCAGACATTAATTTCAATTTTTGAATCACTTTGAATCCCTAAACCATACAACTTGGTCTTTTCATGCCCCATTGAAGTCTATGCATTATATAGCCCATGAATTCCAACACAAATCACTTTCACCACCAGTAGAAACTACATGGCCTTCAGAGCAAGGCACCTGCGAGCTGCGCCACCTCTTTGGTGATGTGGAGAAGGCCACAATGGCACAAGAATCCGGACGGAAGGGGGGTGTTCTCCCGTTCATCGGCAGCAACAAAGCGCATGACCTCCATCCACGCGCTAGGGATGGTGCAAACAGTGCATAGGTTCAGCGATACAGTGCACAGCCTCCGATCAGAGACATCGCAGAGCTGCTGGCACTCATGAAATGATTGGATAGGAGCTGAAGTTTGCTGTACATCTTCACCTCGCCTTTCTTGTGCTCTCCACACAGCATTTCTGTGCCGCTGGTCGCACTCGTAACCAGTGGGTTTGCAGCAATCACCACAGTTAAGCCGACCTGGTGTGCCATACTGTTGGTATTTAGAAATGTTTGTCCACAGCAAATACGATGCCAAAACACTCCAATAAGGAAGTAATTACTCAATGGCATCCACCCAAGCGCAGCCATACGGCTACCTTGGGGGAATCCCCTAAACATTTGACCAAAACACTTGAAGAGATGATTTAAATGGTGTGAAGTTGACACTGGACTGTTATTGAAATAAGACATCCCCAAAAATTAGCGATCGAAAAACCACCGCCGATCGGTTTTGCAACTTGAGGTCGCAAACTGACAAACCGATCAGCAGAGTGCCTTGGAAATGAATGGAGATGGGAAAGTGAACCGCAAGTCGTGCCTGCTAGTGTGAATGTCAACACACTGTCGACTTGCTCCTTGGACGGAAACACAGTCAGCCGCACACTGTTCGTGGCTCCAATACGGCCGTTCGAAACTTTGGTTAATTTTCGTCAGTTCAAACTTCGAACAATTCAAACTGTGTTGGCGCCCCCGTGCAGTTTGAATTAATGAGCTATTTTTACTGTAGCCGTCACTGAACTGCATGATGCTGAATAGAAATTGAAGAGGCTCTTAAGAGACATGGCAACTAGGTTAAGTGCATTCAGAAAGAAACCAGGCACCACATTTTACCTCCTAAGCCAGTACACAACTTGGCACCAAGCAAAATGCGAACTGGTGGTGCTAAAGTTGCCACTGCAATACTTGCCTCATGGTTCTTGGCCAGCCCAAACTTTGCCCTCAAAAACTTCTTGAGATGGCCAACTGTGAAACCACCGGGGCAGAGGAGGTAGCGGCGACTGCCTGGGGGCTGCAAAGGAGGGGCATTCATTACACAGAAGCTCACAACTGAGGCTGCTGTTTTTTTGTGCTGACTTAGTTGTTAGCACTGAAAATGCAAGCTCTTTTTCTGTTTTTTTTTTTTTTTCATTTTTGATGCTGTTTTCGTATTGTGGCATTAGCTTCAATTTGTCTGCAAGACTAAACATTAAGCTACAGCCTATGCTTTGGTAGAACAACCAATAAAAAGTATGCTATAACTGCTAATTTGAAATCACTCATTTTGAACTTCCAGTTACCATATTTACTGTCATTTGCGCGCTTTTTTTCCTAAAATTAAGACTTCAAAAAGGGAGTGCACAAACTGCAAATTACTGTAAAAGCCCACATAAAATATGGACCCGCATATAATACGAGGTGTAATTTGGAGATAGCAAGAACGAAAAAAAAAAAAGTTTTCATCCGCATATAATGTGCGCACTTTTTTTCCTAAAATTAAGACTTCAAAAAGGGGGTGCACAAACTGCAAATTACTGTAAAAGCCTGCATAAAATATGGACCCGCATATAATAAGAGGTGTAATTTGGAGATAGCAAGAACGACAAAAAAAAAAAAAAAGGGTTTCATGCGCATATTATACGAGTAAGGCAGTCAGCTTGAAGGCGTTCCAGAATTCCCGATTTTTTGTGTACGCCGGCGTGAAGAATATGACGCGTGCAGCACGTGTGCCAAATATCTGCCAGATACAGATCGGGTGTCGCGTTCATGCCTACTCTTGTCCTTCGCTGCAAGCATGCATAGACTGGCTCTGGCACAAGCTCAGGTGCGGACGCTTCGGAAGTGGCCATAATCGGTGCTTTAGTGATCGTCGTCATCGCGTGCACTGTCTTCCGAAAAGCCCTTGTCAGAGATACCACATAAACGCATGTAAGGGCCGCACCCGTGTATGGGCCGCACCCAGTTTTCCCGAAGGAAATGTTTAAAAAAAAATAATAAATCCGTGTAAGGGCCGCACCCGAACTTTCCACGACCCAGGTGGGAATAGGCTTCTAAATGCACACGCCGTGGCCTCCACGATCAGCTCAGGCTGCAAACAAAAGTGCACTTGATTGCGGAGCGCTTGATCGCGAAGGCCACGCACGTGCACAGGAGCTTCCAAGTGCCGTCCATGGATGGCGCCCTAGGTGGCGGTCATCATCATCATTATCGTAAACTTTTTTTCTCCGCCGCGACCTCCTGCCATTCACATCGACATCAGCATCGCCAGCTCCAGCCATTTGTTTGTTTTTGTGGCGTGTTAGCGTGCTCACCGTAGTTGTGGTGGTTGTAGCTTTCATGTGCTGCCGCCGAGCTTTGCAGTTTTAGCACGATGGGCAAGCGCCTTAATAGCTACACGGCTGGAAGTTAGCTCTCGAACACGCAAGCGTGCGGCGGGCAGGAAATTCGACGCGGCCGAGGAGTGCGTCCGATGATGGTGCAACCAGGATGCATTGAGAAACACAAGCTGTAAAAAGCCCGCTTTCCGAGACAAGCAGTGCGAGTTTCCCGAAATGGAAGAAGAGCTGCTCTCTTATGTGATGGAAGTGTGGAACAACGGCTACGCGTTGACAGCGGACGTGCTGCGCGGCTTCTTTAGGGATGAGCGTGCACCAGAGCACAGCACCAGCTCAGAGTCGAAATACTCGGCGAGTGACAATTAAGACGCAGAATAAATGCCGTTCATTCCCTGACTGGTGTGTTTTCACTTTAAATTTTTTTATTTTTTTTTACCCCGAAAACTGGCCCTCGAATCTGAAAAAAAAGAAGTGCTGCCCCTACACGCGTTTATACGGTATCTTACCACTGAAACATGTCTTCGGTGCCATTCAGCATGTTTGATATCTCGCATTTTTTTAAAATACAACTGGTGAGCTCCGCAGGAAAGCTAGACCAAGTGTCTGCCAACCAACTGCACACTGTGGCTGGAGAGGTCCATGTCTGGCGGCAGTAACTGCAGCTCTTCTCCCTGCCTCGTCCACACTACGTAGCAGCACTTGATGCGGTACCAATGCTTTCAGCAGCTGCAATTACTTTCCTTTTAAAAGCAGCCCAGGACTGCTTTCACGGCCCCGATACCATGGGAGGTGCAATCGTGCTGGGGCATCGCAAGGTCAGGTCAGCGCAGTGACCTGGCGTCAAAATCGAAACTACCGACCTATGCCACTTCTAGATAGCGCCTCCTCTCGCTCCAAGCAAGGTGGTAATGGCCCTCGATAATAATGGAACCAGAACTGCGGATTCTGGTCGAAAATTTTTGGATCCACAAATAATGCGAGGCAGAAATTTGACAAGCTGCAATCCAGAAAAAAACCTCGTTTTATACACGCGTTTTTATGGTACGCAGAGATTTAGCGAACACGCCCTAAAAAAAAAACTATAAAAGTGAGAACGAAAAATGTGTACAGTATATTGCCATGCATAAGTCGACCCCACACTTCAGCTCCTCGCAGGCCAAATGAAAGTTCATGCCGAACTTAAGTCGATGCACCCTCTCACCCCCCGACCCATGCTGTAATGTAGTTCCTGGTGCGATGGCATGACGGTGCAGGCGCAGCTCAAAGCAATAAATGTGGAACGATACAATCGCAAAGCCAGCAGTCAGAGCAAATGGAAACACACGGCAATACAATGCCCCTCCCCCAACTACCCCTTTCACATGTGGCCCGGCTGAGAAGCGGCAAACAGAAAAGGCAACGGTTCGGTAGTTTCGGATTCTGGCATGACGCATGGTCCAGAGGTTACCAGAAGTTTGCTCTCGCAGCCGTTTGTATGGGAAAGCGACCATTGGTGCAAGCGAGCTGGGCAAAAAGCGTAGAATTTAATTTTCTTTACTGAAAGCAATTTACAACCGAATCACAGACTTTTTTTTTTTACACCACCCACCCACCTTTTGCAGCCACACACGGTGACGCAGCTGCGCCAATCTTCCAAAGCCTGCTCTGTATGCACCGCGCTTGCGTAGCACGGCGCACAAAATATGCGTTTTTTTTTTTAATTTGGCTAAAAAGTTGGGGGTGCGCAAATTCTACGAGCAAATACAGTAATTGGAGTTCACTTGCAGTCCAGCTAAACCCAACAAAACTCACATTTTCCAATCAGACAAAAACGATAACCCGAATGCACCATTATACGAAGTTAAACTGAAACAGGCCACATAGTGTGCCTGAGCTGGCAAGGTACTATAGCGCGTCAGCTTGCCTCCAACCACTCGACTGCCTTCAGTTATAGCAGTGTTGCTAAAACCCCGTAGTTATGCACCTTGTTACTATCACCTGTGACCAGTCATCATTGACACGTCACTCCACCACCTGTACCTGTGATAGCGCAGCACTGCCACAGCGTCCATTGCTCTACTCTTCCTTTTCCTCGCCAAAGTGATACCCATCGCAATGCCGTGTGCAAAACAGGCCATGGTGCACAGCCCTTACAATTTCAATGCTTTAGAATTGCACACTGCTAACAATTCCACTAGTGCTGATGTAGCAGTAAATTCCACACAGCATGCGACTTACACTTTCTTGGTTTTCAGGTGGAGGAGGGCCCAACAAAAGGGGCCTGATAGGCAGAATGTCCCTGCAAATAGAAAGTGGCCACCACTGAAGTCAAAAGTGCATAACTAAAAACCAAGATGTATATGCAATGTGTGTCAAGGCATGCATCTCCTCCGCCATCTACCGACTTGTTTTCCAACACTTGATGGAAAGTAAGCACTTGATGCCTCCAAAGCATCGAAATGCAGCTGAACTTCATTCCTGTCACTTAAGTGCTTACAATAAACGTTACTACAATAACTGTGCTCACAATAAACGCTCCCCCAAAACCGCCCTTCATCTCTTTTCTATCCACTGTCTACTCACCGTGCGCTGTACTCCAAAGTTACGCTGATCAGGTCCTCAGAGTTAAATATTAGCCGCTCCACATTTTGGATGTCCCCTCGTCCTTCACTGGATATCGGCAGCAGAGATGCACGTTCTGTAGGGTAACAAACTTCATTAGAACTAAGCTTGTGGGAGACAACAGGGAGTGCAACAACTGTGTTCGCTGGCCTTTAATGGCCCACAGGATAGCACTGAGAGGTCCCTCGGTGGTCTGAAATAGCAAATGATCCTCCACTATGAAAGCAACCTCTAAATATCTAAACACAAGAGAAACTTTGCACTACATTTTTTTCGGACGGAAACACAAATTATGAAAAGCATGCTTTTAGCAGCTCAACAAACTTGCTAAAACTTGGTTTCCACACTGAAGAATAACCATACGCAAGACGAAAAGAATTTTTAACCTGAAATGCTATAACATATTATAAACACCAAGGCTAGTAGATTGTATTCAGATAAATTCATGCATGGTGGCACGTAAGGCCCAACTAACCTGATGGAGGCAGGCTGGCATAGTACTGTCGCCGTCTTCGCATTTCATCTGCATTAGGATACAGGGAAACAAAACCATAAAGAGAAGTTCGCACTATGCAGTTCTGTACCCTGCTGCGGTACAAAAGAACAAAACATTCAAATCAACCTTCCATCACTTTCACTCTACACAATGTCTACGCTAAAGTGCCATACAGACAAACCAGTTTGACAAAATGAGTATTTATTTTCACATCAGTGCTTCATGTTAACATACAGTCGCGTAATTTGCACACCCCTAATTTATTACCCGGGTTTATATTAAGAAAAATTCACAGATTATCTCATCGTCAAGATTATATGTAAGCATGAAATGCACTGCAGCAAAAGGTGCAACGCATTCTAGGTCGGCTCATTGATGATGATAGCCACGCAAGCCTCGAGAGCATTCCAGATCAGCCGCTTTTCTCTCCAAAGCTTTCCTTCGCGAGCGACAGTGCTCTCGGCTTTCTCTGCTGTTTTTTTTTATGTATCGTGACCCGCGCGACCAGAGCTGGTTGCTGGCCTTGCTGATGGATGATGCCACAGGATCTGTGTCACAAGCACCCATATTATGTAACAAGCGCAAATCCATGTGGTGCACCAGGTCTGTGTGTGCACCTCATGGGCTGCAGGGCTGAACTTAGGCTCCTTTGCACCGTATACTAGCTTTACCACCACAGGATCAAGAAGGCGCGCGCTGCTGACGCATGCGTTGCTCCAGCCGCAGCACAGTGCGTAGGCGCCGGGGGCGGGTTAAATGAAAGTTTTGCCGCTCTTCATTCCGGTCCACCTCCATGTTCCCCTCCTTTCAAGCACAGAGATTACTCGCGGCATGCCTACAATGGTAGCTAAAAGCATTTCATGCTTAAAAAATTTTACTCTTATTTTATGCTCTTTGCTGCGCCCTACCACCAGCATGCACGCAAGTGTGTGCAAAGCAAGCTTAAGAAGATCGGTGCGGCTGTGTCGCCATCTGTGGCTGCAAAAGGTGTGAGTGGTGAGGGGACGCCACCACGCCACTCTCTGCCAAGGCCAGGCAAAGTCATACCTGATGCGTACGAGGAACGAGAACAACCGGCTTTTTTGGGAGAGAGTGCGAAACAATGGCGCCCGAACCAGCATGCCCTGAATGCCTTGATAACATTCCCCACTTCCTCAGACGTACCCAACATACAAGTGGAAATGAGTCAGCACCAACTGATTCGATTCCATGAAGGAGGTAATGACAATGCAATGGAAAGCAATAATGGCAGCAACAGCCACATCGCAGTGCGTCCTTCCCATCACGCACCGGAATCCATAACAACCGAACCGTTTGCTCTTCAGTTTGCTGCTGGTCAGCCAGGCCGCAAGAGAGGGTGCAGTTTTGTAAACTTTTACCTTCATTTTTCTCTCAAATGCTGCCTTTGCAATTGTATCATTAAGCGTTCATTGCTTTCAGCTGTGGGCACGTTGTCATGCATCCCACGGG
The DNA here is from genome assembly GCF_055824585.1 of Amblyomma mixtum. NCBI lineage: Eukaryota > Metazoa > Arthropoda > Arachnida > Ixodida > Ixodidae > Amblyomma > Amblyomma mixtum. The sequence goes on along the minus strand of NC_143016.1, from coordinate 38,118,493 downwards.
TGACTAATAACATGTGGCGGAGCGGGAGGGGAGGGGTATGCATAGACTTATATTTGGAGTAAACTTTTTTTTTTTTTTGCCCAGCGAGAAGTGTGTGCTGGGGGCTTGACAAATAGGTGGTAATATACGGTATTTATTGCGCGCTATGAGCGTTTTTTAGGAAGTGCTAGAGAAATCTCCGTGTGATTTGCGCACCCCCTTTCTGAAGCCCTAATTCAAAGAAAAAAAGTGTGCAAATTACGCGAGTAAATATGGTAGCCCTCAGGTGCATGCTCATCATGTAACCCTTTTTTCAGTTTTTGCTATGCAAAACTAAATGACACAATTCACCTAAATGCTGTTTCATCCAATCTACAAGGTCTAATAGCATGGTAGAGTCAAATTAGAATGACATCCTAGCTTATTGAAGAAAACAAAAAAAAATCAAATAGTGCAGTGGAGTTAAATGCAAAAGAAGTAAAGAAATAAAAGTGTGAAATCCTGTGCATGCCAGAAATCAGCAGCCGGTTGACTACTGCCATTACGACTCCAATGCAACATAAAAGCTGGCCACAAATCCCCAATCACAATTTTTTTTTTCCAGTTTTATTATTCACATGGCATATCAACTGCAGTCATCACTTACTCTTGTAGAGGCCTGGAACTAGCTTGTACACTATGTCTTGGAGTGTCTGGTCTGACCTGCGTGCATTCAAACAAATTCCACATGTGTACAAAAATAATGCCTGCAGCAATATTTAAGGTATATGCAAGGTGATAACAATGAGTATACAAAACCTGAACATTACTAGAAAACATCAGAGTAGAAAATCCAGGAGCTGAAAGTAATCTAGACCGGAAATATACTCTAAACATATCATGTCTGTATCAGCGTGAATTTTCAGCATGATGTTATTAAAAACCAACCAAAATGTTACCACCAGCAAGACAAAATGCTAAGAGCAAGAGCCGTCAAATTCAAGTTAAAAGTGCAGCCCTTAGCCAAGTATTTCAGTAACAGTACTTATATTTCTCGAAACAAACACTTTATTTCAAGCTCAATAAGGAGTTTCAGTTCCACTACATTTATGCCTTATATTGTTTCGATTTTAGTTCTGATATAAAGGTTGCGATGACGCTGCAAGGTCACATGACTTAGATGGCCCACCTGCCTTCTAGGTTGCTCTCTGGACACCACCTAACAGATTCATGCTCGTCATTTTTTGTTCACAACGCCGATGCCGGTTTTTGTAGGTAACGGGGCCTTTAACGGTATCGCGTTAAAACTCGGATGGCAGGACGAAAGCTATCATCGTTTTCGCCACCTCCACTCCACGATAGCCAAAGTGAACAGAGAATGACTGCTGGAAAGCTACAACTGACCGCATTGCTGGCTCCAGGGTACTACTGACGGGTGCGAGAGGAGCAAACGGGTGCACACTGCCTGGCTACAAGCTTTTCTCACCGCTATATCTCCTGTGGCGCAGTTTGCAAAACAAGATAAAGTGTGAACCATGGCCCACAAGATTGCCACTCCACGACGGACACCTGAGTAGTGAGGCAAAGCCTGCCACCCGCCATCCAACCGGGCACAGCTTGGTGCTAAGCAGTTCTATATACCCGTTTTATGGCAGACAGTGTTCAATATATAGAGTAAGAAATTCATGTGTTTGTTGAAAATAATTAGGAACAGTTCGATACAGCCAATAATTCGTAATACCTGTGTCCGTTATAACAAGGTTTGACTGTACTCATATACCAGGTGTCCCAGCTAAATGTAACCAAGCTTTTAAAAAACACGGGTTGTCCTAGCCGTCTTAAACCAAATGAGGGTTGTTTAGAGTCGCGTGACCTAGTCTGCACTATTTTTTCGTTCTTCAAGGTTGACTAATCAGTTAAGCTTAATTAACAATCTTTTTAATTATTGACTTGAGGAACAAAGTGTCAATGGAAAAGTTGTAGATCGCTTTGAGAAACAGCTTACTGAGACATTTGCAGCAAAGTAATATTTAAGTAAAGTAGATTTTTTACCGGCCTTTAACCATAACCCGGACAATAAGAAAAAGCTTTCACATGACAACTGTGCCACTTCAACATCCCAAGACGCGCCTTAAAGAATAAAATCCATTTTTTCTGAAGTCCTCTCCTCGATGAGACTTTGGGTGCACATTGGGACAGAGAAGTGAGCGAGCAGCTGGTCACGTGACAACTTTCTTTTAAGGCCAATAAATGAAGCTACGTAAATTGTAACTTTGAAACCGCACTACTAGCGGTTTTTCGAGGTGGTCTAAAACGTTTGCATTGACACTTTCTTCCTCAAGCTAATAATTAAAAAGTTAGCTAATTAAACTTAACTGATTAATTAACTTTGAAGAGCGAAAAAAATACTCATGACTAGGCCACGCGACTATGAACAACCCTGAGGTGGTTTCACTGGACTAGGACACTTCGCCTTTTTTAAAAGTTTGGTTACATTTGGCTGGGACACCCGGTATATTGTCATAATGTAGCAGCATGTAGCAAGCTTTGCCTTCTGGCTCAGTTTGGCGCAATCGGCGCAGGAATCGCATCATTGTCCGTAATTTGGCTACCGTGATGATTGAGCAGCAGTTCCATCACTGTCATCAATATCAGACCATGTGATTTCCCACCCTTGCACTCGACAACCAGACGATAACATGCCTACATTAGAAGTACACTTCCACTTGTGTTTTTGTCACTCTCAATGACGATAGCAATTTTTTTTTCAAGCAGAGCTCCCAGTACCGCCATTGCAGACTAATTACTGATCTCTTGATGGTGACAAAAACAACCAAGTAGACTTTAAAAGCCTTTTGACAACACAGGATTACTACATCAAATCACCGCAAAAAAAAAACTAATTCATTTGGCGAAAATAACATTCCCCCCCAAAAAATGCATTTTGAAATAAAATCCGAAAAAGTCAACCAAATTTTCAAAAAAGTAAAAACCGCAAAAATCTAACCCCTAGATATGGGGGACGCCACGAGGGCTCCGGATTAATTTGCACCACTTAGGGTTTTTGAAAAAGATAAGAGTATTTCAAGGTTCTTATTTGTACAGTACACACACGCTTTGACATTTTCACCCATTTCGGCACAAAGGTACTATCATACTCGATACAAGTTGCAATGGCTTGGTTCATGGGGATTTAACGTCCCAAAGCGACCGAGGCTATGAGAAATGCCGTGGTGAAGGGCTCCGGAAATTTCGACCACCTGGGGATCTTTAACGTGCACTGACATCGCGCAGCACACGGGCCTCTGGAATTTCGCTTCCATAGAAATTCGACCACCGCGGCCGGGATTGAACCCGTGCACTTCGGGACAGCAGCCGAGCACCATAACCATTGAGCCACTGCGGCGGCATGATGCAATACAAGTTGCAGTGCATTTAGAGTGAACCAGATGAGGTTTCCACTTGCAAGCAGAACAATGCGCCTTCATAGAGAGCATTCAACTTGTATAAATATTAAATAAACTTTTTTCATTTCTTTGAAAGCTAAATACATAAATTTGAGCACTGTTAGGCTCACAACTGAACCCCTACATCTCATGTATTGCAGTGAAGAGCTCCCACTTGCATAAGGAAATAATCTTCCAAACTGTAGGTCAGGTGGGCCATACAACACGAACTTAGGCCTCAATGACAGGTTAAGAGAAAACACTGCCAAACCACCATCACTGCTTACCGAATGTTCTGAAGTGGTCGTGTCTTGTGAACTTGAACATCGCACACAGGACACATTTTGTGCACCTCAAGGTACTTGACTATGCATGTCTTGCAGACTGTGAAGAAAGAAAACAGCAGGCATTGTATCTAGTTGCAGCAACAAGTATTGAAAGAACAAGGTAGATACCAACTGAAAAAACATTTCACTTTGGCTGGAATTGTTCTCAAAGGGCCATTGACCAGGGTCTGGACATTTTAAACAAACAAGCCTCGGGGCGACTAGCAGTGCCAGGCTTTCGCCCAAATCCACGTGAAACGAGTCCCGCAGCACTCGTTACGTCAGATGCAAAGGGCTATCATTGGTTCGCCGTGCCAACTCTTTCTGATGTCATGCAGCCCCCCCCCCCCCCCCCCCCCGTAACCTAACTGTAACCTGATAAGTTAAAAAAAAAAAACTCGAGAGTGGCCTGCATACTATTTAGCTTGATTTTTTTTTTAAATCGCTAGATACAGCACTGCTTTCCCTATGAAAATGTGCAAATGTTGTGCCAGCATTCAAAATCCAGAAATAAGCAAATCATTTCAAATTACAGGTTAACTGCATTAATTTCTGCAAGCTGCAAAGTTCTTGAGCAAGCACTGTTCAGTGCTTGACTACTCAAAAATTGGAGGACACTTAAGCTTCACCTTAAAAAGTGGAACTCGACAGTGTGCTGCAGCACTGCCAGCGAGTCCACGGAACGCCATCACCCATTTGGTGCGACGGCTTGCCAATTGCAAACACCACTGAACGCATTTTTAATTTTTTTCAATAGCTCGAATTAATTGATCAAGTATAAATTATACTCTAAATTTTCTTAATTACCATCATCAAGCATTTCCTTTTTCATTCCGAGAACTTTGAACCCCCCTTTTCCAATTTTTTTATTTCTTTAATTAATCCATTAATCACAATGATTTCACGAACTTATCACCTATCACACACCAATCAGTCATCAATCTCTAGAACCACAAATTACCATGATACGAATTTTTTTACGCAGTCCCCGATTATTTCCGACATGTGATACCAACTACTACTAAGCTTGAACGTCTTTTGACCGTACAAGCTGTATACGCTGTCGCGTAATATTTTCTCTCACAGTTCCTGCACGCTTTCCCGGGATGATGATGATGAAAAACACTTTATTAAACAAACGGTGTTGCACTCTCCGAACTGGGAAAGGCCCTTAGTTGGGACTCCTACGGCCTTAGCTGTTTGCTGTGCCCACTGAACCAGCTGCCCTTGGTTCTCAAGTTCTGAGCAGCACAACGTGGCCTCCCACTGCTCAGGTTTTGAGTAAGTTTCTGAACGGTAACTTTTGCTAATCTAAACCGCACATGATGTCACTTCAACTCTAAACATCCACTGTCAGCTTGATACCGTAGTTATTGACTCTATGCTTTCGATATAGCATCATAAAAAGCTTCTTCTTAAACTGAATGTCAAATTTAACAGAACCAAACCTCTTGAGTGATGGCAGATTACTTAAACATCAGACCACAGCTTGTCACTTCTGACTGCGTTCATTCATGTTCAGTAGAAGTTACCTCTGGTGCCGCACAGGGTTACGAACTAGAACTTTTCAGCATAATTTACACTGACAGTGTGGTCCAAGCAATAAATCGTGCCTGTTCAGAGATTACGAATTCTCATGATCAACTGGAGCTTAATGCAATGTTTTGACAATTTTGTGAATGACTTGAAACTTGGCAGATGACTACTAATTTTAATAAAACAGTGTCAATGTCATCACTACCAGCCAGATCTTGCCCATTGCAGGACAAAGGCCTCTTCCATATCTCTCCAATTAACCCTGTCCCGTGCCAGCTGTGGCCACCCTATCCCCGCAAACCTCTTAATCTCATCAGCCCACCTAACTTTCTGCCGCTCCCTGCTACACTTCCCTTCTCTTAGAATCCAGTCTGTTACTCATAAGGACCATCAGTTATCATGCCTTTGCATTATGTGCCCTGTCCAAACCCATTTCTTCGTCTTGATTTCGACTAGGATGTCATTAACCCATGTTTGATCCCTGACCCACTCTGACCTCTTCCTGTCTCTTAACATTACACCTATCATTTTTCTTTCCATAGCTTGCTGCGCTGTCCTTAACTGAAGTTGAACCATATTCGTTAGCCTCCACATTTCTGCCCCATAATCAAGTACCGGCCACATACAGTTGTTGTATACTTTTCTCTTGAGGGATATTGGTAAACTGCCATTCATGAACTGAGAGAACCTGCCAAATGCGCCCCCCACCCCATTCTTATTTCAGTCATTTTACTCTCATGACCTGGACCTGCAGTCATTAACTGCCCTAAGTAGACTTATTCCCTTACAACTTGCAGCACCTTGCTAGCAATTGCGAACTGCTATTCTTTTCCGATGGCAAATTCCAAGCTCAAGTCAGTGAATTTAATTACAGTGGTGTTACCTTTATGCTTCACCTAAAATGGCCACATGCAGGAGATGCGGGTTTGATCCCCCAGTGTTGCCAGGTGACCAGCAGTGATACGTTGGCTACAAGCTTTCCCCTGGCCTGCTCCTTAGATTACCTGGGGTGATAAGTCTTTGGGAAAATGGGTCTCTGACTGCACCTCAAATACCTCAAGCCATGACACTCTTTGGCCAAAGCACAAAAAAACTAAACCACCTAAAATGGCAAGAGACATAGCACTAACCTATGGTAAAGCCCTTTGTAAACTTGGCACGCTAAAGCATTTAACCAAAGACTGCAAACAGCCTATGTGTCCTCAGAAAGGTTCATATCCAAGTGTGCATCAGCAGTATTGCCAGATCTTATACTTGACACTGCCATGTTAGAATCTCCTCAAAAAACCGAGATTCGATATATATATTGTTATGATAGCAGCTTTTCACCATAATCACATCCTCAAGTTCGCTTTGCAGCCACTGACCAACAAGTGTACGTGAAAATGAGTTAAACTGCTATATAAAATAGTACACTGTATAGAAGCATTAATCTCGCGCATCAGTGAAGCAGCCCAAACAATGCAATCCACAAAACCTTGGTTTGGTTTATTGGGGTTGAACGCCCCAAAGCAACTCATGCTATAAGGGACGCCGTAGTGAAGGGCTCCAGAAATTTCGACCACCTGGGGCTCTTTGATGTGACCTGACATCAGACAGTACACGGGCCTCTAAAATTTCACCTCCACCAAAATTCGGCCGCCGCGGCCGGGATTGAACCTGTGTCTTTTGGGTCAGCAGCTGAGTGCCATAACCACTGAGACACCATAGCGGGTCAGAAAACCTTGATCCCTACAGGTACAGGTCATCGCTGGATTATTTCAAGTTCCCAGTTTTTCCATATACTGTAGAAATATGGAACCTGGACAGGTCACTTCGTGCACTACCTTTTAAGGAGTTCTTGAAAGAGTTGCTTAACTGTGCTGTTTGTTATGTAATCATTCCAGCTACGCCTCAGACAGACAGTGGTATCGGTAGATAAATAAACAAATAAAATTTGCAGTGCATATAACTGGAAACTTTCTGTTTACAGTTCAGCAGTCTCATCACTCAGTAACTCTTTGGCCCACAGAAAAAAAAAAAAAAAATTATCCAATGCACCACACTAAAGCTGTGAAAGTAAAATCACCTACAATGACATGCACTTTCTGCTGGAATAGACTACGTGGCAAGGCCAGCAGATGGCATTACAGCAAGTGAGGTAGCCGATGACAACACTCTCTTGACTTGCGTCAGTCACAACAATGCTGTCACGACAAAGGTGGGATAATATACATTCGAGGGCAATAGCCCTGTTCTCCAAGGACCGTAATAATTAAGAATTATGCCTACAAGCTTTGCCTTCATTGATTCAATCTACCTGAATAAGTCCTCCAAAACCATTTCCGAACCACATTAAAAGGTTTTGGCAATACATAGGACTCACGCCTCTTTACGTCTGGCAAAGCTGTGCACTAAAGGAACTAAACATCACATTAAAAAAAAAAACTCAATAAAAAGTTGTGACATTCACCAGAATGTCAGACAGGTAATGACATCCCTTAGCTGGCCCCATTCCAAACCCCTCAGAGGAGCAGTGGGAGGCTATTCTGCTCAGCGATGATCCTGACCATCAGCACTGGCTGGTGGGGAGGGCCAGCGCAGCAGCAACAGCCAGTGGACTACGGGACTAGGCGGCCCACCCGCATGTTCTAAGAATATTCAGCAAATAAAAATGTTTTAAATCAATCAATCAATCCTATTCCTAAATTTTCTTAGTTGATATAAACAACACTGGTTAAAAAAAGAAGCTCCCGCCGTGGTGGCTCAGTGGTTACGGCGCTCGGCTGCTGACCCGAAAGACGCGGGTTCGATCCCGGCCGCGGCGGCTGAATTTCGATGAAAGCGAAATTCTAAAGGTCCGTGTGCTGTGCGATGTCAGTTCACGTTAAAGAACCCCAGGTGGTCGAAATCTCCGGAGCCCTTCACTACGGCGTCCCTCATAGCCTGAGTTGCTTCGGGACGTTAAACCCCAATAAACCAAACCAAAAAAAGAAGCTAAATAAAGAAGAGCACCGGAGACACCCTTATTGCTCAAGAAAATGGCTCAACGCAATTCAACAGAAGGCTAAAGAGGCCTGTTTCGTGAAGTAAGGGCTGCATCCAGCGGCGAATATGTCACAAATTGCACTGCCCAAGGACAAGAAATGACCTATCTGTGGTCTTTCAGATTTGTTACGGCTGAATGAAACAACAGTCCGAAACTATAACGAAACCCCACACGGCTCGCCGACCTCGCACTGTTTCGACACCAACCAAGTATTGCCTAATTCATGAGGAAAGCGTCATCGTAGAGCGACTGCGGTAATCAACTCAAAACTTCCCGGGTCCCAGGCTGACATGAAGCGCCGTAATATTTGGGCTTCAACGATTTCATTTTTGCGCTCATCGGACTAAAATGAGAAGAAAGCACAAATAACACAAGAAAAAGTTGTGCGCAACTTACATGAATGTAAACATTCAATGATGGTGGTCGCATCAACGAAGTAGCCGCCGCAGAGAACGCAGGTCAGATGTTCGTTAAGTTCGACCAATTTCTTCCGCCCCGCTCCCTGCATCTTGTTAATTCATTATTCTGTGGACAAAAGAGCCAAAATCAATGAGCACGACTACGGCAGGTCGCCCAACATAGTTTGAAAGACCGCTCACGCCGACTCCGTTGCAACAGTTGCAACGCTACCGACCGCTGCAGCCACACGGGTTTCATGAAAACATGCTACAAAAGCCACCCCTCCAACCTCCAGTAATAATAATAATAAAAAAAGAAATGCATATGAGCGCCCTTTGGTCACCTTTTAAATCAAAAAGCGCAGTGTCCAGAGTTCTTTCAAAACATAGCAAGCAGACGTTACAACAGTGACACGGAACGCAGCCTGCGGAGTTTGCATACATACTTGAATGTTGATTGACAGCGCTCGTTTTGATGTCAATACTCATGGCGGGAGCTAAACGGCCGTTGCGATGACAAAGGCTGCTTCGGGCTTGTCATATGCTCGTCGCGCATCAACACCTATGTAATGAACTAATTAGAGTTATTCGTGTCTAGCGAACAGTGCAACAAGTAGCTACTTGCAAGGATTTGGAAGTTACGCTACAGCGCGAGCGTCCTAGCGTGCGTAGAGCGCTCGTTGGGTCGCGAGATGGCAAAGTCACCTTTGACAGCACACACACGTAAATGGCCCGCAGTGCTAAACCACAAGAGCCTCGACATTCTCAGAGCTTGTAAAAGCGGCAGAAACGGCTACAAACTATGAAATCAGAAAGAAAACCTGTTAAGCCTACATCAAGAAGCGCCGAACAGCGTTGTGCACGTAGCCGTCACACAGGCGACTACACGGCTGGCAAACTGTCAGGCAGCGCGACATGTGCAGCGCGTAAACGTTGTTGGTGTACTCACCCTTACTCATGCACCACCTTAGATTAAAACACGCACAACAGAAGAAAAACGCAGTTCAAATATCCTTTCTGACAAAAACTGTCGCAAAGCGTAGCCGACGCCATGCGTGGACGTCACGTGACTTTTCTTGACTGACGCGATATCCGTATTCTTTTGTATGTGTATTACAGCTACGCCGGCTCCGTCTTCCGCTTTTGACTGCTCAACCAGCCAAACTTGCACGTGCTTTGCGGATTGGAATGACCATTGCGACAGTTCATTATCGCGAATATTTCAGTTCAGTTTACGAGCTTGCCAGTACCCTGGTGCTTAAAATAGCGCCGCAAACTGCAAAAACCCGGCCCCAGGTGCTGTCATTCCCGTTCTTGCAGCATCCAATGCGCTGCATTGGGTGCTACCACAAGCATGCGTAGACATCGCACAGATGACATTAAGTTTATAAATTATTGTGTACCAAATGGCAGGCAGGCGAAACATACTCAACTCCAGATACATCAAAAGAAGCACGCAGGATTGATGAAAGCAACAAAGAATACGATAATTTATTCGGAATCTAGTAGATGGACATCAGCGGATGAACTAATGGGCATCTTGGACCCGCTCTGCGATCTTGGACATTCGCTCCTTGGATGACGCGATGGCAGAATGAGATGATCATGGCAGTTAGCCTCCGTGCTGGCACGCCTCGCATAGACTCCGCAGTCAAAGGTGCGGTGCCGTTCCTGAAAAAAAAAAAAAAAGGGGGGGGGGGGTGCATAAATTACTTATGAGCCATGCAGCGCTAAAGAATTAATCTATTTCTTACTTATGCGCCACTAGGCAAAATCCACTTCACATTCTTTCGCGGTCACAGTGGAGACGATGGAGCCATGAGATCGACACCGCCGAATTCCCTCGCGAGGTAGATGCCAAAGCAGAACATGGACCAGCTCTTGATCACTTGCCACTTGAACGGGTCATTGTACAGCGCTTTCATAAGGCCGGAAAATGTGCCGTCATTACGCGGTGCGTACGATGGAGCCGGACCAGAAGGAAACATTGCAGTGCTAAATAATTTCACAGCACGCTGCACAGAACCTGAACTGAAACAACTGCGATTTCCGCCTTTGCTTCTCTTGCAGGCGAAACGAGGCGACGCTAGCGACGCGGCTGGCTACTGTGCCGTCTTCAGTAGGATTAGCTGCAGATACTTTAAAAAAAAAAGCTCGCTCGCACATAATAGTCGTTTGATTTTAAAAACAAAATAATAAAACACTCTAATTAAAAACACCACAATAAGTTGGAAAACCCACTATTAAATCATAAGGGTCAGGACGTTAAATGTCTCAGGTGGAGCTAGTGCGTAGCCAAGATATGCAGATTAGTTGAGCAGACTGCCGAACATGCTGCGAAGCTACTGAGCCTACTGTCTGGTACTGTTTATCTCACATTTATCCACAACATTCGCACCGCGCCTGAACAAAACAAAAACACAAAGGACCGAAAATGCCTGGAAACCGTAGCAACAAAGTTCTGAGCGCTCAAAGCTTCAGTGCTGGAACAGCAAGGCCAACAGCCTGCTGCAAGTCAGTGCCGTGTTTTACGGGAGCGATCGCTGCTATTTAAATTTTTATTGCCTCATACCCTCATACGAAGAATTACCTTTTGTACTGCCGCAGATAAAGACAGCTTCAAAGAATGCGAATCAGCCGACTTCCGCTCAAGCAGCTGCTGAGAGCATTTCAGAAACCGTCCGACCAGTCTTCCACCATGACTTCTGTGCAGCTCGCTGGTACGTTTGTGATTTGCCCTCAGGAAGATAGTTATGCCCAAACAGTAACTTTCTTTTTTTTTTTCAGATATGCGAAAGCCGTACGTTTCCGGGGTCTTTCTGGAAAAGGACTTGCCGACTCGGGATCCTTTTGAACTTTTCGAGAAGTGGTTCACTGAAGTTAAGGATGGCGGTCTTATGTACGAATCTAATGCTGTCGCTCTTGCAACGACAACGAAGTGAGTATTTAAACGCTCTCTCACTGTCTGCAGTGTAATTAGTTGAAAGTGAAAGTTTTGAAAGGGCGAATGAAGCTATCTACAGCACGCAACTTCCAATCGGCTTTTTTTTTTTTTTTTTTTTGCCTTGTACATTTCTAGAAGAGTGTGATGAGAGGCTAGTTGGTAAGGCATTCTGAAGACATAAAACTACGCAGGAGACAGGACACAGAAAAGATGCAGACATTTACCGCTGGACATTTACCTTCGCAAGATCACAAGACGTGTTTGCCGCCAGCGTAGCCAGGAACTTTGCCTCGAGTGGTGATTGCGTCAACTGCACACTTTTCCACTACCTTGCGTCTGGTTTCAGTGCATTTTGAGAGAATTTAGATGTAGCTACTGTTCATGCCCTACAGTGGGAGAAACACTTGCAGCGATCGTAGTCTCAGAGAGCATAAGCACTGATAGAATTCCGCCGAACCCGCATGTAAGCGGTACTTATTACATCCCTTCATACCAGTCAATAGGTATAAGCTTCACCTTACCTGGAGAAAAAAAAAATGCAGCGCATCATCTGCTGCAGGACAAAATCTGCAATAGGTACCTTTGACATGTTTTTTTTTTTTGCTTGTGCTTCATACAATACATATGTATATATTATCACTCATTGCTACGGAGCAGCACCCAGTGACGACAGACAAGAAAGGAGAGGACAGACAACAAGGCGTTGGACTATCAACTGAAGTTTATTCTGACAAACAACTTTTTTAAACGTCGCTGTTCAGCAAGTCAAGGTGTTACCCCTTATATAGCATTATGGGTATACTGTTGGAATTCATTCACTTCTGTAGGCTACCCTGTGTGGTTGGAGAAGCATGAAAGGATGCAAAGAGGGAAGAGAGAAGGATGAGGAGCACAATCTGAACACCACCTGGTTAACTACCTTGTTTTACCTCTCCTTTCTCTTCCTTCCATTCACTTCAGTACATTAATTTTGGGTCCAGTTCAGTGATTTGAACTGAATTCATTTGTATTTTATTTCAATCTTACTGAATTGGACCTGTGCACAAAAAGTGGTGGACAGCCGTTAAAGTGCAGTATTTGCCTTACTTACTTTGAAACATGGCTATAACACCTGCCTGTTTACGTGTAATGCCTCCACAGGAAGCTGATGTTTGCAATGTTCAAACAATGATTAGCTTTGTAGCTTATTAGTATTGAACACCAAGCTTCAAACGTCGTGATAACGTTTTGGGTAGCGTTGTTAAAGGAAAGACGGTGTAAATGACCTGATTTCATATGATAATGAGTCAGATGAACCACTCATTTTTGTGCTCTACACGCACAGATTACAGCCGAACATGTTCGAACTGCAGTCTTCTTTATCTCATGGCCTGCTAAAATAATAATAATAGTTTATGAAAAGTTCTGCAGTCCTTGTATTGCCATGACCTAGCTGACAAAGGAATACTCCCATCCTTTCTAATTAGCTGTTTTAAATTCAATTACTTCCTCTCTTACTGCTGCATAGGCGCAGGGGCTGCACTGCGTCCACTGGAGGCAAAATGCAAGCACATGCTTCTGCTATGGTGGTCAAATATTTAGGGACATCCCCCAAGATGGAGTAGATTTGTAATAAAGGAGTAATTACTCGTTGACATCCACCCGAGCGCAGCCATACGGCTACAAAGGAAAGCTGTACAGCTTTCTCAGAAACCTTGTAGTTAAAGAAAAATTCGTCCTGGTCCGGGGTTCGAACCCGGGACCACCGCTTCACCAGAGCAGTCGCTCTACCAACTGAGCTAACCGGGACGGCAAGCTTATGGTAGGCCGAGAGCGAATTGATCAATGACTCGAAGTGGGAACTGTGTTGGTCGAATGTTTAGGGGAATCCCCCAAGGTGGAGTAGATTTGTGATAAGGGAGTAATTACTAACTGACATCCACCCGAGCGCAGCGCAGTCCTTCTGCTATGCGTTGTCAGTGCATGTTAAGGACCCCTAGCTGGTCGAAATTAATCCAGAGCCCTCCACTGCGGTGTCCTTCATGGCCCACATGCAGCTTTGGGACACTACGCCAACATATTGTTCCACATACTGTACCTACTTCTTTTGGTTGCAGGTCTGGATTTCCTTCATCTCGAATGGTTCTCCTGAAAGGCTTTGGCAAGGATGGCTTTGTATTTTTCACAAACTATGAAAGCCGCAAGGGGAGAGAGCTTGTAAGTATGCTGGAGTGATTAACTCATTCACAAGTGCCTCAGAAGTGTAATATTCTCGGTGCCATTTCTCAGGAAGAAAACCCGAATGCCTGCTTACTGTTTTACTGGGACAGACACCACCGTCAGGTAAGGTTTTCGTGTAATAAAGAGTAATTACTCATTTTCTAAATAATTTGAGAAGACTTTAGATATTACATAGGTATTACAGTCCGCTTTACATGCAGTGGCATGATTTTGCTTTATTTTTACTTTATAAATAATTACATTTCTCATTAGTTACATACATCTGCTGTCTTTGTATGCTGTTTTATTCGTACATTCTTGCATCATTATTCGTTGATACCACACTTGTAGAATCATGAGAACATATATGTTGACAATGGAGTGCATATTGCAACCGCGCAAAACGACGAGGGACGAAGAGAGGAAAGCACAGGACAAGACGCGTTTTGTCCTGTGCTTTCCTCTCTTCGTCCTGCGTCGTTTTGCGCAGTTGCAACATGCGCTCCATTGTCAACCACCAACTAGCCCGCCTCCACTTGTAACATATATGTTGTTTTGTTGAATGCGTCTTGACTTTCATACTGGTTTTTTACCTGCTAGTGTGTTTGTACTCAGCATTCTTTATTCTGATTGATTCCTTCTGCTTTTAAAGGAGTGCGTAGCTGGAATGGGTTGCATGTCTTGTTTAACTTGGGACATTTCTAGTTTGAGATGCTCGTTGAGATGTTTGAGAAACGTTGCCTTTTTGTGTTCAAATGCCTGCAGTAGAATAAACAGAAAGGCAGGAAATTGAATGCAGAGCTGAGACTTTTTTTGTTCTTTCACTCCTTGGGAGTGCTGGCCGTAGTGCAGGCGCCCACTATCTTGTGCTTGAGAGCTTGACTTTTATACCCAAATCTTGCAGCATGTCAGTGCACGTAAAACAACATTGTAGAATACAACCGTCTCTAATTCAAACTAGCTTAATTTGAACTTCCAGATTTTTCTAGCTGACACTTTGGTTTCGTCAGCATCAAGTGCATTTAAAAATCTTCACTTGCTTTGAACTGTGCATAGTGCAAAAAAATTTTCAGACTCCTTTGAGTAAGGCTTATCAATAGTTAGCTGTACTTGGTTTAAGTCTAACGTACAGTTTCAAAGCCACTTACATAACTCTGACTAGTAGCACCTCGCTTAGTGACAAGTGGCAGCTTTGCATCTGGCTGTTATGGCATTTTGCCTGTGTTAATTTCTTCTTGTCAAATGCATGCACCAAGCTGCCTAAATTTACAGGAAATATAATAGCAAGAAAAGTGCACGCATCTTCAGAAGCCGCTTTACAACACTGGAAGGAAAGATAATTGGGCCCATTTGTAGGAATTCATGAGTGGGTGTTTCGGTGCAACAACCTGTACGTCACAGTGACAACAGACCTTTATGTCATCTTCTTCCTCTGTCCCTGTTGCTGTTGCACTTCAAAGTTCAAGTATGAATCCTCACGAAAGCAGGCTGACAGTGACTTTAATGCCTCTATTTCAAAGCAGTGTGTTCGTTTGCCTCCTGGTGCTTTGGTAGCAGGGTGTTCGCAAAGGTTAAAAAATCTCATTTAAGGGAGTATCTTTTCTAATAACTTAAAAAACTTGACAGCCATATGACAGCAGTGATACACTTACTGTGCCAAATGAGAAAGCCTGCTGGATGCTACTACATAATGACAAATTATGAGTAATCTGTGCCAAGCTTGCGTCGCAAGTCTGTATTTCCTTAAGCACAAAATTCTCGGGCACCACGTGCAATCTTGCATTTGTGTTAGGTGGCACTAGTTGAGAGCCTAATTTTTCCTAGAATCCTTCAATCGGTCGGTATGCAGGCAGTTATCATGCTGAGCGGGCCCATTGTCGGCACGTCTGAAGAAAGCAGGGAAGCGAAACAGGCCTGCAGCATGCAGGTCATCCTGTAGTGTGGATCGAGTACCCGCCAGAAATGCGCACGGTACGGATATTCACAAATGACACTGGTGTTGGCTTTCACATCCTTGCTCGTCAGATGTGGGGAAATGGCACACCGCTGCGAAGTTCTTAGTGGGCATCAGCTTTGAGGTTCACTTCTTCGCCCTATCAAAAAAGAGGCGGTTGTGTGTGGCGTGCATAAGCTCAACATGGGACAGCCAACTTAAAAGAATTTTCAGATGCATGTATTTAAGATTCGATAAATGGAACTGCAATACTGGTTTACCGTCAGTTTAACGGCCATCACTTTTGCTATTTAATCCTGCGCCACTTGGAAAACACTAAAAGGCTGAACAACTACTTTAAATTGCCTTCAGTCACGGCCAGAATATCAGTCTTGCTAAAGAATCTACCTGTGCAGACCACCCACACTGATGTATCTTTCATGGCTTTAAAAAGAAAACGTCTGTGGGTAAAGAAACACCTGGTATATAAATATATGGTTTGGGGGGAAGGGGAGGGGCAGCAACCGTTGTAACTCAGTTATTAGAGAACGTTACACGAGATGCAGAGGTATTGGTTGAGATCTTTCCAGCGGCATGTGGTTGTCTTTTGTTACTGTGTGTTAAATTATCTCTCACTTGAAGAAATGGTTACAACTATTAATATCCCAGTGATCAACGATACAAACAAAACATATAACCTTATGCTTTCCTTGGTTTCATACTGCTGTAATCTACGCCAGTCACTTTTCCTTGATTGGTGTCAGCGTTGGAATAGACACAAACACATGAAGGACAAAGCTCAATGCTGTGTTTGTGTCTATTCCTGTGCTGACGCCAGTCAAGCTTTGTACCAATCAGCTCAGATACAGCCAGTTTTGCTCACTTTTCTGTGTCAAAATGCACTTTTTGCTGCTCCAAAAGCTGCTCCGAAATGACTTTGGTCAATCACATCACTGTGACAGCCATCTTGTCACCATCATACATGAACTTAATACATGTGTGATTGTTCTAAAGTAAAGAAACACTAAACATGGTGCCTTTAACCTTTCTTTAGCCGCTTCCTCTTTCCGTTCATTGCACCCTCCGTTTGTTATCCTTGACAGTGTAATAATGGAAAAAATATGTTAGAGCATATTGTACTGAAAACAAACCAAAAATGAGTTCAGGGTTGCTGTTAAACTATGGTTGACTGTAGCCTGGCAGCCTTTAGGTGCATGTGCATGTGCATTTTTTTTTTTTTTCACTCAGGTTCGCGTTGAAGGCAGAGTGGAAAAGACATCCCAAGAGGTGTCTGAACAGTACTTTCACAGCAGACCGCGCGAGTCCCAGCTGGCTGCTGTAGTGTCCAAGCAGAGCACACCTGTAGAGTCTCGAGCTGTGAGTGCCTGCATTTTTACTTTCTGTTCA
The DNA here is from genome assembly GCF_055824585.1 of Amblyomma mixtum. NCBI lineage: Eukaryota > Metazoa > Arthropoda > Arachnida > Ixodida > Ixodidae > Amblyomma > Amblyomma mixtum. The sequence continues at coordinate 38,101,318 of NC_143016.1, read as the reverse complement.
CTAGAATGGTGTTTGCTTTTTTTTAAAACCACACCAAATGCTGACTATGTTTATCATGCTACCATGGCTAAAATCTTATTCTTGAAACACCATGCATTTGTCATGAAGTGACTAGTGCACGTTGTCATGCACTGTGTTACTGCGTAGTTCTTTTAGTGTAGTTGTGAGGATTACATTATAGTGATCACTTATGTGATTCAGGCAAGACATCCCGAGGTTTTGATGACAGAAGCAGCGATAGTGCAGTCCCAATTCAATAACTGGAGCAGCAGTCAAAGCAAAACTGAGCTTCGGGTAACTTTCAAGCCTGCGTTACAATTTGAAGTTAGCCAGTGTGGTCTGTGGCGCTATTTTGGTCAGGCTAGTTTGAGGCTGTCTTAATGGCTGCACTGCGACGAAATGCTCCAATCGTTGTTTCTCTTTTCAGGTCCTCGAGGCACAGTATGAAGCACTGAAGTCACAGTATGCAGACTCTAGCAAGGAAGTTCCAAAGCCACACTCATGGTAAGTGTAGTGAGCAGCACTCATTACATGTGCTTTCTCCAAGGAGGTGATGATATCATTCTGCGAAAATTTTTAAAAGCTGCCTCTCCATGACTTGAAGATACAATGGTTCTACAAAAATTATGCATGGGGTTTTGAGCCTGTGAAGTAGTTACCGTATATTGCCGATTATAAGTCGACTCCGGTTATAAGTCGACCCCCCAACTCGCCACCTCCTTTGTGCAAAAAAAAAGACTCCGAATTTAGGTCGATGCTGCCGCACCCTGCTGTCCTAGCTCGCCCAAAAAGTTTTTCAGAAGGCCGAGTCATAAAGAAACATTTATTCGTTCACGAGACATCTCTGACTCGTCGTCGCTTGTGAGGACACAGTCGCGATCATCATCTTATGAGCCACTGCTGCCGCTGGTCGCCGGAAGTAGTGCTGAGATGCTGGTCGTGGAAAACGACTTCGCACCTTGTGCGACGTGCAGAAATGGCGAAAGGCACACAACAACGTTGCACAACAACATGCGAAAATGCTTCTCGGCTCATGTGACTGGTCACATGTGGTCTAGTTTTGGATTGGATTGGATTGGATTTGTAGCCGCCCATTTGTATTAAACATTGCCAGCGCGCCCAGCTTTGGCCTTTTTTCCGTGGAACGCCCACGGTTTGCCAATAACAAGTTGCTATCTTATTAAAACAAACCTTTGGTGCATATCTGAATTAAATTCATGTTTTTTTAAGCAAATCCACTTTCGCACCATGTCTGACAACTATTATGGAAATACAAGTGCACGGGGCGTGGTAATATCCGCAACTCAGTCTAAATTACTTTTGACTCCGCATATAGGCCGACTTTAAGGCTGTGTATATACGTCGACTCCGATTATAAGTCGACCCCCAACTTTGGAAGGACATTTAAAAAAAAAAAGCGTCGACTTATGCGCAACAATATACGGTAGGCTGTTTCGTGACTTCTTTGTCTTAAAAACATCTCTGGGCACCTGTACGCTCTAGCTTTCAGGAGTGCTGGTGAACAGCTGTCTTGCAGCTGTTCAAGCCGTACACTGTCTGAGCAAGACATGCCTGGTGGGCATGCAGTGAGATTGGCGTGTGAAGCTTAGCATGAAGAAGGAGACCGACCTGCATGTAAACTGCTTTTGTGCAACTGACCACCACAAACCTTGTTTTGTCGTCATTCTCCAGGGGTGGCTACTGCCTGATCCCCTCCTGCATGGAGTTCTGGCAGGGACACTCCTCCCGCATGCACGACCGCCTCGTGTTCCGCAAGGGCACCCCAGCCCAAGGGACACAGGAGGCCGCACCTGGCTGGGTCATGGAGAGACTCTACCCTTGAGCTCCTTCTGGCTGCCTCCTTTTACTGATTGTTGGTTAGCTGTACATTCCTTTCTTTTTGTCCCTTCGTTTTTTCCGTTACCATTGATGGGATCAGCTTTTCCGGGAAAGTAGTCAAGTCGTATGCTTGCTCGTTTTGTGGGAAGAGCTTACCCTTGCTGCTGCAGCTGCAAAAGAAGAAAAAAAGAAAGCTGAACCAAAATGTGCTACTGAACAGCAGAGAGCTGTGCATGCCACTAGCCCTGAAAGGTGTGCCATATCACTTCTTAGCACCTTTTTCCCACACACCTGTTGTATTAAACAGGGCTCAAATAATGTTGAGAATGCATACCAAGGATAATGCACAAGCACAGGGTTTGCGTGGGCTTTTTAGTTTGAGTTCAGCACCATCACAGTGTGTGTGTGCTTCATGCAGCACGAATTTGCACTCTTGCGGATCTCAGATGGTGCAGGGAAAGCTGTACCAAACTACTACAGTGACGCAGGGTGGGGGCTACCAGGAGTAATGCCTCACTGTTTTGTATTGTTTATTTTTTGAAACATAATGAACTTGGCGAAAACTGTATATCGCCATGGGCACATGGCCTATTCATTTTCCCTTGGTCAAATGGGGCAAGTTATCCTGCGAGTGTTCGCTGGTAGAAGTCACAACTCCAGAGGAAGCCCATGCAGTCTCTGGCTCTTGTGCACAGGAGTCTTCTCTTTGCGTTAACAAATCCATATGGGCAAACTGGCATATGTTAACTGATTTATTTTCTCAAAGCATCTGCAAACTAAACAAGGGTTCCCTAACTGTTTAGGTTTTCAGAGAATGTAACCTAACACTGCTGCTGGCTGCATTGTTGTCTTTGCCAGCTGTGATTGCACACTTTTTGCTGGTTGGTCTTTTGTAATTTTTTTGCACAAACAGCTTGCAGTTAGGTGAATACCTTGACATTATATTGCTGAAAAAGTAGTTCCTACATTTAAGTTCAAAGCACAGAGCTGTGAGTTGAGCTCATTGAGCCAGTTTTACTTCTGCTGAGTTCACTCCTCAGGTATATTTTTACTTCCTTGTTTTTGCTTGTATAGGAACCAATATAATTGCAACTACCGCTTGTCAGACTTCATGTAGGCCTATATTGGGCTTTTCCTGAATAGCCGTCACAGTGGCTCAGTGGTTATAGTGCTTGCCTGCTGACCCGAAAGACCTGGGTTCGATCGCGGCCGCAGTGGTTGCATTTTGATGGAGGCGAAATGGTAGAGGCTTGTGTACTGTGCGATATCAGTGCACGTTAAAGAATCCCAGGTGGTCGAAATTGTCTGGAGCCCTCCACTACGGTGTCCCTCGTCGCCTGAGTTGCTTTGGAACGCTAAACTCCATAAACCAAACCATCTTCCTGAAAATACTGTCAGTACAAAAAGTTTATGGAATGCAGTATGTAGGTGTTGCCATATGTCATGAGCAGGCAACCTAGAATTGATAGACGTACAGACAAGTGCAGACGGAACTGTTCTGCCCTAAGCTGCTTCCTCAGGGTGTGTATCAATGTGGACTTTTTGTTAATCCACTATCCTTGTCATTTCAAGCTAAAGACCATCAGGTGGTTAAAAATAACCTAGAGCCCTCCTTTATTGCATATCTCAACACCTGTGTACAGCTTTTGGGATGTTAACGGGGCTCTGAAAGGGGCTCTAGTAAAGTTAAATTATCTCTGGGTTGTTAAAGCACACCGCTTCATGAACACTGTCGAGCAAGAATTTTTTTTTAATGCGCTTTTTAGAAGCTGAGTTATCTGTAGTGAAAATTTGAATTTCAGCGTCTTCACGCCTTTCCCTCTCCTCTTGTCACTTTTTCACGCTGGAAAGTCGACGCTCCTCCGCTGGCCCTACTTCCGGGAGCACAGCTTCCTGACCTGCCCGAGCTACACGGCTGATTGGCCGCGGCCATGGTAGCTGCCTGTAGTCTGAAAGAATCTAACCAATAGCCACCTCTCAACTTGTATACACAGGTGCGAGTGACAGAGGAGGGTGAGCGCATAAAAAAAGTCGCTGGGAAGGGCTCGCAAACTTTCACGCGTGATTGTGGGTTCTCTGCTGTGTGTAGTGTATTATTTGGCTCAGGTATTCATGATAACACAATGCAGTGATTGAGTGAGTTGATGTACTCTCCTTGGAAGGTGTTTCAGAGCCCTTTTAAAAAACTCCCACACACCACCATGGATCCTGACGTCTACAATCCTTTTATGCCAGTAGTACATTCAGTTTACAAGCTCATGTGGTGCAGTTATGTTCCTTTGTAAAACGGCAGAGTGCAATATATAGTTGGTTCAATTGCAGGTGCCATAACAGATTGCAGCTCCTTGCTTTTCTGTGTTTGCTATGCAAGTGGGTCACGAAAAGTGAAATTTGCAGAATGCTGCAAATTTAGCTGAACTGGAGTAAGTTATTTTAAACTCAAAATAGAGAGGAAAACATAGTTTGAATTTTTTTACATGTTTTGTTATTGTATTTACTATAGTTACCATCCTGCCATCTGTGTTTGCTTGACGAAAATTAAGGCGACACCGGTCGAAAAACTAAAGAAATAAAATGACGTTTCACTTTCATTTCATTTCTTTCGTCGTTTGGTCAGCGCTGCTTTATTTTTCATCATGCAGCATCCTGATGAGACGGGCTGCTGTAAAACATTTGATCTTAAACCAGTGTCTGTTGTTCGTTACTGAATAGCACTCTAATTGAGCAACACAATGTGCAGTCGTGAGACAATGTTTGGTTGTTATCTAACCATCGTGCAGTTGTTTTTGCCCATGTTCCTTATGGCGCACACTTGACACTGCCTTATTCTGGAGCCTGCTAGGCAGGTGTCCAAAGGTTAACTATATGCAGGTGCCTTGGTCCTGCTTTTCGTGCTCATGAATGTGCAGTGGCACTTCAACTTCTCATGTGTTTTTGCCAGCTGCTGCTTGCATGTATGTGCACTGCTTTTCTGGGTCTCCACTGCACAGGAGTGCATACTTAACAATGACAGGGCTTCCATGCTTCTCGCTGTAAAAACCTTCAAGAATAAAAAAAAAATACTGCTCGTGATTTTGGTACAGCGATGTCATTTGCATACATGTCTTTCCTTCTACTTTTGGATCTCTGTGTGAACTTATTGCAAAATACAGTAGAACCCATAGACAGTAAAGTAGGTCGGACCAGCAGAAATCTTTGCTGTATCAGGGTCTTCACTGTATCAGTTGTTCGTGATGGCATGGCTCTGACTATGCTCTCTGGCTGCTGACTAAGCACGAAGTGTTGGTTTGTAAAACAGACACTCAGAAATACCTTAGATCCTGCTCTTATCGTCCCTTTGTGGAATAATTATTAATTTTCAGCTATCACATGTTATCGCGTTTTTGGCATCCTTTACGTCGTGTGGAAGTAGCACATGTACACAAATATAACGTGGCTACAGAAATTAAAAAGAGCTTGATTCCATGTGAAAACCAAAGCTTTCCGTGATCACGGTGTCGTGTTCTGTGCCTTCAGTTTCGTTTAAGAGGCAGCAGTTAAGAAACGCGAGCAACAAAGTCAAGCGCAGCAAAAAACGCCCACACAGTCCTGCCCGGCCTCCACTTCTTGCCACTGCTCCTCGGTGCTTCGCGCTGCCCTGCTATAAACGTTTTTCTTTCCTTTTCTAGCCCTCACTTCGCTTTTATTGGCATTCCTTTCTCAGTGACCCGCCGCCTTCTTTCTACATTCATGGCCAGCTTTTCTATTTCCCGTATGCGCCGCGCTCTTTGCCTCACGGCCTCAAGGTCTTCGAAAAGTTGGCTTCTCCTAGCGGCTCTTTAGCTTGGTGGTGAAGCCACCTCAAAAAGCGCGCTCGGTATCTATTTGTCTCGCGATCCTAGACTTCGCGCGTGCCGCGTTGTCATCGTGCCGCGCGAAGTGCATCGCCATGGCCAGAAGCTCTTTATTATAGCCGTTTCTTCAAAAAGAAAAAAATCTTTACTATAACTGAAAAAAAAAAAAGTAGTTATCTGTGGAAGGCAAAATGGGACTGCAGCTTCACATTACTATGTCAAATTTTTTACTATAACAGAGTTTACTATAGCGGGGTTCTACTGAAGTTTGTTAGCTATTTTTGCGTTGTTAAAAAAATGTATGGTATCTTATGTAGAATTTATGCTGTTGCATGCATCACATAATATGACAGATAGATGCATTTGTGATGTCATTGACCCATGCATCCTTGTTGAGATGCACACAGCTTTGGTGACTGATGAGGTGTGTGTACGTTAAAACTTGGTGCTAGGAGAGCACTAGGGTTAGTAAAAACATAGTGACTCATAGTGACCTGTGACGGCGCAGACTGACCGATTGAATTTAATTGGTGAAAACAGCAAAGTTTGAGCGAGACACTGGAACAGTGAAAACAGTATTGCTATGAAAGCATGGCACAGAATTGTTATATTGTTCAGCTCCTGAATGTCTGTTTGTTAGGTACACATGTGCATTGTAACAGGCGCTTCTAATAGCTTTCTGGATGCAAAGCTTCCCGAGTGGGCAGTAGCTTCTCTGCTGCACTGTGCATTGACCTTGTTTAATGACATTAATCTGAAAGTATGGCCCCAGTTTTATTTGGCTCATGTACAGGAAAAGATGGGAGCATGTTAATGTTGAGGATCATTACCAGCTAGCTTAACACAAAAAGCGTGTTGCTTCCGTTAACCCACTTTCGGCACTTGTCGGCGGGAGTTATATCACATGACTGAGTGTTCTAAAAGAACTACACAAGGTCACTGGAGCTTAGAATGACTGAATATTCCTGAAAACTTAGCCGTGTCACCAGGCATCACTAGTGATGTATTGTAAAAGACAGCATGGCTATGTGTCCTTCCGGTCAATTTTTGGCTGTGTTATGTCTCGATCATGTTACAGTGTTGTTGTTATGAAGTGAACAAATAAACACAGATGTTTGTTGCAATGTGTAGGCTGTATTCATTACGCTGTCAATGCAAACCACATTCGGCATGCGAGATGCTGAAGTGGCATTATACCACTGGCTGAAAGCGTTCTATTGGCGAGCCTTGTGCATTAGTAGAGCTTGAGGGTTGTAGAAGGCTATTCCTTGGCAGGTGCCCTTTACAGTTAGGAGATAGATGGCTATACTTAAAAGTGTAAAATACATTTATGAAATGCAACAAGTGCATTTCATAAATGCAACCCTTGAGCCAACACAATGAAAAATCAGATTTGGTTTTGAGGAAAGGAGAGGCGCACTCACTGAATGCCTCTGCTCTGCTGTGAGAGAATAGATGAAAAAAAGAGCGAAAGAAAGAGGCACAGGAGTGGGGGGTTCGGGATTAACCTGAGATTCTGTAACTTGTGCCTATGTCAAAGAGCACATGGGCGGGCGTCTTTTGCATTTCGCCTCCATCAAAACATGGCTGACCCGGGTACTCTAACTCAGTAGAAAAGTCCCCTAACACCTGAGCCATTGTGGTGGGCCACATCTAGAGTCTATTCGCATGTTTGGGATGTGCGGAGCCCTGGGGAAGGGGAGATGAGAAAATACAGCTGCATGATTCCGTTCCCAGGTGCTACCCGAAAGTTCGAGGAGTTAAAACAGTGTGCACCGTCTGGGTAAACTACGCCTTCCCGGTGGTATATAATGTGAGCAGTCTGCCTTATGTATCAATGTACCGGTAGCCGTGCATCTGAAAGGGCGTGCTGTTTTGTTCTGTTTGATTATTCAATGGTATGTTTCAGTCATCTGGTGCATTTTTCTTTTTGCATCGGAAATGACTGATATAAAGGAGCAAAAATCTGCATTGAATCCTGTTTCAAATTTAACAAAACTGCTGCAGAAACACATCATATGCTACAGAAAGCTTTCATAGATAATTTCATGATCCAAAGCAATAATTTTTTTGTGGTACAAAGCCCTCAAAGGTGGCCAAACGTCTTTCAACGGCGCTGAGCATTATGGCTGACCGCCAACAAAGATAACACCGAAAACGATAGCGGAAGTTTGTGAGGCTATCTTTGCAGATTGCAGGTGAACTATTCATGATATCTAGGCATTGTAGAATTGTAATTCAGGACTCTTTCGAGACGTTTTTCTGGACAGATATTCAGTAAAGTGGAAAAGCAACAACTGGCTGCTCCATCAGCACAACGTGCCTGCTTACATATCACTCGTGTGACAGTTCCACACTTCCAAAAACATCGAGTACTTCCGCACCTGCTCTGCTCGCTTGACCTTGCTCCCTGTGACCTTCTCTTATTCCTGAAAATGAAACTGACGTTGAAAAGGTATCGGTTGAAGAGATCCACAATTGAAAAGATCCAGTCGGAATCGCAGGAGCTCCTGAATGCACTCACACTTGGCGACTTCCATGGATGCGTTGAGTCATGGGAGAAATATTGGGATAGGGGTACACATGCTTAAGGTGACCACTTCAGAGGAAACAGTGCAAACTAGGAGTTAAGGTGACCATCTTTTCTTTACAGTTGAATTCCCCGAACTTTTGGGTAGCAGTTCCACAGGTGATGAACTGTATCTGTATACCGTTCGTATCAAGTGAACGCTGGCCTGAGCCCTAGCCGGAAAAAAATTGAGACAAAAAAAAAAGAGAGAAAGGGAGAAGGGGAGTGAGTGCACATTGCCGGCTTGCAACTTTGGAGCAGGGTTGAAGAGACGGTGGTAGATCAATGTGCAGAGTGCTCCCACCCGCACTTTGAGCAGTAGCATGCTATCGACGTTGTTCTCATATAGCGTGTCGGAGGGGATCGTGTGTGTGGTACAACGCCAACGCTGTCTCCTTTTGCGCAGCAAAACACCAATGGTCGTTCTCCGCTTGCCGCACTTGAGTCTGTACGGTACTCTTGCTCGGCGGCCCCATCGACTATGTGCATCTGGAATAAATGTCCATGGTGCGGAGGCGCGCTTCATACGCGATTCTGCTGTGGACTTCGCGGGCTTCAAACGTCGACCACCCAACGTCCCCTGAATTGCCTCCACAGCAACTTGGCCATGGCAGCTAAGTGCTATAGTTGTCCCACCTCGCGCTGTCCACGCTCGATCCACTCATGGGCCGGAAGGCAGAGTGGCATTTGCAAAAGTCAGCCCCGGCGCATGGACAAACTTCCACAGCCCGCGTACAAGCACACGTAAAGGTTGCATACCCATCCACAAAGCATATTGCATCCACAAAACGATGTCATCTTCAAATGTTTCTCACGCGCGGGCATCTTCTGTGCTTGGTAGCACTTCAAGGTTCCAGTATTCAGCGGCATAAAGTATGGGGGCTCCACTGGGCACTCCAGTATCGCTGGACTGTCCGGAAGTAGCGTTCTAGGGGGGTGCGGTCCGCACCGGGTGCAGCTAGGAGCGGAGGGTCAGACCCGTCCCTCAAGCATTCTTGTTTGAAATGTTGGCGATGGTGATGAAAACTCTTGCATATTGAATTTTCTTATTTCGTGTCTCATTCCCCTGGTCTGCTTACGGGATCGAATCGCGGCCGCGGCAGCTACATTTCGATGAAATTTAAAAAATGGACCTGTGATGAGCAGTGGAAATGCACATAAAGGAACTCAGGTGGTCTAAATTATCTGGAGCCATCCACTCCCTCATAGTCATAGCCCATATGTTTCTTCGGGATGTTAGACGGCACATCCAGATGTTCTAGATATCCATCCACGTCAAAGAATGTTCTCAATGTCTTCTTTTTTATTAGTACTGCTTTCAAAACGAAATGACAGCTGCTTGTTTTTCTGATTCTTGTTTCAGGAGTAAACCTTTAAATACTTTCACTATGAAAGGTGCGATTTCATCTCTGGATATCCACTCTGGTTGTTGGCAGATCGCTGTGGATGACATGGACTGCTAAAAGACGCTGTCATTCGTTACACCTCATGGTTTCTATCTGTTTAAAGCCATGCTGTTTGATCTATGTAACACGCCGGCCACTTTCGATCGGATACAAACTCTACCTCGGGGCTTCAAGTACATTGTACCTCTACGAGGTTGTGGTCTTCCTGTCTATGTTTTCTACTGATCTGGAATATGATTTGATACTAATTCTTGCCTTTGTTCTTAAAGTCAGCGGCCATGCTCTATTCGGCCACCAGCAGATCACCATACTCGGCCAATTGGCTGACTCATTTAGAGTACCAACTGACACAGTAAAATCCACGCTGTACTGGGCATCCATATTCCCTAGATAAGAAAAAATAGCCAGTCTTTTTCCGGGTTTTCTTACAGCCATTGCTTGAAGCTGTTGTTTTCTTGCAGTTGCAGCCGTTTTGTTAAAAACAAGTGACGTGTCACTAGAGACTCTAGCGGAATCGCTGCACATCGCGTTGCTGCAAATCGGCCTAGATTCCAGGTCTTGTGCATTCGAAGCAGTGCTGCGCTACTATACTCAGAACTGCAAGACATTCTTGATAGGTCTGCATTCGTGTTGCAAGCGTAGGACAGTATTTGCTCGATCTTTCTGTCATGTAAATAGGGCGGCTACGACGCTTTGCCTTTCCGCTGAAATACAGTCTTTGAATTAGTCATGTGATAATTAATCATGTGCTGTTTATCCACGATGTTCCCTGGATGAGTAGCTGACAGTTATCAACTGATATTAAAGCTGCAAGTCGTGTACATTCTTGCGTGCAGTGTAGCCAGCCAGTTTTGCTGTGGAGTTGCCGCAGGCAGCTGGGTTATATCACGGCACAGAATTCTGCTGCAAATGTCATGCACAATATGCGTTCCACAAAGAAAAGTGGACGTTGACTTAACAACATGGAAAGATGTTACAGATCAGTAACAATTCGCGCCGGGTACTTCACAGCTGGAGTGAAACGACCGTCAACATGGCGCGCTTGCCGTGACGACGCTCGTGCAGTCTGGTAGCGCGACCTCAGTGAATGTCTCCTATCGCTTCAGTGCCAAGTTTCTGCCACAAAGTTATCAATAGACACCTTTAGCATGCTGTGTAACATGCTACCATTACCGGTACCGAGAGCCAATGCATGCAGTGCACATCTGTCACTACCGCCACGTAGCTTAGCAACTGAGGTGTCCACTGTCCCAGGGGGCCAGTTATGCGCCACTCCTTTGTTTTCGAAGCTCCCGCTCTACGCTCCTTATCAATTGCTAAATCCCTTGCACGGTTGTCAGTTAGACTGGATGATCAGACTCGGCCCAATGTCTGCGGCTCTGAGTGACTTGCTTGGTCCGTAGCAAGACACTGGATAGGCAGTGCACAGTGGCTGCGAGTCACATGGTTACACAGCTCTGGTCCTCTGTTCAAGGTTTGTGCAGTCAGCGATATTGGCGCTGCTAGGCTAGTAAAGCTTTCGCATTAAAAAAACCGTTCGCGTTTAATTAGGAAGTAATACAACACAAGAATTTTTGAAGCCCCTCTGTGCCTCATTAGGGCACTTATGGATGCCCCGTAGCCTTGGTGGACAGAACCGCGACGGACAATGGGAGTTGAAAATTTAGCTGTAAAATATATGCATTCCTGCATTAAAACAGGTCCATCAACAGTCTTGAGGGTCTCAGACTGTTGTACTGTACTGTGTGGTGCAATCTTTACCCCTAACATTAAGGGGCAGCTGGTACTACTGGGACTAAAGTAACCGACGCCCCCTCCAAGTTCTGAACGTGTGGGCACCAGCTCGTGAACTCCTGGTGTCCCTGATGCAGTAGAGCTGTGTCCAGCAGTTTCTTGCAGTGGATGTATACTCTCCCGAACTGCTCACCTTACTTGGTCCCAGTGTCACTAAGCAATAGCAGTTGATCCTTGCCTTGTAGAGAAAGTATTTTGGTACCTCACTACAGTGTACCAAAAGGGGAGAGGAGTACATGGTGACAACACAGTGCAAAAGACCAGGAACCAGAGTAATAAAGACACAGGACAGGCGCCGTCTTTCTTACTCTGGTTCCTCATCTTTTGCACTGTGTTGTCACCACAAATCTTTACCAACTAGCCCAGTTGAACGTCTTGCAATCTGTACGTTCCACTTGCATGCACTGTGCAAAAATTTCACTTGTCAGGCAATAAGGTTTAGGCAATAACCCAACCTGCCAGTGAATGTGTGAACTCTCCAGACCACCCTCACAACATCACGGCAGTGGCTAGCAGAGTATTAGTTTACATGCACAGTAATGGCTGCTGCACAGACTTGCCACCTACAGCTTGCACTGGGCTGAACGAGTTCAATTCATTAGATACGCAAGCGTGCATGGGTTTCCAGCCTCATGAGTGCAAGCCACCCACAGAGCTACAGTCTGCATTAATGGTGTCTTCGGCTTAGATGCACTGCCTCCGTGCCGAACCACAGGAAGTGGCGTCAAATACAACACTAGTGGCACGTCCCTTACACCTCGACGGAACGTGTGAAACACCGGCAAAGTGCCGTCGCTCTTTCTGCCTTTTATTCATCGTGGCCTCCGAGACCCTCGAAAATCTCAAGAGGCCAGTCTTACGAGCAGCCGATGCCAGCAACCATAATCAGCAATTAGTACATTTAGCAACAACCTCTGCAGTAACAGTGCATACAACAGTGCTTGAAACAGCCTTTCATAGAAACATTGGGAAACACCGGACCCACGAGCATGCTCGTGAAATACTGTGATCATGGTGGTGCAGGTTTGTCAAACACCACAGCGCGGCGTTATGCTTGCCGGTTTCAATACGCATACGCTGTAAAGCTTCAGCCAGAGTAACTTTCGAAAATATCTGCAGATGATTCCCCATCAGGTCTCAGCTCGCCACCTTGTCACCTCACTGATATCCTTTACCTCGTGTTTACATTGACAAAAAGTACAGCAAGGCACGTGTAGCTTGTCGGCCGGTAGCTGAGTGATTTCAGCGCGAATAAATGCATTGCAGCCCCTATCATATTCAACATCCTTTATAAAATATGCCCACTCGAGATGCTTCATCTGTTTTTCGTCTTTGCCGGAGCTTCCTATCAGCCACTATACAGCGAAATTCTCTGCATCAACAGCATCGTCTGCCTCTTGATCTGACGGCGGGGCTGGGAGCGTCTGCATGCGCGCGCTGTACGACGGGATTGCACCATGCTCCACAGTGTCGTGCCGCTGTGAAGACTGACAGTGGCACGATGTCGTGCACTCATGTTGTGCTCGTCCCAGCCGAACGTGCGACACTGCACGAGTGTGCAGAAATTTCCACGAGTGCTGTCAGCCGAAGACACCATAATTGTTTATTACTAACGTCTCTTACCGATGGTTGCATCATCTGCCAGTTGGTGCAACTATAAAAAAAGTAGTTGTAAAAGGAACCAGGCACACATTTATGAAAAACAAGCTTCTTTATGGATCAGAAAAAGAGCTCTTGACATGTATGGTCTTTCAACTATATACACTCGGAGGAGAGATTCATACAGCAACTCTCCTTTCAGTTTTGGCTTCTTGGTTTGTAAACCATATTCATGGCGGGCATTTCTAGATAAAGCATGTTGGCAGGTACAGATTCATCCTGTCCATTCTTACAGCAATATGGCATTGACAAACCTAACATCGAAACATTTTATTTATTTTTTTTTTCAAACGGCACAGTAAACCCAAGCAATAGAGCTGGGAGTTGAGTGAAAAAAAACAAGAAAACAGCAGAACACGACAGGCATGGCTCTGGCAACGCAGACACCTTGTACATGCTATGTACACAGCTCCAAGAGCAAGAAAAGGTACCTCAGAGGCACGGATCTGCTGCACAATGCCAAATTCATCTGAAGATGAACATAATCCACTTAGTAACATGAATTGTGTGATAATCCACTTAGTAACATGAATTGTGTGATCGAACAACAAATCGGCAATGAATGCACACGGCCTAACAATCTAGGAAGCGTTTGAACTGTATTCTGATCTAAATGACCACCTCTGCAGGTTCCCTGTGTCTCTGTACGTGCTTTCTCGGCTTCCACCAGGTTCGACGCATGTAGTATGTATGTGTGTGTAAGTGTGTGGCTGTGCTCTTAGCAATTGCTGCTGTCGGGCAACTCTCAAAGTTCCTGCAGCCTACCACTCATCAAGGGCAGACTTTCAGCTCACAGTCAGGTGGAAAACATTCTTCTAGCAATGATGCACTGCTCTTTGAGGAAGTTCCTTTGCAGATTGTTGGTTTCACAGCTGCCATACATTCGCAAGACAGCCTTTACCAAAGTGACAGGAAATGACAACACAGTGCCCAGCACCTCTTCACGGCAAGCTATGTGTAGCTCTGGCTGCCGGTAGACGTCTTCCAAGAGGTTTTGACTTGGCAATGAGCTCTTTTGCGCTAACAAGGGATTTGCTTCCAAGTGAGGAAGGTGCTTCTGGGCAAGTCTCCTTGTATGGAAGACAGCAGAATCCGAAAACTGCTGTAGCTGTCGCCTTGGTAAGACGAGGCAATGTGCTTCCGTGTCTGCACTTGATTTGGCCCTCACGGTTCCTCGGGTGGCTGGCTTTCCGATGCGCTCTGTTCAGCTTGGCTCTTGTCAGCTGCTCCACCGCCATCATCATCATGAGACTCCTCCGATTCATTCTCTTCGTGCACAGGGAGCGAGGTAGCCTCAGAGGCTCGGTTCCTGTCAGGCCGCTCCATGCCTACAGAGAAGAGAATAAAATGAATACAGCAGTTCACCAGAATGACTCATCTTTTGCCCAGCAAACAAGAAAAAGGAAAGAACGTACACCCGAGCAACCTAGTCCACACCATGAAATGTGGCCACCAGGTAAGTAAAAATAAACGGTTGATTTCCTTTCTCTCATCCCTCGTTCAACTGGTTGCTTCTATCCACAGGGTGTGAGCCAATTAAGTACACTGTACTTCTACACTGTAGCTACTTAATGCGGTTGCCACATCGGAAAGTGTCCCATGTTTTCAATTACTAACTCGTGCATCTGAAAGAACACATGGTTACTCTTCGTAAATAAACTACTAATTGTGTTTTTAAATGATGCTGTCACAGCAGTATTGGTTTAGTTGGACTCCTGCAATAGAATAAAAAAATATACATATTTTTTCAAGGAACCAGATTCTCAAAAAGCAATCTGAATGACACATGAATGTAAAAGCACAGCTCACATATATTCTTCAATTAACCATTTATAAACGTAAAAAAAATATAGCACATTACAGTAAAAGCTCATCAATCAACCACTGTTATTTCAGAAATCTGGATAATTCGAATTGCCAGCTCTGTCCCAGCTAATGCTTGTGTAAGTCTATGGCGTCGTACACTCGTTAATTCGGATGTTACAAGTATCGCACCGGTTAATTTCAACCGGCTCCCGGAGGAAGGCCGCGTCCAGGAATAACCGGAAAGGCAAGGGACTGTCAAAATAGTCCCACTCAAAACCCCATTTTATGCAGCAGAGTCGCTCACAGACCATGCACCTCTGACAATGACAGCCCCGTTTTCGAGAACAGTCATACCGCTTAGTTTTGGCAGGGGGAGGAAAGCACAAGCCACTTCCATCCCGGCTAATTGGAAAACCTCCGCTGAAGCCACAACCCTGTATATACCATCCGTTGTGAACGTAGAGTCTGTGGTAAAGTACAATATCCATGGAGTTCTTTTCTTCCTCTATGACAATATCAATATCTAACCACAAGAAGATTCTGAAAGGAGAAACGGTCTCTCTCTCTCTATCTTGAATTTCTGACCCGCGTGGCCGTTGCAACTGCCATGCATCCTTTACGTGTTTTCTTGTCAGTACCACACGGACATATGCCCCATGAATGGTGTCGCACGGGGTCGCTGTGGTTCACAGCTGCTGCAAAATCTTGTCTTAACCAGAGGACACATGGAACAGTTCATTTTAAGCAGATTTTGAGTCACATAGGAGATCAACCAAATGGTCTCACATTATTCGTCTCATCCGAGAGTACTGTACATTGAAAAATTTCAGACATAACCTTTTGTATGTTTGGTGCTGCCTGTTCAAAGGCACTGCTTACCCAGTGGCTTGAGAACCAAGAAGGAGAGAATGTCTGACAGCGAAATGATGCCAACCACGTGGTCTTCTTCATCCACTACAACCAATCGATGGACCTAGGACAGTGAAGAAATAGTGGTTCAGGCACTGCTCGGAATATAACACAACCTGCCCAACAGTGCATCTATACTCCGTTTCATACATAGCAGGCAACGCTGCAAAGCTAGTGCGCCTATTCGCGCATGCTAAGTCCGCACGCAAAAAGTAGTTTGCCATACAACCAAAGCGAACACAAACATATTTCGTAGCGAGAAATCTTAAGTACCATGACTGGCACCTCCTGGACTTTGTTTTACCTCTTGCCACATTTTCGTCCTGCGACTCGAGATTTCGAGAAGCAAAAAGTACACGTGGCGGTATGATACGCGGTTGGTAGGGCGAATTGCTTCTACTAAATCCGCGCCCAAAATGTAGTTCACTCTCCGTGAAAATTATGGCCAGAGAGCCCGAACACTGAGCGCCTCACAGCTTCGACCGTCATTTTCAATGCTACTACATCGTTTTATACCGCTCTTTGTATTCGTCCAAACAATGACCGGAGTTTTGAGAAAAACGAATGATATGTGGCGGAGCAGTATAGTTTCATGGACACACTACTTCAGCAACCTCCGTAGCGTTGCCTGCTGTGTATGAAACGGAGTATAATGAGCACGAGTAGCTTCTGATGTTCTTACCAGGTCCAGACACAAGCATTAGATGCTGCCGCTAAGCTAAAGCCATGAGGGGACAAGTATTTATAGCCATATGCAAAATTGTATGGTGTGTGAAAGCACAGATATCCCCACAAGACTTTGCAGCGATGAGGTTATAAATACACCACCTTATAACAAGGGCTCAATGGACCTGAAATTTGATGAAGGTAAAAGAATCGTATTTACTCACATAATAGGCGCACATTTTTGTTCTTATTAAGAAAATCTGGCTCAAGTTCGGGGTGTGCCTATTACATGGGATAAAATTTCTGAAAATTTTTCGACTTGCAAAATTGAACATACCGTATAAACGCACATGTGTAAGGGCCGCACCTTGTTTTCTCGAAGGAAATATTAAACAAAAAAATCCGTGTATGGGCCACACCCAAACTTTCGATGACCCATGTGAGAACAGCCTTCGAAATGCACGTGCCGTGGCCTCCGCAATCAGCTCCAGCAGCGAGCAAAAAGAGGGCCCAATTGCAGAGGTCACGCACGCGCACAGGAGCTACCAGGTTCCGCCCACAGATAGGGCCATCAACACTGTCAACTTTCTCCTCTGCCGCGAGCTCCCGCTATCATATCGGCATCACTATCACCAGCCCGAGCTTTTTGTAGCTTTCAAAGGCACAGGAGTTGTAGTAGCGTATTAGTTCACCGTAGTTGTGGCCTTCGTGTGCCGTCGCCGAGTGTTGCAGTTTTAGTAGGATGGGCAAGCACCTTGATAGCTACACGGCTAGGAGTTTGCTCTCAAACATGGCAAGCATGCACCGGGCTGGAAGTTCAGTATGGCCAAGAAGTGCAGCAGTTGCGACTGCGGGATGCCGAAATTTTCGTATCTGACTCCAAGCGCCGAAGTTTTCCTAGGCCTAAGTCGAGAAGGTTTCCGGCTGGAGAGAAAGCTTTCCAAAGAGACGTGTAAAGTGAGCATCCCTGAAAAGTGTGTGCAGAATTCGCATGCGTGGCTGTTCCACGCGATGTCGTCGTACGTGCTGTGGGTCCGTAGCAGCTGCAACGGCAGCAACACTAGTGAGGACTAGTAGCAGTTCAGCAAAAACTTTGTTAAATTAACCTTGGGTTGTGGAATGCGCGCGTGTTTGTGTGTCCCCAGCTGAGATGGGACGGGAGGGCGTCAATACAGTAAATACTGTATTGATCACAGTGTGAAGTTCGGGGTGCGCCTCTTATGCGAGTGCGCCCATTGTGCGAGTAAATACGGTATAAATAAAACACCAATTCCAAATGCTTCCACAGTCGCATAGAACAATATTAATTAATGAGATCAGCACACGTGCTGCTGGCACTTCTAGAACTGAAAAAAAAAGGGGGGGGGGGGGGGAAGTACCTCAGCTTTGACAATCCTCTCCATGACAGCCATCAAAGTGTCATCCAAAGTGCACTTCAGCACGCCTTCGAAATACTGCAGAGAAAAAAGCATATACCGAGATGGTCAGTTTCCTGTCAGTGTCAGGCACTCTCGCGTCACATTAGATTTGCACCACCTTTTTAGTAAAGGAGCATTCCATAAGCGCCTCTTCATTTTACAACGTACAGATAAATGTTGAGATACTTTACAAACACAACTACTATGCCCCATTATCATTCAAGTAACGAACTCTGCTAAAGCATAAGGAGAAACACAGCTTTCAAAATGCAAAAAATGTCCAAAAAGTCTTTTTTTTAATCATTGTATCCACTCATATGCCTTGTTTTCTATGCTGCCCTGAAAGTATTTTGCTCAAATCCACTGGAAAGTGCTCTAAAAAATTGGGAAACATTAGAAAAAAATCAAAGTTTTTGCTCTGCAACTGTTTTATCTATTTTGACCCCATTTGTTTTGTTGATTTCATAGAACTGCAGTTCATGCCTGCGATGACAATCATTGTCTTTGATGGATTGTGAATTTTTAGTATGGCAGCTGGTTTGCAGTTTAAACATGTTTTACTAACTGCCTTCTAAAGAAAATAGAATAGAAAAGTCTGCTGGAAAAAATTTTAAATTGTCATCACACATAGAAGAAAAAAAATGTGCTGAAAAACTTCTTGGAAATAATGCTGAAATCTAGTGCATTTAAATTTGAAAGCATTATTTTAGTTGGCTGCAACTCAAGTCTGAGTAAAGCTGCACCCACACTAAGGACTGCTGAACAGAATTCCTCCACGAAAAAAGTACAATGTTGTTACAGATCTTGTTGTTATCTAAACAAGAAGCTCATGAATTCTGATTCCTCTGGTTTGTTTGACAGAGTCAAACATTAAAAAGCCGATTTTATTCTGTGCTCTAATTGGTCACCGAAGTAATACAGAGCTCCATCGACTGTGGCCAGTGTAACCAAATGCTGTCTTTTTAAGTTGTATCCGAACATAACATGCAAAAATATTTTGATCAAAATAGTACATTAAAAAATAAGAGTCGGTTTTGAAAGCCGCGTCCTCCCCTTAACGGAAACGATGAGGGAAAATTGCACCTGCTAATCAGAGGTAACTAACGGTTGCTTGCATAGCACTAGTTTATGTTATATTGTGCTCAACTCTCCGATATGAAAAGTAAACCAAATTCATTATGTATATATAACTGCACAAATTTTTTAGATATACACAAAACGGGATGGAACATTTCAAAAAATAATACAGCATACCATAATTGAAATTGAAATTTCTACTCAATCATAGGTCAATGCACCCGCCAATCTTCTTTCTTTTATTCACTCAAGCAAGACAAGCAGTCCAGAGCAAAAGGACAACTTCCAACCTAAGTTTCAACAAACTGTCCCTAATGTCACAGTTACGCAGTCAATTTCCATACCTTATTGCTGAACCTAACATTTGAAACTTCTCCGGCGCTATTTTGTACAAGGTTTTCTGTACTAGATGACCTGAAGACATGAAAACATCATGCTTTGCCAACTATAGTACTAGCCACAGAGTTTACAACATTGCACCAACCCAAAAAACTGTGTCACACAATGCGACTGCGCATTTCCACTTCCTGTTCACCATTTATCACAGCAACTACGTGATAATGTTGTTATTGCAACTGTTCCTCAAATTTGCATGATTGGAACATACATATCTTACATATAGAGCACATCCAGTTAGAGCCAAAATAAAGCCATGCACCAATTACCTCATTATTAAGACTGCTTGAATATGGATGTACCGACCATTACAGGGGAACTACTACATAATACACGGTTATGCAGTCAACTTCAGCAAGTTCTGCAATCTTAAGGCTAAAAAAAAAAAAACTGCTCGTACCAGTCTTAAAGAAAGTATGTATTAATGAATGCGACCTGAATTTATACAGAAATAAAATGAGTGGGAGAACTGAAATCTATGAGTAGATAATTTACCATGCAAAATCAACATCCTTCACACAGTGCATTAATGAAGAGTGGCTCACCTGATCTCGATGTTCTAGAGCTTTCTTGATTGTAATGTCAAGGTTGTTGTATGTCTTTTCAGCTGCCAAGTTCTGCAAATATCAGCAATTGGTAATGAACTGAGACGTAGGACCAACGCAAAATAAAACCTAAGCTACATTTAGAACTACAACTTTGATTAACTGATGCGCAGTTACAATTAAGTTTGCAGAAAATGGGGCCATGCAAAACAACACACGGGAAAAACCACATGAACCAATCTTTTTGGCATAAAATGGCACTAAAGATGGTAAACAAGAAGAATCAGACGAGAGAAAGCCAGAGCAAATTCATTTAAAATCAAGAATACTTAAAGAAAAGAAGGATAATACTACAAGAAAACTAAGCATTTCATTGTCAGGAGCTTGAGAAAGAGCATAAGGGAGTAATTATTATCTGCTAATTATTCAAAGAGGTAATCATTCAACAGGAGATCCATTATCAAAAGCCGGAGGCAAGGGCATCACTCACAATGACATCGAACTTGGCGTATATGTCGACCACTTTCCCCTGGTCGTTTACCACTGGCAATGCTGATACTCTCCGTTTGATGAACTGGTTCAGTGCCACAATCAGCGGCGTGCTAGGCTTTGTCTGTTGCATAGCCAGGGACGGGACATAGAAAAAAAAAAGCGAGCACACACTGAGTCACGTCAGGGAGTGCTTTCATAAGCACGCAGTGCTTTAAAATATAGTACTCTGTACTTGGTTACAGCTGGGAAAAACATAAATGAATAAACTCTCAAACATTTCACTAAGAAAAAAACTGAGTTTGGAAAAGAATTTACCTCTGTAAACAAAATTTTAAAAAGCCTGCTTGAGAACAAGGTCGCAACAAAAAACTTAAGTAGCTTGCAAAGCATAGCTAATTTACAACACACAAACTGAAAGTGAAAATAAATTCAATTAAAATCCCACATTTAAATCTTTAAACAGGTCACGTTTTAGGAGCAGATACGACAGAAGGGATCCCCAACATTTTGAGTATCATGAACATCTTCCACGTTCTGTGATTGTGTAACAGTCCCACAGACCTACACCGACAGCCACTGCAGCACCTAATCATTGACAGCTCATTGCAGAGGCTGTAACCAGTCACAAGACGAGAGCAGAGAAATAAAGTGTGGCTAACAAATCAGTTTCTACGGGTGCCTGCAAAATGTAGATGATATTTAAAAGCTCCAAGGCGCCCGACACACTCGGTCAGACAGAGGCCGCTACAAAATGCGACCAAATGGTCTAGGGCTTACCGTGGCGATATTTTCGTAAGTTCCAATCTTCAACACCCGCAAAGTGTGATCCAAGTAACTGGGATGAGGCAGCTCATAGTACTGTGCCAGAAATAACAGACAGTGCAGTTTTTTTAAATACACAACAGCATAAATCAAGCGTTGCAGTAAATTCGACTGCTATAATTCTGCTAGAGTCACAGAGAGCAAAGAGAATTATTATTACATGCCCCAGTCATATATGACATTTGGCAGGAGCAACAAAAAGAAAATGAAGCTTTACCTCAAGCCCGACATATTAACCTGTCCAAAGCTTTTCTAAAGCCTACAAATGCACTCATCACCGAAAACGTTTTTAACTGAGGGCCCAAATAAACTTTTGCTTAATTGCTCCATTTCAATCTCCTCCTTAAACACAAAATAATTTATTCAAATAAAAGTTGCAGCCACTGAAAGGTAGATTTCATGCACTTCCACATGTTCAGGACTGATTACAAGAAATAAATCCTTCCGACTGGGACAGTGATGTAGTTCACAAAGATATGATATAGTAAAGCAGATTTATCTGCTATTTCATCTACTTACATTCTAGCATTCATAATAAATTGATCTATTTTTTAACTACCACTGCAGCATTTTCACAAACCCTTACATAAGCGAATTACAATGCTTGATTTGTGCACATCCTTGACATTGCATTAAAGCATAATAGTCTGGACATAAAGTACACTGTGCTTTCAACACTAGCAACAAAACTGACAAGGGCAGACGTGCTGGCTATTTGGTGGTCCCTGCTATTTTCCCTGTCCCCGTCTTTTGCGCTGTTTCAAGTAACAAAACTGAATTTGTGATGTCTGGTATTTGCAAGTCTCCCTTCAGTACACTTGGAATCCAACTTCATACAAAATTAGAAAACGCTGCCCTAATGCACATGCAGAGCATGGCCTGGGCCGTTAACAGAAAATTTGACACGGAAAAAAAAGTTATAACCGAAGTCAGATTTATATTCAAAAGAAAGTTTGGCAGTAAGTAGAGATGTCATGGCCAGGTCTCTAGCCAGTTATTCATTCTGTTCTGCTCTGCACATGTTTCCAAGCACAAACAACTTGCTCATAGATAGACATGAGCCTGTACACAGACTTGGGAGCAAGATATGTTCAAAAGGAATGTTGCCTCGCTTTGGCTACATGCCAGAAACAGGCCAAAAGCTAATAATGATATGCTAAAACAGAAGTAACTGTTGTGGCAAATTTCTTTCCAGATGTCCAAATACACCAACTGCATGTGCACTACTAGTTCTTTATGTATGCAGCATGCAAGCGCTCTTCTAATGCAGGCTCTGTCACACACTCCTCCAACAAGTGGAGCCTTTCATGCCCCTCTGTTGTAATAAGCGAGTAATGCAGCTGGAAAAACTTTCGAGATGACCTATGCACTCTCTCCTGATGCCAAGTGGGGCGCATTTATAGGCAACTGAACTAGCAGATGGAAAGAAGCGTAAAGGGTAGGGCCAAAGTTCTTAATCTTTTTAGCATTAGGCAACCCCAAAGGCTTTTGAAAAGGTGCTGAGGAACCCTCTGTGCCTTCCTTATCTTTTGTCCATTGCTGCCAAACATGCATGCCAAAAAGAGCATGCTTACGCACTGTCCTTCAAAAAATGCTGAAATTCAGTGAATAATGACTGACTGTAGAGTGGAACTGTCTGCCATAAGCAATTACAGTATGGTTAGTCCCAAAAGGACGACAGTAAAAGAGTGGTTGGTGGAAGGGGGGTTTACTTGGGGGAAACCAAAAAGCACTCAAAAGAGCCGAGAATAAGAATCCCCAAGTTTGTTCTCACGTACACTAACGATTTTTTTTATCAAACATATGACAGTCACTGCGATTATTCAATCAGAAACTTCTCGGCCATGGAGTGGAATCTTCCCCACTTTGCCCCCAAATGTGCACTTGTTGCCAAGCGTGCATTCTCCGAGGACCACTCACGTAGAGAAAGAGGAAGCGCAGGATCCTCTTGTGTGTGAGCACATAGAGCACGTTGCCCGTCTGTGGGTCAATGACCGGCAGCCGGTGCACCTTGTTGTGGATCAGCGTAGTTATGGCATCACACAGGCTGCATCAGAAAGCATGTGGGCACATAATGCCGCCAATAATTCAGTGGCTGTTTCAGATCTACAGACAATATGAAAATAACTTCTTTTTTTGCGCTCCACTGAAAGCAAAAATGGACCGAAGGCTAGTGAGCAAGAAGTGTATGCTTCTCACTCTTGCTCAGAGAGTGATTGTTGGTTCTGTACCGGTAAGGTGTTCCCCTCACACTGCTTGCACTTGCACATTTACATTATTCTGAACTATTACATTAGTTACTTTTGCATTCCAGCAACTGTGACATGGCCTGGTTCCCACTTATAGTACACTGACCCACCTTCAGAGCATGCTGGGATCAAAAACCATGCATGAAAAATAATGCCAATGCAATGTAGCATAACAAATGCTGATTATGCTGCATATGCTACAAATTCAGTCGCAGTAATGTGATTATCAATACATGCCCCCAAATTTACCAAACTACCATAAACAGCTCAACTTGCACTCAAAAACAAAGCTGACTGGGTGTGCATGCTGTATCAACCTTGAATGCCGCAAGTTCTGCAAGGGACAAAACTGCCCATGGTGTTCCCTAACAAAAATGCCATCCCATGACATACAAGCAAAGCAAGTGTGGTCATTTAGCAATAAAGGTTTGGTTTAGTTTATTGGGGTTTAACGTCCCAAAGCGACTGAGGCTATGAGAGATGCTGTAGTGAAGGGCTCCGGAAATTTCGACCCCCTGGGGTTCTTTAACGTGCACTGACATCGCACAGCACACCGGCCTCTAGAATTTCGCCTTCAAGAAATTCAGCCGCCGCGCATTTAGCAATAAAGAACAAAGAAGTAATTGAAATGAGCCTAACATAACCGGAACAAGCCAAATAAATCATCATGCTGGTTCTCAGGGCACTGCGTGGAGGTGGTCTTTCACAGTGTGATAGCATTCCGTAAGTGCATGAGGAATGTGGAATGCAAAAATCACAATTTAGCCATGACATGACATGATATTAATTCAACTGCACATATAGCAGAAACACACCTTGCATCAGGTCCAATGTGCACCAGTGGCCTTGAAGTGTCATTGAGGACTTCTGCACAAAAGGAAAAGAAGCTCTTCAGTGTGCATTAACAACAGAATGAATGTCACCAGAAAAGCGGTAAAAATGCAGAGAAAACATCATAAATGTGCACAATGTGGTAAATAAAGGAACACGCGCACACCAAGCAAATGAAATAACTGCAGTGAAAGAGCCAGCTGCTTATAAAACCACATGTAATTCATGGTGATGACAACAATGTGCCTGATCCCTTGGCACTAAAGAAATTTGAAAACCCAAGTTCCAAAATATGACTTACTACGCCATGTCTTGATTTTCTGTTCCTCCAGTTCATCCATTCGCACCTGAAGTAGACACTACATGTTAGTCCCTGAGGCATTCGCATGGCAAGAGGAAGCCTGAATGCTATGCACTGGAACAAATACAATCAATTTTCCATTAACTCACCAGGGGAGACTTGTAGTAGTTCCTCAGAATGTAAATAAAGTCTGTGATGGTCAGCATCCCTGAAGGCAGGAAGACATAAATGGCATTTTTGTGATAGTAGAAATACACTTTCTATGGTTGTAATATTACGGTTGTAGCCAAATATTTACAATTAATGTAATTGCTGTAGATTACATTTACAAAAAAAAAAATGGGACTAAAATAGTGTAAGCATGTCCCAATCTTCGTAGCACAGTTAGCTGTACAATGCTTCCTTTATTTTTCTACATCTCAAATTAACAGAAACAAATAAAATGCTTGTATGAACAAATTCTGTAAAACAGGGTTATCAACTGGAGACAAACACAGACCAAAGTACATCAATCCTGCTATGCTGAAATTCTCTTGAAAGGCCTCTTATGCAGCTAAACAATATAAAAAAAATAATTGATACATTCTAAAGGCCCATGTACTATGCGATGTCAGTGGATGTTTAAGAAGTCCAGGTGGCTGAAATTTCCGGAGCCCTTCACTACAGCGCCCCTCATAGATTGATTCGCTTTGGGACATTAAACTCCCATAAAACCTATAAAACATTTATCAAATACTCAACTCTCCAAACATACTTACTCTGAATTTAGCTCTTAGTGAAGACATGCTGTACCATTAAGTACCTCAAATACAGCACTGCAGAACCTCCTAGGGAGCACACATTAACAGATCCTTGAGAGGAATTCATCTTAGACAAGCAGACCGCAATCATGGAAGGCCTACACATGGCCAGATCACGTAATGTCCAGCAAGAAAATGCTTAGCCACTGAAGCTAATACAGACATGGGCAAAACTTGACCATTACAAGCAGCATTCTGAATGGTGATATAGGGCAAAACTTCAATATTTCAAACGTACCCACATCCTCAAACCCGGACACTATTAGCTATGCAGTGCGGTATGCATGAAACTACTCTAACACCTATGTGTCTCCAACTAAACTTACCCCCGACTAGCATACAATGAAGCACATACCTGGTGTGTAAACAACAGCCACAAATGAAAGTGAATTACTGTGAGTGGCATAGCCAAGTTCTTTCTCAAAGCAGCTGTGTATTCACGGCTTTCATTTGACATTAGATATTCGAGTAAGGGACATACCAATAAACTCCTGCTTGGCGCTGTCCCAGAGAGGAGCTGCTCTCACACCATTGCTCACAAGGGCAAAGAAGGCCTTCTTAACCTGTAAACAAGAGGCACACCTTTGTAGTATGCACATGTAATGAAGCTGTATGATGTTCCGACTTTCATCAATACAAAGAATGATCCCGGCGGAATACACTGACCAACTATAAAGCATTGGAAACGACTGTGGCAGTCAACTGAAATGCAAACCACTGTTAGAATAGCTGCAAATAGAGAAACAGAGTAACACACACATTCTAGTGAGAAGCACCCAGCAAAGCAATTCCATTATCTGTTGCATAGTTCCTGAGACCGCACACAGAGCGAGAATTGCTGCAATCTTGAAGGACCACTATGAAAAGGATTGCTTTCACATTAACATTTTTGAAGCAGAGTTTAAGGCATTGTGGTATCACCACAACTGGGTACAAACTGCAGCTGTAAAGAGTGGCCACAGTGTTATCATATCACTTAACCATAGAAACAAGTGCAGATGGAAGTGATGGGAATGGCCAAGAGCATTTTGGAACAGGCTATGTTGCAGGTGAAAATTCAATTTGGAGCACCCTCCTCATGTTTTGTATCAAATCCCGTATAGTGAGAATGCCACAATTTAAAAATGACATGCTGCACGAAGATTTGAGCAGTGCAAATTGCAGGGAGTTGTCTCCGCCAGCACTGAGTATTTCTTTTTAAATGTGCCCCATTTCATATATTGTGTAACAAATTAAAATGTGCGAAATTTCGTAGCGTTGAACTGGCGGGGCACCTTTCCCGCTACAGTTATGATGTATTGTGCCTACAAGAAAGATACGCACGAACTGAGGAGGTGACCCTGCCAGGATACCTTGGACATAGCTGTGCAACTGAGTGTGCGGCCGATTATAAAAATTTAAAAAATCCCCCCAAATTCAAAAATAGGCACATGACTGCACTTCTACATTGCAATGGCAGCACTCCAAAACAAGCTCCAGTTGAATGAACTTGGTTAGAGAAAGCCATAATGAATAAAGAGGCCACCACAGTCACAATGATATCCAGGGATGAGCGTGGTCATGATGCTTTGTTGAAAATATGACACTGCAGCATGAGTGTGACCACACCATGGTCGTTTCACGGCTTATCAGAATTACACCATTGTCATTTCACGGCATAGCAAAGGTCATTGCCTAGGCACTGCACAGCTTCACAGGAGGCTATGACAAGTTTCTTCAGTCCAACATGGGCGCACCTCTTGCGACAAAGCGTTTTATTGCACATGTGCGGTCCTCATCTCAAGGAGAACCGCCATCTTTCTCCGCCGCTGTGTTCAGCTTTGTTGTGCGCTTCCCACGTGCTCTACTGCTTCCATTTCAAGTGCTGGGCACAAAAAGACTCGCACTATAACATAAGCTCCTGTGGTGGAAGACATCCAATAATGACAAAAAAACTCGATGTCACGCATGCACAATGTGGTCACTGTATGCCAACTCACGAAGAATGTCACCCCACCATTGGAAGTGGTTCCAATCAGCTACAACTCCTATTTATAAGAACCAGCTCTCTAAGCTGAAGTTTCAAACTAATGCACTCTACTGTACAAACAAAGAGGAAGCTCAAATGTTGATGGTGCTGTTCTCAGCTAGCGAGAACAAATGAGGTCGATGGAATTGAGTTTTGTTGGCTAGAGCGCATCCAAAATCTTTCTTTGGTCTTACATTGACCTTATGGGACACGTGACGGTGCTGTACAAAAGCCCTGTAAATCTAGTAGGGCCCAAATTTAGCCATTTTTGAGCCTCTGAAAAGCAATTTTTTCTTTGCATGTGCATTCGCCAGGAAATGGGACATGGTTGGACTCTGTTGGTCATCTTTGTCATCACATTTCAGGAGAAGGAACCAGAGTCATGCCTTCGCACATTAGCTGCTAGCAGCTGTACACATTGAGCAGCTGGTGGCAGCTCTTGGTTGCTGGAGTGGTATTTTGGCACACTCTTGGCGCAATTTCATCAAAACCACTAATTTGTAGTAGCACCTAGTGGTTAAATGTATGGCACAGGTTGGCGCAATCGGCGCAGCATTCCCACCACTGAGATGCAATGACTGCACTTTTATTCACTACTGAATGGACAAAAGGCTTCGACCACTTCAGGCAATTGGTATGCCTCATAGATATCGAAATCAGAATATGCACCCTGCAGGCAAGTTTGGTCACAGCCCACAACAGGCCACAAGCAAACAATACACGCACACCAAATTAAACTATGAGAATGCCCAGTTATAAGTAGCTTAATTAAACATCATATGTCTATACTGCATGTGACAGGGAAAAAAAACCCTTCAGAGTAGAGTGTGACAATTTGAGGTACCCGAGTTACAGCTGTTCTAGCGGCATCAGGAGTAAAAAAAATAACACGTGACAACAGTGTCATGCGATATATATACATCAAAGAAGTACATTGATATGCGTTATCACGTATTTAGTATCAAATACAAGAAGAAGAAATGAGCTTGGCCTTTAGGCAAAATATGACGAGTATAGAATCAAAATTTAGCATGACATTACTGTTGGCCACAACGCTGTTTGATTCAATGTGCTGCCAGCTTCCTCTGCTGTGAGCGCTTTCTGTTGCAGTATGTGGCCTTTAAAGGTCAAACTCAAGGACATTTTTCAAGCACGGAGTGACTATTTCAATGCACCAGGAAAACAGACGCATATTGGGAATCTGAGGGCAATGCAATAGCATGCCTACTAAGGGACCACTGCTGGTAAATGTGTTCACTTTGTAGAATGAAAGCTTTGAGCATTCACACAATTTAAGATGGAAAGCTGGGCGAGTTAAATCTGATTTATTGTGAAGGTAGCGTGAAAGACATGCTCGTGTCGTGTCATCCTTTCGTCCTCGTCTTTCGCACCACCTCCACCATGCATTGGAATGGAGTCTCTCATTTGCCATCAATTTTTAATAACCATGGTTTCGGATTAATCATTCAGCGCATAGTAACGACTTTTGTAATTATCTTTTTGCCCCCTGACTTCATGGGTGCTGCTAGATGTCATGATGAGCGACAGGCAGCCAGACGCTGCTATTAGGTGCAGCTATAATGTCACATCACGAGTATGGTTCTGGTAGTGGCAAAAGTCGTTTGTTTGTGTAGCTGCATGAGCCCGTTAGCCATGAGTATTGGTTTCTAATGGTTTCTAATGCTGCCGTATGTTTCTGATGGTAGTCGCGGGGTCACTAACTGTGTCTTTCCTGAATTAAACAAATAAAGTGTCAAAGTGCGGCATATTTTCATTGGTGGGATTTTTTTTTCGTGGCACGTTGGCGTGAACAAGTTTAGGGGGGAGAGGAGGACCCTCATTTTTAATCACCACTGATATCGTTGGTTTAATGAAGCTAGCTCGAATATTTTTTGCAGCACGATGACAAGTGACAGAATGCCTATCGCTTGTCCATTTTTCCTAACCACAGTGAAAATCGTTTCATGGTTCCTTTAACATGCATAGTGGCACATTACATTAGCAGCACACACAACAGCAAGCTGCATGCAGCTTAACAAAAAATATAATCTCTCCGTAGAAGATCTTTCACGGCAGTAGCGCACAAATGAATAACTCTCAAACCGAGTCAGCACTTCAAATAAAAGTCAGACATGAAGGAACCTGTAGAGAATTGCTCACAAGCAGTTAAGCAGAAATCTTACCAGTAGTTCTGTGTCGAAAACAACAAGTTTGGCACTGACGGGAATGAGATCATAGCAGCGGTAATACTTGAAAAACTTTACGAACAGCATGTTCTCATCTTCACCTGCAGCAGAAAACAAAGACAAAAAACGGCATCCAGTTACAAATGCAAACATTTTCTCAAAGCAAGAGGCACTAGTACCATGCTCACTACTTCTAAATATCTGAAGAATAATAAATAGCAATCCGGCAAAGCTTCAAATTTCAAAGCTCAAGTCAAAGGGCCTTTTGATGTTGGCATATTCCAATGAAACTGTACTGCAGGGTCTCCTCCCCCTAGTGATCATTGATGCTAAATTGCACAGCTATCAAGCATTCAAGTTCAGCATAAACTAACCTCAGTTACCCATACTGTGACCTAGCTCTGTTTTGGTTATTTCTGAGGGCAACCCTGTGACAGCCATGTCCCAAATATCACCCACCTGCCCATACATGCTCCATGCTCGTTGAACAAGAAAGAAAAACATCACACTTGTTTTCTAACCATACGAATACTTCACGAACAGAGTTGATAATCGCAGCTGATGTTTTAGCCATTTGACATACGCATGGGATTTTGCTGATTTATTACCTGTAATGTCACTGCATGGAAATGAGTGCTTTCAGCTGTACAAATTTTAGGTTCCAGGACTGTCATGTATGCTGCTCTGCTAACTCCCATAATAATATGTATGTGACATTAACATCTTACAGTCACATTTCTTATGGGTCCAGCTTTGGCTCAGATAATTTTAAAATGGGCCGATAAAGAAGCTTCAAGCAACATCGAGGCCTTTAGAAAAGGAACACCTACTCACAAATATGGCAAGCTCATTATGCTCTGCAAAAACTTAAAAGACTGCTAGCAGACTACTAGCTCACTGTGGTGGCTGAGTGGCTACGGAATTTGGCTCATAAGCCCAATGTTATGGGTTCAATCCCAGCTGCAGTGGCTACACTTTGGTGGAGCCCTCCGCTATGACATGCATCACAACCCATGCTTTTCTTAGGCCCACAGAAATCCAGCTCTCCACTACTAACAGTCTGAATGTCCTTCTTGCAGCTACTGTTGTACAAGCCAGTCATCACCTAAATTTTTCTCAATGTCTTTTTCACAATAGAGTACATGTAACTCAAGTTTTCCTCACCAGTATTGGCATTAAGCACACGATACAACAGACAACAGACATGGTGCAAAATAACTGTTTGCACCTTTCTATACAGTTCAATCAATGATGTACAATGGTGTGGTCCAAAATGACCGCAACTTATGAAAAATCAGAAGTACCACCAATTAACAGACAAGAAAACATGGCAATCCTATTCATCTAACCATCTATTTGTGTGTTTCCTGGCTTCCAGTATCCTAATAATTATCTGTTGCTTAGGGCTAGAATAGGGCAGACGAGGGGCTCAATATATTGTACATGCACATGCTAGAACGAAGCACCTTTTGAAACTGAAAAAGCTTTTGAACTTTTTCGGATACAAGACAATTTTACAGAAAGTAGAACAAAAAACAACCTTGCATGACCAATATGAGCCAAATCCAATCCACGACCTCTGCATATCACATGCAACACCATTCTTCTCCCTTTTCCTTGACAGTACAAAATTATACCTCATCTAGTGAGAAAGACCTTGATCTTGAAATTTATATACGAAACGTTGAAATGTGCAAAACAATTATGGTCAAAGCACTAAACAGCTGTAAGGACTGTGCTCCAGATTGCTGGAGGAATAAATGTGTGTTAGTGAAAAAACTACCTGTTATATTTAACCAAGGTATCAGGTTTAAGAAGAACATGAACACATGCTTAAAGGTGCACTGAAGAGGAATCTGAACTCGTCTTTTTGCCGTGGGAACTCGATCTGCACGTTCCGAGCATTCTTAGAAACTTCAACTTATTGCCCTGTGTGGTCGATTTCCCTAATTAAATCGAATTAATGTTCGGCTCCCGCCTTTATATTTTTTTAATTATCCCCGTACGGTGGGCAGAGTCGACCAACGCGTGGTGTGCCTTTCAGCCAGCTCTGTGGAAGCTTTGCTTTCGCTTTATTTTGTTTTTTAGGTACCCGTGAATAAATAGTTTCATTCGCAGATAATATAGCCGCAAAATAAGCCCGCAGAAATAAAAATACGCGCAGACTATCTGCTTCTACGGATTACTATGTATTACTCCGCTGACAGCAGAGTGGCAAGCCGCCACGGGACTGGGTGAAAGGCACTCCACGTTCGACTCCGCCCACCGTACGGGGAGAATTAAAAAAAAACAAAAGGCGGGAGCTGGACGATTTAAGTAGGGAAATCGGCCACACAGGGCAATAAATCGAAGTCTCTAAGAATGCTCGGAACGTGTAGGTTGAGTTCCCGCGGCAAAAAGACGAGTTCAGATTCCTCTTCACTGCACCTTTAAGGTAAGAAAAAGAATAGGAGCTTCCTATGTAAAACTGGGCCAAACAAGAAAGTATGCAGTACAGATGTAGTGCATTCAATACACCAATCCATACTAACATTAACTAAGGTGTGATGGGCCACTTCCAACTGATGCCACACGACGGCAATAAGATTAATACTTTCGAGGATATCCCTAAAATAGGTCTGCATGGCTGGCATAGCCAATTTGTGAATGTTGACATAAACTTACCCAAATCCTCGATGTCTATCTTATCACAGAGAGAGTCCGCATGAGGAAGCTGCAAAGATATAAGCAAACATATGAGCAAACAATCACCACCTCAGGGTGCTGAAGAATTAAAAATACGATTCTGGCACATTGTACCTAGAAGCATTCCATAAAAATAATAAGAAACTATACAAAGCTTGACATTTTTTTTTTTTTTTTTTGTAGCAAGCAGCACCCTTTATAACTCACATAGGATAACTATAAACAAGAATTTTCATATCCCCTGTTCATGCAGTACTGTGCGCCTGCTGAATGCTCTCAGTGCCAGGGGTTTCCTCAGGATTCGACATTAGGGGAGGTGTGTAAACTTCAAAGGGGGGAGGGGGGGGGGTGCTAAGGGTAGAGGAGTATTAGTAGTGAATTTTAATTTTTTTTATTCGTGCCACTGATGCGTGGTGCGGGACTTGCTACGTTTAACACTCCAACACTCCTGGCAAAGATTGTGAACAATTATTTCACTTTGCCCATGGATTAAAGTTGTATTTATGAACGGACAAAAGTAAAGAACAAGGACTACATTAA
Organism: Amblyomma mixtum; assembly: GCF_055824585.1. Classification (NCBI taxonomy): domain Eukaryota; kingdom Metazoa; phylum Arthropoda; class Arachnida; order Ixodida; family Ixodidae; genus Amblyomma; species Amblyomma mixtum. The sequence goes on along the minus strand of NC_143016.1, from coordinate 38,068,487 downwards.
GTGTGTCGAGAAACTACACTGCAGTTTCGACTACTAGCAATAAACCCTTAAAAAAAAAAAAAAACTAGCTGATCCGAACCATTTGTATAACGCAGACATGGAAAACACTGAGAAACACATGCACCTGTGCACTAGGTATAACAGATTAACTCAATAATTAAACACACACCAGGAAGTTGACCCATGCTCAACATTGTACACACAAGCAGAAGGCAGCTTTGATATCAGCCACAGCAAACTGCATGACACTGACACACCTAGATATGAATTTACAGCAGCTACACGCAATAAGTAGTCGAATATGCACAGGCACAGATACTTTGGACATCCCGATCATTCACTCAATCATTAAGCTAGTACAAGGAATATAAAGCAAGACATGACCACCTATGTACATTCAATTAATAAAAAAAACTGAACAGCCACAAATATATGTGCGCTTTCCCAACCCCATTCCGAACAGTTACATCTGCCCGAGTTTCTTGCTATAACATCACGCCACTTTTCCGACAAAACTGATAGAAACGTGTCAGTCATTGCCAGTTGCATCTCGAGCGTCTGGCAGTTCCGGGTCTTCAGTGATAATGCTCAGCAGTTTATTCATGCGGCAAAGAAGAAGGTGGGTTCTTTTTGACGTTAAAATTCGGTTGAGGGCTGAAATGGAGTGTTCGATGGTGGCTGTGGTGATCAGTCACAACAAAAGATGACCGACAACATCGTGCAACTTGGGAAACATAGCAACGAAGTGGAGAACAACTAGAAGCGAAGATAGAAATGCTGTGGATGTCAAATCCTCCTTCAGCCGTCACAAGATGCTCCACTCTGCATCTAAACTCCTCCAGTGTTCTTCATCGTATTGCAAGCCGACTGCTGGAAGGACTTCTCTCTAGTTTACTGTACCTTGCTTTTGTGACATGTACAAATAGAAAGATCGCCAACTTCTGGTGAGGTCAAGTGGTTGTCGAAGGTTGTCTAGAATTAATTTTTTTACTTGCTCAACTGAGAAGTCAGGTTGCGCTTGCTCTCATCTGTTAAAACCTCAATGAGAGTGCCATTTTTAAGAAGCTTCTCAGCAGTCGTTCATACTTCTCTGTGCACTACTTCCTAAGGAAGCTTCCCAACTGCCTCCACGATTGCCTCAATCGAAGGACAAATATCCACCGCTGTCGCTGTAAGTGCCTGGACGGCATTGTTTAGAGACACCAATGGCCCAGGAGATGAATAAGTGTAACAGCAGCGGTCATTTTTTTCTAAACCTGGCTGTAACAGCGGTTAACCAGCTTTACTGCTCATGTCAGTACCATCTTTTAAAACTTTCCACAGGAAGTACCAGTGGCTCCAGTACTTCCAAGATCACAGTCAACGATCGTTTATGAGAGAGCCACAGAGTTTCACCTGGTTGGGCAAGTTTCAGCTTCCATTTGACAGCATCTTCAGATTTTTTAGAGAGTACTCAGGCATTTAGGACTCTTACTTGTGTAAGACTCCGTCTCGTGTAAAGGCAGCAGAGTTAAGAAAATGTGGCAGGAGGCTGGTTCAACATTCATTGCATTCCTACCAGTATGCGTCAAAGGTCAAAGACATTTGTTAGAATTCTTTTTTCGCAAAGCGAGAATTTCGGTGTTGAATTTTTGCGATGCAGTGTCTGTTGACATGTCTAGAGTGAGAAGAAAATTTCGTACCAGAAAGTTAAAATTCATAAATTTTAAAAACAAGGAATGTCTTGACATGCTCTATAGCCCTAGGAGTGCAGCAAAAAAAAAGGGGGCCAAAACAGATAAAACAGTCATGAAAAACATCTGCTCCGCAAGGCAAGAATCTAGGCAGCAAACCGTAACGAAGGAAATACAAAGGAAATTAGACCATTTCCCAGCCATGTACAGTGGCCACAGTTCACGAATCATTTTTCAGTACTTTCCGGTCAATTTCAGTAAGGAAACTGCTCGAAAGCATAAAAAACGAGGCATACCAGCGGATACAAGAACCACTAAAAAAATAATTTTTTTTGCCATTTCTTTGCATTTTGAAGTTGCGTCCTCCCTCAAGTAAACCACATGCCAAGCTGTCATATTGGCCACACTTTCTCACCTCGACACGTTTACACAGCAGCCATAATCGTATAACATGCTCAAATGTCGAAAAGAATAATCATGGGCCCACCCAACTCAAAACAAAAACACGCTGAATGAAGCAGGAGCTCAAAAATAGTAGCAATATTAATAATTATACTTTTTTTGCCAATTTTACATACACACTCAAGGTCGAGTCCACTAAAGTCACACAAGGAGTTGCGGGCAAGGCTTTGCTGTGAATGCATCTAAAGCGTTCATGGCAAATAGAAACGGCTACATAATGCTGAAAACAGAGCGCACCAAATGGCAAAGTAGATATGGAGGAGCAACAGCTAATGAATTCCAGTGACTTTGAGACAAGTTAAAGTGGTCTGGAATAAAACGATGCCTGGGAGGTTGCTGAAGACATATGGTACATATAGTATTCATGAGTTGCTCTAGTGTATCATATAAATATTTTGTGCCCTAGAAACTTATAATGGTGTTATGCAAAAGCCTGTTTGAGTTCTGTCTTAAACTAATAAAAAGTAGTAATAATAAAGCAGCATCAACAATAAATGTACGCCTCTGCACCAATCACCTTCAGAATTAAAGAATTATGGACATCAAATTTTTGGTTGCATGTTTTTTGCCTTCGGAATGATGTTTAAGACTAATGTCTCATGCATCATTCCATTTATTTTTGTCATGTTTTGGTTTCAGAAGCTGAACAGTGGCTTTATGGCAATAGTTACGTTCAGGTCATGTCAAGAATAAAAAGCTGCATTATAATCGCTGCTTCATTGTTTTAATTCACTACCACAATTACGCCAACTTGACTGAAGAGCCGAAATGACATTGAACAAAGAAGTTCCTAAGATACTGTAGTAGGACATTCTTGCGGGCTAGTTGGTTCATAGTTCCAAAAAGGTTAAAACTGCGCAAAAGACGAGGACATAGGAAACGAGGAACAGACAGGAACACACACGAGGAATTGCGCCCGTGGTGTTCTGTGTTTTCCTCGCTGCCTATGTCCTTGTCTTTTGCGCAGTTTTAACCTTTCTGGAACCTAAAATACTTTTTTTTTTTTCGTGTGCTGATAACGCGCGTGACCTACACCAATAAATTCCGCCGTTAGGCTGCTTCAAAACACGAAAGAAAAAAGTTAATTTCGCTAGGCGAAGGCAAATTCAACGCAGCGGTTTATGTTTACTATAATTTCTTGCGCATCATTACAAGGAAAAAATATACAACAAAAATTTTGCGTCTGTACTTCCTTGAGAAAACCAAAACGATGGCTTCGTAAAAAGCGACAGCTGACGCGTTTTGTAGGCTTCCATGTAAATTCTTCCCTGCAAAACTACTGCTGCAATGAACAACCGCCTGAGGGTAAATGAAAAAGAATGAAACGCGCACGATATCTGCCTTTTCGGCTTCGCGCGTTGACCTCGCCCACACGAAGGCGAGCGCGCGTGCCACAAATAGGCCACGCTCTCGGCGCATCGATGGAAAGGAAAGAGGGGCTCGCGAAATGTGGAAGCAGGCCCCGCTGCCTAACGATCTGTTTGTCACCGCGCGACTCCGGCAGCGGCGCGGCCACTACGACGACGAGGAGGACCGCACTCGCCTGCGCTTCGCCGAGATCGGGTGTCGACCCAAGGGCGAACTCCGATCGATCCACGGACGCGCTGCCGCTGCCGCTGGTCGCGGCAGACGTGCCACGGGGCGGGCGCACACATATCGGTCACCTGTGACAGAAGACTGACGCGTTCATGGAGAGCGCGAAAATGCCTACTCTTGGCAGGGCCGTCGTCTTCCGCGCACTGCGGAATTTGTTATATGTGTTCTCTCCATACAGTAGTAAGCGATTTACGCCCGGTTAAATTTAAGTATCAATATATATTTTAAAAAACTTCATCCTCCTAAGCTGGAAGGGAATTATCGTCGTATTAAAAAAAAAGAAAAAAGCTTATTAATCTGGATGTTGGAGACAGCACGTTGACAGTTGCTAACAAATCGTAGCGGCTATTTTTGCCATCGCGCTGTTTTAGAGAGTGAAGAGGGCTATATAAAACTTCATTACCTACAATATGATCTTTTTTACTGCTTGGTTTATGAGCTGAAGTCGTGTAATAGTTCAAAAGAAAGTTTCGGTTTCCTTCAAAAGCTGATAATGATTATTTTATATATTATCACGATAATTATATTACCACGATGATAATATAAACATTGTCATCATGGTACAAAGTGCTTATACAAGCCGCTTGGCGCACCAATTAACCACTGTCACTTTTTTTTTTTTTTTATACGTTCCCGGCCGTCCCAGCGCCAGACGAAAGTATGCAAGGTATACCCTCCATTACTACTTCAAACAAAATACTGTAGCTGACAGGGTTTGCCTCATAAATAAGAAAATGCGAAGTCTGCAGATGCCGGCCGCCGAACATCAGCGTTCCCTCAGGCAAAAGGGTATCGCGGACGGTGATGACTGATGAAATAGATCGAAATGTTACGCTTAGTGAGAAGTAGAACACATCCCCGACAGCAGAATATGTTTGCACGGGCGCCAGCGAGCGCTGCCAAATCAAGCGGAAGACGGTCGCTTCAAATGAGACGCAACCGCACGGATCAACGGGTCGAAGATCGCTGGGGCGTACGCCGCAAGTACACAACATCCGTCAACAGCGCGCGGGCGGCTGGGCCCGACCTAGAAGTGGTACGTGCCCGGGCAGAAGGCGTGCCGATCAGCCGAGCGCTACCGAGCGCAACGCGGGCACGTAGTATAACAACATAGGACGGCATTCGCTCACCGCAATGGCAACTCGCTTGGCTGCTGCCGCAACCTGGGTGAGTCGCGAGGGAAGCGTGTGGCTGCGGAGGCGACGCATCTTGGAAAAGATGCCGTCGGCACGCGGGAGGGACCGCGACGAAGGAGTCTTGGCCAACTTCTTCATGGCGAACGGGCGCGGGGCTCGCAGACGACACGTTCCGGAGAGCACACAGTCCGGCGGTGGCGCAGGGCGCTACAGCGGCAGTGACAGCAACAGCACGCGTGCCAGTTCAGTGCGTGGCCAGGCGGCGTTGCGACGATCGACCGCCCAGCATCATGTCCGTGGCAACGCGGGCTGGGCGGCTGGAACCCGTGGCACGCGGGGCGCTCCGCTTCAACCCGCTGCCCGCGATGGAAGCGCGTGCCGCGGTTCGCACAGCGCCGGTGCCGATGTCGGAGGCTACGGGTACGAGACAGGCGGCGGCCGCACGACAAGAAACAATGTACGGGCACTAATACCGCTGCACCACTGCCTCGAAACGTCGGATTCCAAGCCGCAGCCGATCAAAGTCGAGATGGACGCAGTGGGCGGTGGGAGAGCCGAAGAGGACCGGCAGGAGAAAAAGAAAAAAAAAAACCACTACCCTCCCGCGCACTTACCGCGCACGAGCATGTTGCGCCATCTAGAGCGAGAGCTGTAAACCCCGGCCCTGAAAGAAGCGGACAGCGCCAGATTCAAACACCACTACAACCAATGCCGCCAAAAGAAAGCCTCAGCTGTTCCATACTTCGACTGCGACAGGACTATTTGCTCCGCTATATGATGCTGCGACCTCGTTCACAGCTCAGACTTACGCTCGTTAACATGACCAGAGTATTGAAATGACGCTGCATTTAGTACCAGTACTTTGTCCTCTACATCAGCAACACACCACATGCCCCGCTGTAATTTTCAGTAATAATCTTGCATGCCCCGACGACGGTTGAATAACTAACCCCCCCCCCCCCCCCCCCCTTCCCCCGAAAAGCTCGGCACTTTAACCTATCAACACTCACAACACGTGTCAAACTCCCAATATTTTGTTGGGAGTTTCCGCGGTGTTCACCGGTCTGAAGAAGCAATATCAGCTCAAATGCGATCAAATGACGGAAGCGCTTTAGTAAAAGGCCTGCCTTAAAAACCACCTACATCTCGTTCCTCGTATACGTCATAAAGTTCATTACCAATTATCTAAAAATAAGAATAAGTAAAAGGACAAACTTCACATTTCACGTGCTTGGAGAGAGATTCAGATGTGTGTGTCGCCGGGTTCACAGGTCAAGCCGCAAAAAAACAACGCACAAACTTTGTCGGGCACATTGCGGACACACGCCGGACAACAGACTCAGTGACCAGACATCAAAATTATATACTTTCTTCTCAGCGACAGTGCGCATGTATTCTTCATTACGAACCATACTCGTGATATAAATCACAAAGAATGATTCAGTCACCGAGGTCAACTTTTTTTTCTACGATGTAGCCGATGTAGCACTGGTTTTTCAAGTTTGCAGAGCAAATCAAGAATACCGTGACGTCACAGAGAGTGAGTAAGCAAAATTTACGACGTTCACTGCGACGTCGGACAGGAGAAAGTCCGTGATAGAGCTGTCATTCCTGTTTGCCAGGTGGTAAAGAGAAAGCTGTCTGAGAAAGCTGAGAAAGCCACCGGTGGGGCTTGTGCGACCCAGGTTGCTCTTCCCCAAGCAACCTCTAGCGAACAGTAATTAATTTAACAGCCACCTGCTACGGTGAGCAGTTTTCTACAGCCCGATGGACAGGTTGTGATGACGTCACAAGGTTGCGCGAACTAGGTGGCAGCTAGGTGGCATGCGGACCACGTAGGACAGGGTGCCCACAACCCGCTGGGCAGAGAGACCGCACAGACAACGGCTAAGCGGCTGAGAGGAAGCTCTAGTGAAAAAAAAAAAAGTCAATGCTAAACAATTTGGACTGCAAAAGGCAAGACACTAGCGCTGACATTATTTGCTAGCTCCACGACAAGAAGCTTTTGTGTGAAGGCTGCCAATCGCTGCCAATGCACCGATAAAGCATACTCTAACTTACGCTGCCGCATCGTTATCCTCGTGGAACAACCCGTATCGCACACAGTTAGGCTCGTTCAACAGCGATAACGACACAACGGCGTAAGTTTCGATCCGATGGCTACTGGCTGTGAATGCGGCCAACACCCCAGTAAGCGAAGCACCTAGAAAGCAATGACGACGAATGAAATGCAAGGCAAAATATCCCGCAGTGGTAATTCTGATGTTCTCGAGGCGAATGCTCCGCACGCTCCCTGCACTATAACGTAGCTGCCAATTAAATTTGTGCACAGAACGTTCGATCGTTGAACCTCAACGATGGAACTGCATGGCTCAAGTAATCACCGTTAAGGGACGCTGAGGACAAATTGAAGTTGGCCTGTATCGAGAGGGCACCACGCTCTCATCACAGAGACCATTCTCACCGAAAACGGAGCATTTGTAAGCTGGAAAAAAGACTACAAAACTAAATACAGGTGTCGCCACCAGCGGCCGGTTTCGCGAATAAAATGCTTATGTCGACGCTGATTTTTCGGCACCGATCCCAGAGGCTACGCTACACCACCACTCATTTCGAGATAGCGGCAACCAGTACTTTTCGGTGCAGACGTCACGAGCTTAAATTTAGCGGCGGGAAAATTTTTAACCTTTCTCAGCAAAAAAAAAAAAAAAAAATGCATCTTTTTATGCCGGACAAAAGTCAACATAGCCAGTAAGAGCTGGAGAATCAATTTTTACAGTGAGAAAAAAAAAATGGATTGAGCTGTCCTCAAGGTAAGGGACGCTTAGGAAAAACTGAAGTTGGTCTGTGTCGGTAGATAACAGCAGATAACGATAGACACGCTATTTTACTGAAAACAGAACTTTTATAAAGGTGAAGCCGTAAAAAAAAAAATGAAGAACAGGTGCCGCCATTATCGGCCAATTTCGTAAACAAACTGCGGTACGTCAAGACAGTTTTGTTCGCGCGGATCCCTGAGGCTAGGCTACACCGCTCCCAAAATACGGTGATAACGGAGTCCTTTTCGGTCCAGACAATGAACTTGAATCCAGAAAAAATTTAAAGCCCACTCTCATCACAGTAAATGCGCCCTCTGCGGCCGCAGAAGCATTAACATAGCCATAGAGAGCCATACAATTCAAAACAACAATTGGAGACAGTTGTCCTTGGTGCTCTTTCAAGGAAAAAAATAGAAACGGAAGCAGGGACATAAGTGCACGGGTTGCCAGCGTCGACCCATGCACTTTCGACGCTCTGCCAGTGTGCTCGTTATTGTTGTGTACGTGCAGCCTTGGAGCTGAGCCGCCAGCTAAGGGCTGACTCGTAGTGTGAAGGCACGGGTTTCGCTTTTTCTTCCACCCTTTGTGTAGTGCTGCAAACATTGTATTTTTCTCCGTCTCGGGCTCTACAAAACGTGTTAATGACAGCGAAAATCACAGCGAAATTTTTGAAGCGATAGAGAAGAAACATTTCAACTACCATTGAAAAGAATAAAGAATGGTTGCTTGCTTCAGATTCGTTCAGTCCCTACATTCTAACAGGGAGGGGGGTTCAGACACCCCTGATTTTAAGAACTGTCCCGAACGAAGATTTATCATTCCCTCCCTGATGCTGCTGAAGGCGGCAGTTGGAACGAATATATCTTGTTTCTCAGCGTTATTTGCAGAATGACATAAAAAAGGGTGTCATACAGCAGAAACAAACATGTGTGGTTTAGTTTATGCGGGTTTAACGTCCCAAATCGACTCAGGCTATCAGAGACGCCGTAGTGATGGGCTCCGGAAATTTCGGCAACCTGAGGTTCTTCAACGTGCGCTGACATCGCACTGTGCAAGGGCATTTAGAATTTGTGTCCAGGCACGCACGTCAAGCGGAAGCCCAACAATTCCCCGACAGACTTTACAAGAAGCATTCGTTTGTGAAGAAAAAGAAAAGAAGAAAGAAAGGGAAAGTCAAGGTGCCCCACAGAGTGGCACATCCAGGGTGCCACGGCTTAATTGCGAGGCCCTCCTATAGATACGCCATGACGCGCGTTAGATGCCACGGGGTGAAGGGCGCGGGCGACACCGAGCGGCGACGCGCGAACAAGCCCGGCGCCGCTGCTGGGTTCACGGCGAGACTGCGGTCACGTAGCACGCTGACCGCGCAAGGCCACTCGCCGCCGCCAGTGGACAGCAGCACCCAAGGACGACTGCGTGGCCACCTGGCGAGCGTGTGTGTCCACCACTCCGGGGGGAAGGTTCCAACGGTGAAGAGAGAGAAGCAGAAGCGGGAGGCATGCGCGGTTTTATTCAATGGCCACACTCCACAACATCGCAGGCCTTTCGAAAGGCCGGCGAAGGCAGCTAACGCCCATTGCACACGGCTTCGAAAACACGAGTAAATAGGCACACTAAACACAGAACCCCCTAACTGTCCGCGCACGCCCATTGATGAGATCGAGGCCTCGCAGTCCTTGACCGGAAAGAAAACAAAAGGGGGCGGAGCCGGGCACGCCACGTACAAGTCAGGCAGACAACAAAAGACGGAGGTGTGACGCAAACGAATGAGTTACACCGAAAGTAAACAGGCTGCGAAGCACACAGCCTCTTGAAACCAGTTCCAGTGCCAACCCCCATGAAATCGACTCCCACACCGGAGAGAGCAAAGAAAGAAACGTATAAATGCGCGAACACAGCATGCACCGTATACGCACGATGCCATGGTGGGATTGCGAAAGGGTCCCGGCCAGTGGGCTTCACGTCCCCGAGCACTTGTTCTCTGATGCGAGACACGTGCGCAGCCGAGTGCGGTGTCTTCGCAGAACAACACTGCTCTGCAATGCGTGAACGAAGCCAAATGGACACTGACGCCGGCAATGAGGGACGAAACCGAGCTCCACGAGCGGCAATCCGTTCTGTGCGACCAGGAAGCACGTGCAGTAATATGGGACTCGAGCGCTGCTAGCACGCCGCAAGCAACGGCTGGTGCTTACAGCGCGGACTTGTGCAAGAGAGCGGGCAGCACGCGCCATAAATGGGGCCGCATTAGGCATCGTCGCGGAAGACTGCCCCCAGAATCGTTACAGGTGTTATAAATTGCAGAGGAATACTGCGAGCAGTGGACAAGCGAAGGCCGGCGAGAAAGTGCGCGATGTCATTACACCTCCATGATTGCTTCCTTAGCACCGTATGCCGCCTGGTTTCATCAGCAATAACGGGGCCCCTAACTGGCTCACACAGGAGACACGGCGTCGTTTAGAAACTGTTGGAACTTTCGTCTCATGGGAACGTGTCTGGTTTTCTGACCAGTATTAAGCACATAATTTATCCACACAGGTGACAAATACGAGCGACGAGTCAGATTCCGAACTTTTTTTCCCAGCATGCCAAGCCCAGGAACACAGACAATAATCAACGTGCATCAGCCTGGCGTCTGTCTGCCTCTGCACTGAAGCAGCGGGACCACAGAATATGAAACCGTCACAGAACCTAAGAAGAAAAAAAAAAGCTGTCCGTTGAGCTTCAGTGTGCGGGCGTATGTCACGCTCGGCCTCGTCCCCACAGAAGAACGTCCATGTCAGACTGCAGGCAATGACCATGAGGCTGACGACAAAGGCAATCCTGGGATACCAAAACAAGGAAAACCGGGGCACTCGAAACACGACCAGGAAGAGGCAACGGGGAGACACGATTCAGTGGGGAATGAGACTGTTCTCCCTCACTTCTCACCAGCTCAGTTTTCCGAGCCACGTTAACTCATCTCGCCTCTGCACGGTACGCCCAAGCCTCCGAAGTGAGAGCGGCAGGACTTTCGCCAGCAGAGCCCGTGCTCGTAACGCCGCTGTTGCTGCTGCAGCTACAAGCCACCAGCGCGCGCACAAACGTGATCCGCGCTTGTCCAGAGAGGGAGAGGGCCAGAGGAGGAATTGCGCCAGCGGTGGCGGCGGCCCAGCCGCAAATTGCACGGACGCTCAGCTCGGCTCATCTCTATGCGAAACGCGCGGCCGCCGCAGCACCACTCGGCCGGAGTCCCGCCGGTTTCCCAACGGCCGCGCTAAGATCCGCGGGACGGCGCCATTGTGGTGTCGGCTGCCGGATTCCCGAGTGGGAGCGAAAACAGAAAGAAGAAAGACCCGGTATTTTCCCCGGACCTGCTAGCGACGTGGAGACAAACATCTCGCGCCGCACGTTGTTGCCGGCAGCTATCACTAGCGTCATCACTTAGCGCGCTACGACGTCGAAAGTGCGTCCGTGAGTGCGGGTGCTTATGGAGAAGTACGGCTGCTCCAGACGCTGCACTTCGCACTAGGCGCCCGCATATACAAACGGGTGTGTGTGTGTGTGTGCGTGCGTGTGTGTGTGTGCGTGCGTGCGTGTGTGTGTGTGCGCGTGCGTGTGTGTGTGTGGGGGGGGAGGGGGATAATATAATAATAAAAAAGGCTAAAGGAAACAATCGCGAATTAAAGTAAAGCGGCTCAACAGTCGACGCATTACGGCCCCGGCTGCTGCTTACTGCAATACGTGCACCCCTCCTTTTTTTTTTATCGCTCTCCCCCTTCAGCGACATAGCCTACAGTTCGCGAAGTGCCACATTGTCGTTGCGGTGCGGCTTCAGCAATACTGATCAGAACCTCCGCGTGGGCAATACAAACGCACGCCCAGCCATTCTCGGAACGTAAAAGTAAATACAAAGCTGGATGAACGAAAGCACACATCCAAGGCCAGCCGCAGCACTGGCTCGGGTGATTAATATCTCCAGGAAGGCTTCGGCTGCAGTCTCACCCTGTCCGCCTCAGGGAACTCGACAACTGCCGTTGTACGTGACGTAATCGGTGGCTGACGTCGAAGCACGCTTTGAGGAGAATCCAGCTTCGCTTCATACGTGGTCTCGTATTTTAAGGACACGTGACGACCCCCGCAATCACACCGCGCAAACGCTGGCTCGTGACAGCCGGCGGCAACGCGGCTTTCGTCCTTCCACTTCCTGTCGAACAGCTGCGCTGCACTCACGCCACACGCGCAAACAGCTCGCGAAGCCAATGGCGACCCGCCTCTCAGGTTAACGTGACGCTGCTCTATACACGCGTCGTCTCGTCACTTCTGACGGGTACGGAATGCTGAAACAAACTGGTTTATTGGTTTAACGTCCCAAAGCGACTCAGGCTATGAGGGACGCCGTAGTGGAGGGCTCCGGAAATTTCGACCACCTGGGGTTCTTTAACGTGCACTGACATCGCACAGTACACGGAATGCTGAAACAAAACAAAACAAAAAAAGAACCAAAAGGCGCCAAGAAACGCAAGCTTGTTATAAAACACCGTGTTTTAAGCTCGTCATGTATACAGCCGTCAGTCGAAAGCTTAAAGCCCCGTGGTTGGCTTCTAGTTAAGGCGGAAACTTGGGCTAGTTGGAAAGCGTTTGGAATCATATTTGCTAGGGCTTAGTGAACACACGAGACAAGAACACAAATACACAGGACAGACGCTAGAGTCTGTCCTGTGTATTTGTGTTCTTGTCCCGTGTGTTTACTAAGCGCTAGCAAATATGATTCCAAAGTTGGCTTCTAGGCCGTGCAGTGGGCATCTTGTAGCATCCGTGGAAGTCCTCAGTATCGGAGGGGGCAAGACCAGAGTTCCTCTCACAACGAAGACGTTTGGAACGCAGGGGATGCATAGCGAGCCACACGTCTTACTCGCAACGGGCACCTACAATGCTATCTCAGGACTACTGAAGCTGTTACCACCACCCCACACGTTGTGGCCCAGAAGAAAACACTATACTTCTCACAAAGGGTGTGCGTTACTGCTGCACATTCAGTGAGCAAATGCAAGGTAGTACATGACGAGCGTACAGCTGCAGGAAAATGCACCTAACACGAACGGCGTCAAGCGCCAGCCGAGCCGCGAAGAAAGCGCGCTAAAAACAGCTCGCACGCACACAGAAGCTGCAGTGGTCACTTCTCTCGGTGCCACTGTGGCGCGACGCCCCGAGGAAAATCCCGACCGCCGACAAAGCACAAGGAAAGTTGCCCGGTACTGGCAGTGACAGCGAGGGAAGCCTGGAACATGGGATGATGAACTTGCGCACGATGTGGCGCAAAAACCGTACATCGACGTCGAAACAACGTAGCTGTGAGCATAATATGATCAGCAACAGCGACTATTGACCATTTTCACGACAACGCAGCGAACTAGTCTAAGAAGGAACGGCGCGTGCGGAATCACGCTTTGCTCTTTTATACGTAAGCGGTTAGCCGGCACACTTAGACATTGTTGCCCGAGTTTTGCTGTCAAAATATATCTTAAAAATGACTGTTTCACGGATGTTTCCACTATAACCAGATGGAAGAGCCCTCAGTGTCGTTGCGTGAGTTTTCTGGTGCCAGAAACAATGCAGTGTGAAAATGAGATTAACTTCCCACGTTGTAGTATAACGCTTGCAGGACCATGACAGTGTGGATGACAGCAGGCAACCAGCCTATAAAAGATGACATCTTCGTACTAGATAGAACTGCCTACACAAGCATACGAGGCGGTATTCATTATTTCAAGCGCGAAGCGATTTGTTCGCGACTGAGTCTGTAATGGTATGCCTTATCACGGCATGCATGTGTGATGATACGGTACTGCGTCACCTACGGAGAGCAAAGTTTGATATGCTTTCATTCCATTCCACTTCATTCTTTTTCTCATCTTGGTATTTGTCCCATAACCCAGCTAGACACTAGACACATTACCCCGCTTACACGAGCGGATGGTAAGAACCGAATACGATTGGAAGAATAAAATTAGAAACGAGCGCGGCGGAAAAGGCGACATCATTGGTCCCACTTCCCACTTGTATAGACGGTTAGAAATTTACATAATTAATGTAGCACGTGATTAATAAATTAATGAGCAAAAAAGGGCAAATCGGCGCACCTTTCTCAGTTAAAACTGAAGAGACAGTGATTGGCAAACGTTTTTAGCTTGTTTTCTGCGCAAGTAGCATCCGAATAGCTGAGTCTTGCTTGCTTGTAAAGCTTCTGTTTCTGTCATCTCCCCGTTGCACAAGACTTCATCGCCGATGTCATATGTTTAAAACGCATGTCGTCCGCCTGGCGCTCCGCTTTCACACCGAACGGTTTCAAACGACAGCGATTTTTTTTTCTGCGAATTTCTCGTTTATTCCTTTACACAGCCGAGAAACGAGACCGTTTGGCTCACACGAGGCTGCCACTATCGACGGACATCAGCGAGTTTATGGCAATTTTTTAAGCAAGCGCGCTCCGACCAAGGTAGACTCGAGAAGCAGTCCTCCGCATAGCACCGTCATGTCATATCAGCTGAGGCACACCCTTAAAGTCGACTATACGAGGTCTGTTAGAAAAGTATCCGACCTTTGGCCGAAGAAAAAAAACTGGCATAACTGGAGCGTTGGAAACCTAATCGTGTTCAAAGTAGTCTCCTTGGGACTCCACACACTTCTCCCAGCGGTGCTGCCATTGTTGGAAGTATTCCGAAAAGGCCCCTTTCGGAATGGAGTATAGCTCAGCTGTCGTTGCAGCCATAATGTCCTCTCTTGTCTGAAATAGCGCTCCTTTCAATGACCCCTTTATTTTGGGAAACAGCTAGAAGTCACAGGGGGCCATATCAGGAGAGTAAGGAGTCTGTTGAACTACAGGAGTCTGGTTTTTCGCCAAAAAAGTCTGAATCAAGTGCGAGAAATGTGCAGGAGCACTGTCGTGATGAATGCGTCAATTTCCTGTTGACCTCAACTCCGGTCTCTTGCGCCACACAGCACCACGTAGCCGACGGAGGACATCCCTATAGTACTCCTTGGTCATTGTTTGACCCTGTGGGGTGCGTACTCGTGGTGTGCCACACAGAAATCAAAGAAAGCAGTCAGCATCACTTAGACATTGCTGCGCTCTTGGCAGGCCTTCTTTGGTCTTAGCAACGTGGAATGCTTCCACTGTGGCGACTGGGGTTTGGTTTCCAGGTCGTACCCGTACACCCAAGACTCGTCACCAGTGATTATAGTGTTGATGAAGTCGGGGTCACTATTTGTGAAATCCAGCATGTCCGGTGAGACTTCAACACGAAGCTGCCTTTGCTCCACCGTGAGCAGCTGCGGCACGAATTTCGCCTCAATTCTCTGCATGACCAAATCTTCGGTGATAATGGAATGTGCAGAAGAAGTGCTGGTGTCCACCTCTTCCGCAATTTCTCGGATAGTCACACGACGGTCCCGCATCACCACAGCGTTCACTTCGGCAATGACCTGGTCATTTCGGCATGTTGATGGCCGACCGGAGCATGGCTCGCTCTCCGCCGATGTGCAGGCCGTCTTTAAACCAATTGTACCACTGTTTAATTTGTGTGCTGCTCATAGCATCTTCACTGAAAGCCGTACTGAATCTTCCGAACGGTTTCCATTTCGCTGTCGTCCAGTTTCTGGCAAAATTTGATGCAGTAGAGCTGCTCCTGTCGCCCCGCCATTTTCCTTGGAATAAAAAATCGACGAGAGCCCTGAGCACTGCCTCACTCAAACGCTGCGTCCCAGCGACTGACGCGATCGGCAGGCGAGAAAATATTCGTGCATGCGCACGGAGGTTCAAGTTCGGATGATGCAAGCGCGCTTGTTTCATATCCTACAGGTGTTTGCAAAAAAAAAAAAAAAATAATAAATAATAATAAAGTCGGATACTTTTCTAACAGACCTCGTATTTATTTCTGTGTCCTCAAGGTCAGCGACGCTACAAGATACTTGGCCAAGTGTGACCGCGTGAAGCAGCGTTCTCGCACTAAAATGGCGGTATACGATTCTAAATCGTAAAGGCGCCCTCCTTTTTTTCCGTCTGCATTGACAGCGAACAGCTGCACAAATCGGTGACATGCAGTCTCACGATAACGCTGTGTACGCAAGCCAAATCAGCGATTCGGTCCGTGATGCGAATCTCCCCATTAGCGAGCTCCAGCTCCCACAACGCTGCACGGTTCTGTCTCACACAACTGGCACCAAGCACAAGCGCGCTGCGATAAATGGACAGCTGGACAGCGCGCGTCTCGCGAGACGCGACGCCCTTGGTGAATTCTTTCCCCGAGTCGTTTGTCAACAAAAGGGAAATGTCGCCCCGGCAGAGAGGTGTCGCCAGCGTGCGTCGGTTTAACGAGCCAAGAGGACCGGTGACATGCAGCGCCCCGGTCACAGCGTATGCAACAACGGCAGAAAAGAAAAAAAAAAAAAACGGGCTTCGTTCCTCGTGCGTAAAATACAAGTTATGCGAACCATTTATATACTCATAGATTTTGAGAAAGGAATGCAGTAAAATCTCCATAATTCAAACTCGAAAGGAGCCGAACGTTCGTTCTAATCATGCAGAAAGTGGCAATATATTCAATTCAATTCAGAAAAGTACATTCGACGTTCATGGAACCAAAACGCCACTTCGAATAAATCACAATCTTAAATTAAGAGATTTCGAATAAACGAGATTTCATTGTACTCATTGTACTCGCATACGTAAAGTCAAACACGGTTGCAGCCAAACCACCCGCGCAGTCTCGGAAGTTTCGGACAGTCCTGCCTAAACACAATCCTTCGCCGGTTACCTACCGATTCCAGCAAGACCGGCAAGCAAAGTATGTTGTAGCCGTGCGTCGCTGCCGCTATTCGTTGGTCTAATCATAAATAAGAAGACTTAATCACGTCGATGAAAACTGAACTCACTGAATTTATTTACAGATTAAGTACAAATGATCAATAGCAAACAACTGCTCATCTCTCGGAAAGCTCGAGCAGGCCGCGGAGCTAGCTGCTCGTCGTTCGGCGACCGGAGTACAACTCCCCATGCAGGCCAAAACAATTCCAACCGCGGCACCTTTGTGAGGCGACGGCGCCCGCGCTCATACAGAGTACTTCCGCTGCTCTGTCTTCGGCTTCGGATGGACCGGCAAGGCTCTCAACGGATCTCTTAGGAAGACCAGAGCGCCAGCCTCGGAACGCCCCCAGCGCTCCACCCCCCAAACACACACAAACACACGCACGCAAATGGGCGGTAGGGTGAGCCCGTCCTTGCCAGAAGCGTCGCAAGGTCGCACAAAGCTTACTGATCCGTACGCCTATCCTTATATCAGTGTTCTGGGCAATCGCGGGGGAGGGGCGGGGGAGGGGGGGGGGGGGGGGGGGCAACATTCTTGGAGTATCGCCGATAAACGCATATCGAAGATCGAAGGAGTACGAAAAGACTCGGGAATCGCAGCTAGAGAGCTTGCCGATACCCTTCGTTGTAAAGCGCGGGCCCGGTCTAGAAGCGATAATTCTTCGAGGTCTTGGCGCTAAACCGCCATGCAACAGGTCGACGCATCGTGCGCAGTGCGGCATCTCAGCGCTTCGCAGGGAGTCAGCAGCAGGTGAAGTCTCCGAAAAAAACAAAGGTATTGGCACGTGATGGCTGCAGTTGCTCATGCGGGAATAAACCACATACTTAGTTAACCAACCAGGCTGCCTTTGTCACGCAGGTAGTAGCAGTAGTAAAAATCTTTATTTTAGCAGAGGTGTCAAGGGCACACAGGCCCCTGGGCCCCCGCACGACCAAAATTGTTGAGCTAGCTGCTCACCACAAGCGAAAGATTGCGTTCTGCTCACACACGCTGGGGTGGATTCCCCGCTTGCCCGGCGTAAATTGCAATCTAGCTGCCGATACGTAGCTCCAACTCCGCGTAATCTCCCGGCCACCAGGGGCTCCAGGGAAGCGAACAGGCCGATCAGGCTGCCCGCGCACTCTCTCACTGTGCTTGGAAGCTACTACCAATCAGACACTCTGGCCCTTACATTCAAACACATCACCGATTACTACAAGCAGGAGCACCGCGGCGCTGCCCGGCCCCTTGTAAGGGACTGGATAGCGCTGACGAGCACCTCCTCATCAAAATTCTCACTAACACAGTACTGTGCCCGGCGGTGCTAAAGTATTTCAACACATCCTTTGCTGGAGCGTGCCACTTCTGTGGGGAGGTTGAAACCTTCCACATGGTTTGGGCGTGCCCATCAAACCCATCTATCCACCCCCCAACCCCACCAGAGAGGGCTGGAAGGCGGCCGTACTCGGCTATCAAGTCCTCAAGGCCCAAAAGGCGTTGGTTCAACGGACACGGGCGACGTTGTTTGCCAATGGGGCCCCGAAATAGGGGCTCCACCTAGTATTGTGAAGGGAAGGGGACCAACAGGGCCCCAACACAATGACTCCTCTGTAACCATTTAATGGTTAATAAATACTGTTCACCACCACCACCACCACCACCGGAACACCGGTGCACACGCTTCATTCAGGCCTGACGATATGCACGCGAGTCACTCATTTTGAGGCTGCTCCGTTTACACGACAGACAGTGCCACTCCGTCGCCCACACTTCTACTTTCGGTTACAGGTTAGGCTTCAACTTATTGCCTGGGCATCCGAACTTGAAACTTGACAATTCCGTTTGTGCGTGGAATGCAGACAGCATTTTGTTCCCGTCGATGGCCCACGAACAGCAGGAAAAGGGCAAAGCGGGGATTAATACCAACGACAAGCGCCTATTTTAAAAATCTGTCTCATATTTCGGTAATACTATAGTCGGATAGAACTGGCAAAAAACAGGGTTAATTGGAGAGACATGGGAGAGGCCTTTGCCCTGCAGTGGGCGCAGTCAGGCTGATGATGATGGTAGTCGGACACAACTTAAGAAGGCAGCGGCTTTTCCCCGTCAAAGGATCCCCTCCCAGCCAACGGCGTCGGCCGATTCTCGTGACCATGCTATTGTCACAAAGCAGGAAATGGTAGATCGCCTACTCCCTCCATGGTCAGGGATAGACCCCTCTCTCCATTGTGGCACCGCTCCCTGCATTGTTACCCTAGCAGGGTCATGAGAATCGGCCGACGCCATTGGCTGGAGTTAGCAACCACGGGCTTAGACAAGTAGCATGCCGGAAATGGAAAAGGAAATAAATGAAGATTTCCGCACCCGCGCCAATGCATAAACGGGCTTCACGGCCACTGACAAACATAACATAGTGCAGGCAATTAAAACAGCAGTAAAAATGATATGCCTAGCCCACAGCGCCTAGAGCACAACGGTCTTGGTCACTGACAGAGGTTAGATTTGGCTACGGAAAAACAAATGCCGCACCGTCTTGCGACACAACGGGCATGGTCACTGACTCACAGAATATGCCGAGTGAGACTGGAAAAGCGAAAAGGCCACTCTTCACAAACCTTTAACTGCACTGTAGGATAAATAAAACAATGCCGCCTATGCTTCACAAAGTTATGAAAGAACTAGTGACAAATAAAGTTAACAAAAAAAGAAAGACTGAACTGCAGGGCAAAAAAAAATAAAAAAAAAGGGTTGAAGAGTCGTCAGAGGACAAGAAAAAGTAAAAGCAAATCCGCCGGCAGTTTTGCAGAGATGTTTAAGCATGGCCTACATAGCAATACTTCGCGCCGAACAGCGGCCGACGTGTCCAAACACGGAACCCCAAATGCAAACAAGAGCTTGGCGCAGTCCAAATGCCACAGCCCGACCGATGTCCTGCAGCATGGCAAACATGCTGAGGGTCGAAAGCCGCAGACGCCCGAGAAGCTCGGGTAGATTCCGGGAACTACATCCGAAGGAGTCAGCGCTGCGCTCGTGACGCGGGTGGGCTTTAGACTCGGGTGAGCACCAGACGCCGTCGCTGTTTGCGACAGTCTTATCGACCGGCATATCTGGTTCACACACACACGTACCCGCCCGCCCTCCGGGTCCCGACTGGCCGAAGCGCACGGCAGCGCCAACCAAACAAACCAAACCAGATTACGCGCGTAATAGACAGCGAAACTTGTCGCTCAACGGTAAAAGGGTGATTGATATGGCGAGTGTTCATGACCTGGGAAGACATTCACAGCGTCGGAATCCTTCAGAAACACACCTGGCTCAGTAAATGGCTATGGCGTCAGGCTGCAGAGCCCAAAATCGCGGGATCGAGTTCCGGCCAAGGCAGCCAATGCAAAAACGCCGGCGCACTGTGCGATGTCAACGCGCGGCAAATAATCCGAGGTGGTTTAAACTATAGCGGCGCCCTCTACTGGTGCATCCCTCGTGGCAAACGCGGTTTTTCGGTGCGTTTGCCCCCACACATACCGTGTGGTGGGAGAGCATCGGCCAGCCAGACCTGACTGACCCCCTTGAGCGTCATATGCATGGTCGACCTGCATATGCACCTTTGGCATTCCTGCTTCCTTGGCCTTCCTTTTATCGCAAGCGCGATCTCCGGGAAGCCGTTGAAAGCAATTCCTCAGCGGCACTTCCACTTTATGTAAGAGAATTCAGCGGCACAGGTGCTGCAGAATGCGGCTCTAACTTTGCGGCGATCAAGATGACGGCACTCATTGTCGCAGACCATTATTCCGGCAGCGCTGCCATATAAACTAAATAATGACTTTTTTAGGTGCACTGACTCCTTTCTGCTTATGCCAACAACGAACTTTGTAGTTGTTCGCTAACACTTGCATCACGTAAGAAAAATACGCATATCAAGCACAGACAAAATATTTACATTTCAAAAAAAAAAAATGAACGAGAAAAGAAATGGAGTCCACGCGTCTCAGTGTATGCACAGGATATGCGGAGCTTCAGAGCAGTCAACTCACCCAGCACCCAGCCCAACCAGCCTGATTATACGCAGCGGCCACCGTTAACTAAAGCGGACCAGAAAGGTGGAGCCGTGCCTGAAGCTTAAAATAAGTCAGCAGTTCAACAAAAGCACTAACAAGACAGAAAGAGAAGACCAACGACTGAAGCTGATCTTGGTTTGATTTGATGGGGTTTAACGTCCCAAAGCAACTCAGGCTATGAGGGACGCCGCAGTGAAGGGCTCCGGGAAATTTCGACCACCTGGGGATCTTTAACGTGCACTGACACGGGCCTCTAGAATTTCGCCTTCATCGAAATTCAGCCGCCGCAGCCGGGATCGAACCCGCGTATTTCGGGTCAGCAGCCGAGCGCCGTAACCACTGAGCCACCGCGGCGGGGCTGAGGCTGATCTGCCGTTCAATGAAAACCCTCCTCAGAAAGGCCACGCTAAAGGCGATGGTCTCCGTAAAACATTATTTCGACCGCGGGCAGCCCTTGGCAACTTGCACACCACCAAACCAATTCAAACCGCTCAAAGCCAGAAACGACCAAAAATGCTTTCGGTTTAGCTGGAGACTAACTGCGTTGCCACAACTGTTAGTCCCTCAGTGTCACTCAGTTCAGAACTAACCACAAAGTGGTCACCAGCCGAAGTTTCTCCTCACGAACTACCGCTCCTTTCGAGGAGAAAATGGCTGCAGGTAGCCCCATTTCACCCCCTTCTGGGTTGCAGTGCACACAGCGTCTGTAAACAGGCGAAGCATCGCTGCAGCGACCTGCACCGATTCCCTAGACAGCGCTGCATACGAGAAAAAGACAGAGCGCGCGCACGAACACACACACGCGCGAGCGTGCGCGCTAGAGTTACTGCACGTGGCCTACCGAAAGACAAGGCCTCGGATACGCCGGATAAATGTGCGAAATGAAACACGCCTCTACGTCAAAGCGCCGGCTGTTTCTTGCCTTTGTTTTTCCCAGAGATAAAGATATCACACGAGAGGACGACGACAGGAGGCTAAGGGATGGTCCACCTTGGCACACCGAGATAACGCGCACGCTACTACATAGGGACGCACTCATGCGTACGTGAGCGCATTATACACGCGCGCGGAGTGAATGCTGCCAGCGCAATCAAGCCGGCTGCCAGAGAAGAAAGTGGTCTTGGTTGCAAACACGCCGCCAGTGCCCGAAACAGAAACCGAGGAGTGAGCGACCTAGACGGACACAACCACGACAACCAAACAACGCGTACTCTCTAAGCCTAGCAGCTGTTCGAGCACAGATGCAATCTTAAAATTTCCAGCGTTTTAGCACTGAATTTTTTTGGTTCGGACGCCCCGAGACAAATAAAAAGCTCCGTACTCCCTATATTTCCCGCAAACGCTGCACGCAATGTAGTGGCAACGGGAGGCGAGCGGCCCCCGCTTCGACGAACGCCGCCATGTTGGCAGACCCTGTTTTGGGTTAGCGCCACCCGCCAACCCAATCGACGTTTACGCTCTGCGCATGTGCACTAGCGCTATTCCCCATCCCGCTAAACGAAAGGGCCACCCTATTCTAAATCTCTGTAACGGGGCCACGGGTGACTGCTTATGCCACCAACAATATACAGCACCCAACAGGATGCACCAGTGCTCCCTGCACATACGGCATCTATGACGACATCGGCAAGGCGTGGCCACTTAAGGTCGC
The DNA here is from genome assembly GCF_055824585.1 of Amblyomma mixtum. Taxonomy (NCBI): domain Eukaryota; kingdom Metazoa; phylum Arthropoda; class Arachnida; order Ixodida; family Ixodidae; genus Amblyomma; species Amblyomma mixtum. Next base: position 38,046,270 of record NC_143016.1, on the reverse strand, counting down.
AAATGCAGATAACTTGAAACACTGCATTGCCAACGACGTGAAAACAAAAATGTACCGATCGGACAAGGCGGTAGCGGTTTAGGTCAAGGGCGCCGCTTAAATCGGAGCGCGCACGCGGCGTCTCGGGCAACCTTTCCATTATGCAACTCCGCGGTAGCTCAGTGGCAGTCCAGCAAGCGGGACAGAGCGTGAGTGTGGATCAGCGTTATCAGTGAAAACAGAGGGATAACATCGTCCAAACAGCGGAAATCTGAGCCACTTGAAGCAAGGCGGTGCTCGCCACAGTGGACTGTGGGGACACAGGTAATGGGCAGAAAAGGAGGTCGGCGTTAGAAAAGACCGACCAAAGACACACTCCAGCGTACAACACCTTCGATGCGCTCATTTGGACAAGGACCGCACCAAGCTCCATTTCTTCAAAAACTGTCGATCGCAAGAGGCACGGGAACCAACTGCAAGCCCACTGTGTCCAGCAAGAAGACACTCGCCGGAGACGGAGGACCCGGAATCAACCCCGGCCCAGGCGGCTGCGTTTCGATTGAGGCGAAACGCATAAGGCGCCCGTGTGGAAGAAAAATGATAGAAAGAGGTTTGGTAGTGGAAGGGCTCCGGAATAATTTTGACCACCTGGGGATCTTTAACGTGCCCTGACATCGCACTACACACGGGCGCCTTTTGCGTTTCGTCTCCATCGAAACGCGGGTTCGATCCCGGCCGCGGCGGTCGCATTTCGACGGAGGCGAAGTGCTAGAGGCTCGTGTGCTGTACGACGTCAGTGCACACTGAAGACCCGCATGTGGTAGAGATTATCTGGAGCGCTCCATTACGGCCGCAGAGAAGACCGCAGAGAAGTGAGAAAGTTGCTGCGCCTTTCCATTCCACAAAAGCTTTCTTTTTTTTTTTTTGTCGAGCAAAAACTGTCTCCAGGCGCTTACCAAACCAAAAGAGGGCGTCCATGCGCCGAGCACGTGCACGCCCGTGCACGCCCGTGCACGTTTGAATTTAATCGAGGACAGCGTGAACCGAATCGGTTCAGTGCACAGCGAGGCCCCGAACGGGCGCAACGAAAAGCGTGCGCGAGGCGCCGCCCAGCCTTCGGCGGACGACCACTCGTCGCTCGGCCTTCCAAGGGCTCCTTCTAGGGAGTCAGGCGAGGGAAAACAAATAAGAAAAAAAGTCGGAAGAAAGTAGAAACCGGTTGCTCGAGTGTGACGCGAACCGCAAAGCCTCCGCACGCGCGCTGCCGGCGATTATCGGACGGCCCGCGTGCATCAGCGTCGCCAGCGCAGCAGACGCTGAACACGTCGCCGCATCGAGGAAATCCGCGAACGGACCGCCGTCGCGTCCAGCGACAATTTGCGCTGGGAGATACGGACCCCCCTCTCTGCCTCCCTTTCTTTCGCCCCCTGTCTTAGCAAGCACCGTGTTTTTCTCTCCGCCCCGTGGGACCCGTGCCGAGCGAGAATACGCGCAGCGGTGGTGCTCACGCGACGCGCGACAATTGTGCCACGCACCTCGCGGAGGAAGGCGCGCCTTCGACAGAGCGCCGATCAGAGCGATTGCGAAAAACGCGAGCAGACATGACACATGGACGAGGTAGCCGAGGCACATATCGAGAGAGGGAGAGGGGTGCATGGACTGAGAGAGAAAAAAAGAGAAGAACCCGATTAGCGCACACTGTTTTCCACGAAGCGAAACCGGGGAATTCAGGTGGCGCACTGCGGGAGCCGCATGCTGCGCGCCTCGTTCCTTCGGGACTTTGGGCTCTAATGGATGGGCGTAACGAAAACGAGGCCGGCACCGCATTGATCACGTTCACGAGAGAAGCCGCGTTCGACAAAAAGCAAAAGCTACCCTGCGCCTGTTGTCAGGAGGCGTGAGAGCAGACGGCCCACTTCCGCAGTTCAGAACACGACCTGCCAGACTAGTTGTAGACACCCAGTAGGACACGAGTAAAAAGAAAAGTTTGTCTACAATCGGCTCACGCCACAGTCTACCGAAGCTCGCCTTTCCTGAGGAAAACAGCGCAAGAACAGGTACAAGATAAAAGAAGACGACGGGACAGGCGCTGTCCTAGGTGCTGTCCTAGCACACCATCAAAGCGCTGTTCAGATATCTTAGGTGACAAGCTCGAGCGACCGTCATTAAAGGCACGCTGCGCACGTTTTTTTTTGTTTTGTTTTCAGTGAATTGAACTGAACCACGACCACGGCCAAGCTCCATTAAACCCAATTCCCATCCCTCCACTCTTCTCTTTCGCTTTCCTTCATCCCTCTCCCCACGTGCAGGGGCCTGGCTTATCTCCGTGCCTCCGTTCTCTCTCTCTCTCTCTATCTACAGCAGGGGCGCATTTAAAATGGAGATAAATTTTCAATGGGAAAATTTCTCGCCTCTCTTCTTCTTCTTTCTTAGAAAATTTCCTACAAAGTTTTCTAATGAAAAACTTCCGTCCCCTCTCAATTCGAAATTTTCAGCGGGAGATCGGCACTGACCCATCTTTTCGACGAAGGTCGAGAAATGCGCAGTGCAAGTAGGTGCACCGTTCCCCTCTGCCCCCAAAACGCTCCCAACAAGAGCCGCGCATAAATCCGCGCATGTTGTTGGGTGCCCTTTGCGCTGCAATCGCAGATGTCACTGCGGGAAATGCCAAACAGACACGCACGCCATGAAGCAGCGCAGCGGCCGAACTCTGTCCCTGGCCCTAGGCGGGTCGTAAACGCACGCATCGTACGGAGCCAATCCATTCCGCGCGAAACGCTCGCTCGTAAAAAGGCAGCGGCGGTGAGAAGAAGGACGGGTCTCCCGCGCACAAACGAGACTGTCGGCTGACAGCCCGGAAGAGGAAGACGCAGCCGCAGGGCTTCCTTCGCGCGACATCACTCCTCGCGTGGCCACGGGTAGCTTCGCTGTTACCTATACAATGTGCGCCCTGAACGCGAGGCCGGCGGAAAAAAAGCGCGTTGTGCACACACCGGTAATTCACATCGTTCTGCAACAAAAGACTGCAGTTGGTCAAATGTTTAGGGGAATCCCCCAAGGTGGAGTAGATTTGTAATAAGGGAGTAATTACTCATTGACGTCCACCCAAGCGCAGCCATACGGCTACAAAGGAAAGCTATACAGCTTTCTCAGAAACTTCGCAGTTAAAGAAAAATTCGTCCTGGTCCGGGGTTCGAACCCGGGACCACCGCTGTAGAGAGCTGTATAGCTTTCCTTTGTAGCCGTATGGCTGCGCTTGGGTAGACGTCAATGAGTAATTACTCCCTTATTATAAAAGACTGCAGTGCATCGATTGATACGCCTCAGCTGAGTCAGCGATCTGCTTAAGGACGTGCGTCGGCCAAAATGCAACACGCTGCAACGATGCTTACAGGGAAGAGCGCACATGCTATTTTACACGAACAGCGCAGCGCATTCTGAGGCGGGTATGCTCTACCACAGCACGCATACAGTCCATGGACTGGCGACGTGCACGGTTCTCAGCTGCTGCCTGGAGCGGCCCGAGCGGAACGGCAGCCGCCCGCGGTGGAAATACCGAGGACCTCAGAAATCCGCCGGGGCAGAAACACGCGCGCCAACCAAGAAACGACTGATCGATGGCGCAGCCTGAATACATATACTACACGAAGGCGCTTAAGCAACGGACTCCGCGTGACACCCTTTCAACGCGCCGTCGAGACTGCCGCGCTCGAAGGGCAAAACATTCCAATCTCTGGGCTGGGCTCCGCTGCTATCGGGTATTCCTCTCTACTCCCTCACCTCGTACAGAGACACAGTATGCAAAGAACTTGGCGCAAGGGAAGGAAAAAGTAGAGGAAAAAGAGCGCGCTTGCGCCACCGCAGCGGGATTGGGTCGGCGAAGAGCGCTGCGATCCGCGTCGGTGAGCCCTTCAAAAACTTCCGACACGTCGGGAGATATCGGCGCTGACACGGCTCCAAGGATAGATACCCACCAAGAAGAGGAACGGAAGAAGGAGCTCGCGCAGCGGCGGCCTTCGTCGTTTCTTTTCCTCCTTTCTATCTCTCAAAAGCTGCGCCGCGCCTTTCCAGCCCAACGGGCCCGGCGGATCGCGCTCGCAGCGGTGTCACGAAATCCTCCACGGAAAAGAGCCGCCCGGGCGTGCGGCTCCCTCGCCAATGCACCGCGTGCACGCGACCCATCGCAAGGAGGAGCGAGCGCTCGTGGTCTCGAACGCGGAGCTATTTGGCAGAGTGGAGGCGGAGGGGAAGGGAACAGAAAGGGGGTTGCCAAGCGGGAGCAATATAAATGGAAATGCGGAGACAGCCCCGGAGATTGGTTCCGAAGACAATCTGCTCGAGTGCACGCGCAAATTCTCTCTCGATCCAACAGGAGATGGTTGGGGGGTGGATCTGACGTCACGGGGCTATCAAAATGTGGTGGAGGTCACCGCGAGTCCATTTCAGGTTATTAAAAACGCGGCGCGAAATGATTTCGCTTCGACCGACGATCCAGCGCTGCCGGCGACCCTAAAGTGGGCACTCCGCCTCGAGAAAATCGATGGCTGCAGCGTGCACGTGAACGAAAGCGACGAGGCAGTACAAAAAACGAACGATTCCATCCGTGAGGGCGAACACCAATTTGTACGCGCGTAATGACCGCACGGTGCGGAACGCTCGAGCGTCAGAAATAGGCTCGGACCGACAACAGCATATGATCGTGCCCGCGCGAAAGTGGGCCCCAGACTGCGCACGGCTGCCTCCCTTCCCTGGGCGCGATTTGGTGGCGCAACATACATGAGGTCAGTTTTTTTTTTTCCTCCAACTTCATTCCGCGCACACTAGCACGGAACCGCACCTTGTTTCTATCATACGATTTACTAAATTACAAGACAAAATGAGAAGGTGTTTAGCGGCTTATACTTTCAGCTGCCGGCACATTACAGTTTTTCGTCTCAGAGATACCTAATCAAGAACCACAAGGGTTTTGAGCTTGACCTGCGAAAGTGGCACACGGAGTGTCTGTTGCTATAGCTAGAGCACTGCGTGGGCTTAAGCCGGCCCGAAATCGCGGGCCGAGCTGGGCACGAGAATGCGTTGTTTTGCCGGACTTGAAAATGCGGGCCCGGGCCGGACTCGGGCCAGTAGAAAGAGGGCATGTGTTAACGCAGGATGAAGTACACTTGGGGCGTTCTAGCAGCGACACAGATGAAACGGGGCCACGGCGTGGGCTAAGAAAGAAAACTGCAAGAAAAAAATCTGCAAATAACAGATTTTTTCTTTTGCCTGCTTCCCGGAACGTCTGGGTAAAAGAAAGAATCCCAAGAGCTAAAAATCTGTCCAAAGTTCTTCGTTTACATGGAATGGAATCACTTAATTACGACATTTGAAGACACGAGTTTAATCAGCGTCGCCCATAGTTACTGTCCAAGTAACTTCAGACGCGCGGACACGCTGAACGATACAAGGGAAGCTCAGTGGTACTCCTCAGTGACTGGAGAGCAGCAGACAAAAACCGCGATCGCAGCGCTGTTTCAAGTATGAAATTTCACCAACAAGCCAGTTCGCCCCACTTGTGGCGTTTTATTATTTAGGTATCGCAGGCGGCAAAAAAATAACAATAAAAATCTAGTCGCAACGCAACGCAGTTTATCACCCATGTATGCAACCCCTTTCCACTCGGCTCTCCAAACTTCGAACTATACTCTAGGACCAGATCAAAGCGGTGTTTGCCTGAACTCTACAGGGGCGGGTTGAGGTCACGCATCGGGTAGGGAACTGCTAGCTAGCTTGTCGGATTCATGTAAACGCTAGCGAGTCGGGTAAGGCAGGCGACGGGTCGGGTCGGATCGAGTCAAATCGCTTGGAAGGGACGAGCTGACTCGATCGATCCGCTCGGGAAAGAGCGTTTAATCCTACATGCCACGAGGAGTCGGATCAGCGGCAGAGGAGAGCAGATACAGCAATCGACGTAGCAGTCGTGCAGTGAGCTCTGAAAGCTGAGCACCTGCGACTGCGACGGGCTTCGCTCGGCAGCGTCGAGTTGATGCTTAGGTCGAGCCAGCACTTTTCAAGCACGGATGAACGCGCTGCCCCCGACAGTTGACTCGGTCCGCTCTTGCAGGGTTCGTATAAATGAGCCTACAACTGCGACACACTCTGGCTCGACGCGACTTCGATCTACAGTGTAGCGCTGCTGCTCTGGACAACGGCCCGACAGGACGCTAAAACGGACACAGTATACTTGGATAAGGTAAGCTCCTCTCATGACGCGAGTACACATAGCGGAATGCATTTCTCTGCAAGCATAATATACGTTGAAAATGAATAAAAGGTCATAATGGAAGACTAATGATTATTTTCCACTACCCAGGGCTATCCAACGTGCAGTCAACTCTCAGCGCACGAGGTCTTTTGCATATGACGTCTATCGAGGTTCGGCTCGGTACTGAACGCGCCACCCATAAAACACAGCTGAAGAAGGGCGGAAGTGCGAACAAGGCTGCCGAGTGATGCAGAAAGGAGTGATGCGCCGCAAACACGTTCGCGCTGTTTACCTTCTTCCAGCAGCGTCTAGCGCGCGGTCTGCGCATGGCGGCTGCCCCAGGTGCGTGCCGGAGTTGCCCCGCGGAGAGGTGCAAGCACTCCGAGGAAGGAACACGAGAACACACAACGCGTGCAATCCGGCAGTCGGGGCCGTGCACGACCAACACCGAGTATCTCGGCCCGCGCAGGCAGGGCCAGCGCGTGCTCAACGGACCAGTTAAGCCCGACCCACATGGAGCGGTTTTCTCGCGGAAAACCTGCGTACGGCCGTTCGCCGCCGACCAAGCAGTGCTAGATACGCTCGCCCGGCGGTCAGCCGCTCACCGGAAGCGGCGAATGCGAGCTGTCAGCGCGGACCAATGAGGGCGCTCTCTTCCCGCATCTAGCTTCCGCCCGCGCGCGGCGACAAACATGGCGGCGCCTTTCGAAGCCGGACCCCTCGCTTTGGACTGAATTCTCGTTGTTGCTGCCTTTTTCACTGCGTTCACTGGCCGTAAATGGAGCACCGGTCTTTCGCTTCGTCTCGTCTCTCCTATAATAAAACTTATAAGTGATAAATTTGCCTTATTTTTTTATTTAGAGTGACGATTCTCCCACTTCTAGGCTTAAGGGGCGAGCCGGTGTAGTTTACAATAATGGTTCCTGTCCCGAGAACCAGATGGCGCTACTATAGGCTGAGTCTATTTTTGCGTCTCTGCTAGCAGCAGCTGCCGGTGGCTCGGCGCGCAGGGTGAAACCGAGTGGGGGTGGAGTGGAGAGGGGAGATAGCATACGCTGAACTAAAAAGTTAGAATGCGCCCTCCAATAAACAATGGCTTTAGAGTAAGCTTACAAATCTTTTTTTTTTTTTTTTGTCGGCAGCGGTTTGGCGGCAGCCGCCCGTTTTCCGCCTCTTGTGGTGCGGCACAGCGGCGGTGCGGCCGCGTTCCGCCGCGCCGCTCAAAATCCGCAGCGCAAGTTCGCTCCATGTGGGTCGAAGCGGCGTTTCTTCCGCGCTACGCTGCTGGCCACGGCGGTTGCGGCGCGGGAAGGAAGACGAAGGTACGCACACGAGGCAAATGCCGCCGCAGCGCGCTCGTTTTTTTCCTGTTTGCAACCAGTCGGTGGGAGGAACAATGAAGACGCAAACATGCGACGCGGCGCGCCATCGCACGGGATCAAATCGTTCACGGGGTCCAACCGGGAAAGAACGACGTCGCGAACCGGCCATGCAACGCACGAACACGCGCAACTTTGTACCACGAAGTTGGTAGAAAGTCTTATATGTGACTGAGGGCGTACACGGCGGTAACACTCGACAGACTGGCTACGAGCAAAATTAAGCGCAAAGTCGTAGAGTAGTGACACCTTTCAAGAAAAGGAAAATGACTGGTTTGGTTTATGGAGTTTAACGTCCCAAAGCGACTAAGGCTATGAGAGACGCCGTAGTGGAGGGCCCGGGAAATTTCGACCACCTGGGGTTCTTTAACGTGCACTGACATCGCACAGTACACGGGCCTCTAGAATTTCTCCTCCAAAGAAATTCAACCGCCGAGGCCGGGATCGAACCCGCGTCTTTCGGGTCAGCAGCCGAGCACCATAACCACTGAGCCACCGCGGCGGCAAAAGGAAAATGAGGTAGAATATAAACAAGCCAGCAAAATTTAGAATTACCAAAGGAAAAAAAAAAAAGACCTGTTCGCGCGAGCACTATTCATGAATCGCAAACAGTTAGAGCCAATGCTGTATTCGTTGACAAACTTGGCGGATGACTCCGTCATACTGATGTGCATTTCATACTGTTCCCTTCCTGCATCCACGTTTAGTCACTCGTTTTTTTTTCACTGCGCTCACACTGCAGGGACTAATATGCGCCGCCCACTAACGGGTTCACAAAAGTCACACCCTGGATTTAAATAACCCCGAGGCAAAAAAAGCCGAGCAACGAACCCACTACAGAAATAACCGCACCAAATAAGAGCAGGCAACGGTAACACTTCTGTGTACTTTACGAAATTACACATTCGATATTATTGTTCCAAAACGTTAGAAAAGGGATACTGCATGGCTCACTTCGACAAAGCTGCAGGCTTTTCTCATTTAAAGGCCGCTGAGGGGCAACACAAATAAAAAAAAAACCTACTTCTAACAGCAATGCTATTTGATGCTGCGTGTAGATTACTTGCTAAGATGGTAACAACACTTGCTAAAGAAAAACACGATGCTGAGGCCTTTAGTGATAGCGGGGGCCAATGAATCCGCCGTTATCTCTACCTCTTCCTCTTGGCCACAAAGGCAAAGATACACAGAGTTTATCAGAGTCGGTAATGCGGGCTTTATCCGCGACCCCGTTTAGTGTAGCCTCTACTTTACGATGCTGCGTTAAGTTATACTAAAGCTGCGATACACTACACTAAAAGCCACACTATACACACTACACTATGCTGTGCTAAACTTCGCAAAGCTACGCTGCGTCATTTCATGGCATTCCATCACATAACACGTCACGCCACACGAACACCTTCGTCAAAAACCGCCCGACCGCGCGCTTGGCACATATCTGTCATCAACAGTAAGCACGCGTTGCAGAACGGTGCACAGCGCCACAGAGGCACCCCGGCTGCCAGGCACACACACGCGCACCCAAAGGTTCTATAGGCCATAGAATTTGACACATACCTGACACGGAGGTCCAGAACAACCCCTGCTAACATTTCGAAGTGGGAGAAAGTGCTGTCACCCTCACCCCCCATCCCCCTCCCGCGAGAACGCAGGGCACACCACAGGAGGAGGACACTACGAGCGGCTACTCTGCTCGCAAGGACACCGCGGCGGAGGAGCGCTTGTCTGTCGACCATTCGACGCGACGGAGCGAGACGTTCGCAAGCCGCGAGTGTAACGACCCGAAGGGTTGCCGTAACGGCGCCACGCCGCCGTAAAATGAGAACATGCGTCCTCCTTGGCTGCCCGGACAGAATGCGAACTGCCACGAGTGTTTCGCGGAAAAGCCTCGCGTTATAGCATACAGCCATCAGATCGCGCGACGCGTTCACGAGTAAATGCACCCGTGCTCCCGGGAGTTATTTAGAAACAAAGACACAAGGCCCGAAAGAAAAAACTGGGATGAACATAAAGATAGAGGGAAAGGAAAACCCGATGAAAAAGCGCGAGACCCACTACACTCAGTAACAGTCGGGAGAAACAAACGCAAAACGCGGGCAGAAAGCAGATAACGGTAACCGAAAAGTGCTCGTGCCCGGCTACAAGCACCAACGGCCTGCCGCGAGCAAATTTCACGGCGACGAGGGACGTACAAACTGCGCCTTTTCTCAGCGGCAATATTATTCTCCTACCTGCCCAAAACTGTTTCATTAAATGATAGTTTGCACAGGCCAACTTTTCTCATCAATACGTACTGAAATTTCGGTACATATGAAATGCAGAAACTGGAAAAACTGAATCGGGATCATTCGTAGCCTAGGGCGCGCATAATAGCAAAAGCAGCGCGAAATTCAGTCGTTCCGCTTCCCGTACTGCAACGCGCACTGAAGGCGCGAATGCTTCCCGCACTTTCATCACTGGCAACGCTACCGCGCGCAGTACATGCATGCACCAGGACGATGCCTCTTGTGCTGAACAAAAAGGACGTGCCCTCGGCGTGTCATTCTCTCCCAGTGGGTGCTGCTCTCGTGACATGCGTGTCTCGAGAGCTCCCGGCCCAGACGTGCCTGCTCGCTCGATAAGGGAGGCCGACGATTAGGCGGCCGACAAGGGCGGCGACTCGAGTACTGTTTGCCCACCTCACGTGTTCTGCGCGCGGACCCCCGGTAATGTAAGTGACCGGAGGAGGAATGATCGATTCGGCGGGAGGTGTCGGTAAGCGAATGAAAAGTGCCAAGGAAGGAAGACACAAAAACAAAAGAACAAAATCCTCGCGCCACAACCCGTAACAGAATGTAATTAACAAGGCCGCCAGCGTAAGATTACGGCCCACCAACCCTTCCTCCACAGTGGACGAGCTCGTGCCCGTCGAGAGGACGCGTGCCAGTATGGCAGGTGACGAGTTATACTCGTCATCTGGTTTCTCGCTGAAGCTCTGGAGAGTGCACGACGGCAGGCAATTAAGGGTGTGGTTCCTTGGTTGCGTTTTGTGGGTCACAGAGATGGTAGCGCTAAAGAAATAAAAACCTAGGGAAACACTTAAGCTACGCCTAAAGGGTATGACGCGATAGAGTCATTTCAGCGGCCTGGGGTCCCCTTCGCAGACACGGATACTGTTCTTTACTTCCCCATCACCTATAGTGTCTTAACGCTCTCTCCCGCGCAAGTACTCCTTTTCTGTCGCCTCTACGTTCTGACTGCATGCCCACATGTGCGGAATTAGTCACTCTCTATACTTTACATTCATAACTGGAGGCGAGTCCCCATGTCACTACTGGCACGCCCAGGCAGGTTGCTGTTTTAAACTCGGCAGCCAGTGGGGCGTGTGAGATAGTGGTTGCTCTTCCCGAACTTCCCGCAAGCACGGTGGGCAGTGGCAACTGCACTGAACTGAATCGAACTGATTTCACTGCCACGGTGGGCAGGTCGGCCACCTGCTTTTCCCGACACGACAAAGCTGCCGACGCCGGGTTCTCCGCTGATCGGGAGCCTCCACGCTCTTGCGCTAAAAATGGCTGCCTGCTCGCTGCGAAGCGCGTGAAAACGAAAGTGTTCAACTTCTTGCTCGACGCAAGAGAGCCCTATTTCCCGTTTTCTCAAACTCCAGGGACGTGAACACAAGCAGACGGATGGGTGAGTGTTTTACAGCGTCACTGAAAGAGGTACTTGTGTTCAAACAAGACAGAGCGGTTGCTTTGTGCTGTTTCAAAGTCCAAAGACAAGTTACCGTTTCGTAACACTACAACAACAACAACAGCAGCAAGAGTTACAGAAAAGCTGGTAAAATGCAATATTTTGGTGATATTATTTACAACGACGGTTAAAGCTGCTGCTGAGCTCATCCCGAATACACAAACCGACAGAAGCTAGGTACCTTGAAACTTCCCTTAGCTTTCCCCTACCGCGAACACAAACGTTGGCGCAATACCGCAGCTCGGAACAAGAAGAAGCCGCGCTTTGTCCTCGTTTCACGAATCACGAGCACGGCAAGAAGTCGCTGACGGGGAGACATCGACTGCGAGAAATAGTCGAGCGGCAAAAGCAAAAGATGACGTCTGCCCGCCACGAGCACGAGTGTCTTCTCAAAGCCGCTGTCGGGGGCTGCGGCCCGCACGACAGAGAGGAGGCGCCTCGAGAGCCCCCGTTGCTCCCTCAGCCGACGGCTCCGGAAAGAAGGCGGCAGTCGAACAAAGGAAAGGCCTTTCCGGAGCGACGGCAGTCGAGCGATGGCCACGAAGTATAACACGACGAGGCACGCTGCCTATTACCTCGGGCAGCTCTCATTTTTTCTTACGTCACTTCCGGTGCGCGCGGAAGCGCGATTCGCGAGCAATTAGGGCGGCGGCGGGGGACATGCAAGGCCGCGAACGAGGCCGTCACTGCGGTCTTCGGTGGAGCGTTTTCGCGAAGCAGAAGCACCCTCCGAGTAAGCAGGCGAGCGGGGCTGAGTGCTACCGTAAACGGCGGACTCGCTTAATTCGAACTTCCTGTTTATTCGAACTGACACTTTGGTCCTGTCAACACTCCAATATAATCGAACTCTGCCTAATCCTAAAAAAAAAGAAGAAAATGGTTTCCTTCGGATGCGAATTATCGAGTCGACTCAATGTGGCACTGTAATGTAGTACTAATTTTTCTTTCTGATAAGCTTCCTACGCGCACGGTAAACTGAACTGTTTATTTAGTGTGTTTTCTCTATTTATGCATGAAATGCGCTCTTTTTTTTTGTTACGCACTGCCATTTCCTCAGCACTGTAGTGGTCATCTTGAAGGTATTAGGAATAAATAAGCACTGCACTAGCCACGCATCGCTACTTGCATATACTACGTCCACTTCAGAGTGCCCCTGAGGTAGTCGATTGAGCGTGCGTTCAGCGGAGAATGCCCAGGCCAATCTGCGAGGAGCTCAGAGACGGGCGACTGGAGCACGGGATGATGAAGATGACGTGTACCTTACGCACTTCGTATATGGGAGAGAAAGCCACTCCTTATGACTCCAAGCTCAAGTGCCTTTCACGAATGGTTGGTACCGATTCATAGACACATGAAAGATGAATAAAGTTTTCGCTGCTTGAAGCTTTCGTCAGACGAACAAAACCACAATAAACTATAAAAAAAAAATGCACAGGGCGGTGATAAGATGCGACAAATCTGCGTTAGCAGTATAGTGGTTGTACATTTCGCTTGTACGTTGATAGCCTTCCCACTGTGTCTTTCATTTTGTTTTCGCCATTCTCGGGCTGATAGTGAAGGTTCTCTCTCTGTCCCTCTCCCCATGCGCGCGCACGCACGCAGAGGGAGAGAGAAGACTGTTATTCTGGCTCGGATGGAGATTTCGCTGCTCTTCCATGCCCTCGCTGGACAGCGCTGCCTCCCACTGCTCCGTTGTAGCAGTCTGCATCTTGGGATCTGCCGCTGCATTTCGGCAGCCCCATGTAGACAACGGGTTTTTGCCGAAAGAGGACTGCGCAGCTAACCGAGTAAAAAAATACAGGCGACAAGAAGCTGACCCGAATTTACGGAGCTGATGTTTGAACGCGCTCTCGTTCCCAAGAATCGCGCGCTGAAAAATGTCCATATGGGCACGACAATGTTCGAGCAGTTGCACCATTGGCCGGAAGTTGACGGGACAGACACTGGTCCTCGACGACACGTAGCACGATCTAATATGAAAGTGAGAGCACTGCTTGCGTTTAGTGGCCAATAATATTCCCCACGGTTTTGTATCCCACTTTATTACTGTGACGACACTCACTCTATACTGCAAATACGCTGCTGAGACACGCCGAAGAGCAAGGCTCGAAGGTAACACTTCTGAAGGCCAATCGCTCACTGAACACCGATCCAGCTGTTCCCTTCCACAGAAAACCATACAGTGCGCTGGGCATCGAACAAAGAAAGGTGGCGTCGTGGTGCTTCACAGTAGCTGACGAAGCTTACGTCCCTCCCAAATAGGAAAGAAAAAAAAAACTGGAGGGGATACTTAAGCTCCGCCTTAAGGGTATGACGCAATAGCTTAATAGCCATATATGTGGAATTGGTCACACTCTACTCAACATTCATAGCTCCTTGGGAGTCCTCCCAGTCCTGGCGCATTGGTGGAGCGGTTTAAGCGATGCGCCGCTGCCCTGCGGCGATGGCAGGCGCTGCCACCGGTGGGGCTTGTGCGACCGAGTTTGCCCTAGCCGAGCAACCTCTATCGAACAGTAATTAATTTAACAGCCACCTGCCACGGTGGGCAGTTTCCTCACTATCCGATGGGCAGGTTGTGATGACGCCGGAAGGTCACGTGATCTATAGGTGGCGCCACCTGCCTCCTACGTTGCTTCTCCGGGGATTTTTAGTGGATTTTTTGCTCACGGTCAACGACGCCGACGCCAGATTTTCTGCGACACGAGCTCGTTAAAACGCTTGGCGAAAACGAGCTCCGTTCCAATTTGTTTTCCTCAAAATGCACGGCCGATCCTCATCAAAAGCAATACTGAGACACCGAGAGGAAGCTCCAGGCACTGCTCCACGTTAGGCGGGCAAAGGAACCTCGGATCCAGAATAAGAGCCCGCAAAAAAAAAAAAAAAAAACAGCTGGAGTTGGATCCAACGGGGACAAGGCGAAAGCACATATGTATGCCCCTGCAGCAACGACCCGCGACGGCCACGTGGCTTTCAAGTGCTCCGAGCTATTTTCGAGTCCGACTTGGCCGAGCACCACCCGCCCGCATCCGGTTTGCATTCCAGTCTGGCACGCAATTCTAGGCAAATACGGGTGGCACTACTTGCCATGCAGTATACAACCGCGGTGGCGCGCTCATCTGATCCGAAAATCTGCTGCGACGTACCGTCTTTACCAAAAGTAATCAGGCAATTAGGCTTTGTTTCTTAGCCATTTGGTGCAACATTTACTCCCCTAAAATCGGCGTAAGATGAGAAAAACACCTGTCCTCACCTTTCGAGACATTTGGTTTTTAGGGCTGCCGTAAGGGTACCACTATACGGCTGAGAAGCAAAGCCCGTTGGTTAATTGGTTATTTTTGGCGAAGACTGTGCACACAGTATTATGACTACTCTGGGATTTGTCGACAAACTGTCTATAAACTTGACTTAAAGGGGTGCATAAACAGCCACAAATAGCCTAACGAAATTTTTGTACGGGATCCGTTATGTGCGATGCACACTCCACAGCATCTGCTGCGACACATTTTTCTTTTATTGCCACAGTGTGCCTGCTGGCATAAAGTATTATTTACAAATATAGGTACACACTGGACTCTCGAAGAAAGTTCAGTAACATAAGGTGCTGCGGTCCAAAAATTCATGCTGCGACACATACTCCACCATACCCATGGCGTCACGTGCAAGGAATCCGAAGAATTCCCCGCGATGCGCAGCTCAATTCAGCGGCATACGGTTGGCGAGAAAGTAGCACAAAGCCGACTGCAGCGCACCACGGCAACGCGTTCGGACCCCCACTGCCGTTGACAGGCGAACCCGAGTGCCGTGTGTCTCACCGCAGACACGGCGGAAGCGGCACCGTCGTGACGCCAGCGCAGCGGTGGCGGGCCGTTGCGCTCGCCGCACAATGCAAGGCTGCGCGAGCGTAACGTGCGCATGCACGGCAGCCGGCACTCGTTCCGGGGCCGGACGTCGCACGAATGGGTCACGTGGCCCGAGCATGGGAACGCGCGAGGCTCGGCACGCTTCACGCAAAAACTCCTACCGTGCGCGTAAGCCTATTCGGCTAAACTGCCAAGGGGCATAGAATACTGTGAGATAGCTGTCTGAAGGAATCACGCCGGAGATATTCCTGATATTTCTTGTACCGGCAGTCGCATCAAATGGCGTTGCCCGCGTTCCGGAAACAACCGGGCTTTTATACTTTCGTTCACGTCACGCCTCGATAGAAAAACTGCTTAATGCAGGACGGAAGTCACGCCTATAGGCTCGGCGCTTAATTTAACGCCGATTCATGCGACTCCCTCAATACGTATGCTGGTTAATTCCCGCTATGGCACTGTCCCTCCCCCGCGAGTGGACGCAGGGAGCCTACGCGTTTGGGTCTCATCTGCTGCTTGGCTGTCGACGAGAACACTCTAGCAGGGAGCCCAGCAATAGCAGCCCTCGTGGAAATACAATATATACCCAGTCGTAAGGGCTTGGCGCCTGCTATGTGCTCATGGAGAGGCTTTTAAAACTTTTATTACTCTTGCCTTCCTCGCCCAGCGCCACTCTGGGCACTAGCGCATAGAAAGCACGACTGTCAGCGGCATCACCAGGACGGTGCGGTGCGCACCGCTGAGAAGGTTCAGCGCGGGGAAGTGGAGGTACGGTATGAGGACACAGGAGGAGGTTGCCTCTTCTCCACGTTTAGGAGTAGCGCAAAAAGTCGAAAAGTGGAGTTTAAACACAGGCTGACACAACACGCTCCGGACGCCCGCGCACAGCGACTACGGCGGACGTAATATTGCTGCTTTGGAAGCCATGCCCCACGGCCCATGATCCATGACAAACGGCGGTTAACTATCGACGAGGTGACGCAAGGAGTCAAAAGATAAGACATGGCACGGCGCATCAAATAATTTGAGGCAGCTTGGACTAAAATAAAGTGCCTCCTAGGTGGGTATACCAAAAAAGCTTACTCACAAATTAAGTAATCACACGCTGATGCGTGTGAGGAGCTGTTACGTGTCTTAAAGCTGAAGAAAATGGCTTCCTACAGCTTATCACCACAGGAGATTAATACTGGGTAGATTACTTTCAGCGAGGGAACAAGCGAGCAAGGAGTTGCGGCACCCATCGTCGCCGAAACCGAAGTTTTGAGCAACACCTGCACCTGGCCACCGCACCGGGTGCAGAAGGCCCTAGCAGTGACACCCGTGGCGCGACATGGCACCTAATTAACACAAAAAAGTGCCACAACCAGTAGCAAAGCCGGCAGTAAGATATCGGAAGATTCCAAGAAGCGCCCCCTGCCGGTAGCTCCTCACCCTGGGCAGGAAGCCGACGTGCGGCGTGGGCGACGGCGGCATGGACGACACGGCGGACAGCAGCTCGGCCAGCGTGGGCGTTCCAGGCCGGCTCGGTGGCGAGCCCCAGTGGAACGGATCGTGTGAACGGTTGTTGGTCGAGGCGAACACGGCGTCCGGCAGGCTCTCGCAGCTGCCCGCGGGCGTCGAGCTGTTGGACAGGCTGCCCAGAGTGCGACGGATCAGGCCGATCGCCTTGTGGCGCACTGCGCGGATCCGGGGGCTGAGGGGGGCCGGCGGAATCACGCTGCTGCCGTGCGCCGCCACCACCGCAGGCCGACGGAAGGACAGGGCCCGGCGACGGGGCGCCACCGCGGACTCTTCGCTGTCCATGGCAGAGTCTTGTGGCCGCCAGAAGATCCCTCACGCACGAGATGCTTCTCCGCAGCGCCAGCTGCCGTGAGAACGGTCCATGGAACACTCGGTGTACACTAACTGAAAGCGGCAGCACTCGCGTCGTTTCACCGCGTTTGGCACTCCGACGCAACAAAGGGCGACAGGTTCCTTCGCAAGGTGTCAACACTTCTCACGATCTACTTCAACTTCAGCTGCTGGGCACCGGTTTTTCATGCGGCTTAAACCCAAGAGAAGGCACGTCGCTGCATAGGGGAATATAACTCCACACACTTCACAGACACACACGCGCACACCACCGCCAATGGCGACAACGGCAACGCTGCATGAAGACGGACGGTTCTCATTCGATGACACGTCCACGGGAAACCGATCGCACACTTGGCAGAGGTGCACGTCGACGCGGGGGAAAGGAAAGGTGATAGAATCGAATTGGCACGTCCCCGGGAGCCAAAGGGCACCAATCACACGCTGGCGTCGCCTCGGCAGTCAGCGAGCTTCGCTAACGAATTGGACCACGCGGCCGCGAACACGATCGGAAGATGCACCCGGCGCACACACAAACACGACTGAATACAGACGCCGTGCTTCGACCTATCTTGGATCGAGTTTTGCGTAAAAGGATGCCGGAAATGTAAAGCACTGATGTCTATTTTCAGATGAAAACAAAACCCGGCACGTTACCAGGGCAGAACAGCTGGTCCAAACTGCAGCTGGTCTCGTTTAACCGTCGCGGTGACGAAAGCCAGTCAGATCGACTTGCTGCGAACCCCTCTCACCGGTGGTTTCGCAGCCAGTACTCCAAAGCAAACAATGTTTCAAGGTGGTGAGCCGGGGATCGCCGCTGGGCCGCAGTGCGTCAAGGGCAACAAAGCCGGCTGTCATTCAAACGACGATTACGCTCAGCGGATGAAACAGGGCGCGAGCTTCGGCGCCTGAGCCAACCAGCTGCGGTGCCTCACACACCGAACACCTGCTCCATTCACGTGAGCGTCATAAACGGCGCGCCCTTCCGCTCCAAAGCTGCTGCTGCTGCTGCTACACGGACCGCTTCCCGCAAAACATCCCTCGGCGCTGGTGAAACGATTACGGCGTCAGAAAGCGCTGGCGTGTGAAAACCCGCCGCTGTCTGTCTGAACACTTCGGCAGAACTGCGAGCCAAGGGACGAAAAAAAAAATCGCCACAGTCGCAGTCTGTAGCTGCCGCACGTCCTAGGTTCACACTTTCGCGTGGCTATGCTGCGCTCCCAGACGACGACGTAAGCAGTCGGGCAGACGACGTCTGCTCCAGCGTCAACTTGACACTGCGGAACTTTTGATAAGACGGGCTTGGACAGCGCGCTCCACTTTAGATTGAAGACGAGTATCCGACTGGACGACACACGGACGATATCACATCGCGAGGCACTATCAGGACGAATGTGTCTTCAGGCACCGCTGCAGTGGTGCCACGGGCTGTTTCGAATGAGGAGATCTCCGACGAGTGGCTTCTTCGTTGGCGTGGGCGGCGAAAGGCACCAATTTTCGCGTCACTTTCGGCGCCGACGGACACCCCTGACACCAGCGACGTCACCCCGCGACAAGCAGTCTCGCCCGGACAGCAGCGAGAAGGGGCCCACGCTACCCGCGTCGCCTGTCACGTTGTCGGCAGCAGCAGTAAATCTCCCCCTCTCTCCTGCGCAGAGGAGACTCCAGCGTTGACGAACGGGAGGAGACGATCGGCACCCCTGGCAGGTCGCGGTATCCCAGAACGATGTCCGCCGGCCAGCGAGGCGACAACAGCGTGGGTGCTCCGATGCCGAGCCCGTAACGGCGGCCGGTCTCGCCGGTGTCGTCGGATGCAACGACGCCCAGGGCCCTTCTCTCGCCAGACGCAGCGGCACCCGGGTAGCAGCGTCGTGCGGGGGAGGAGAGACGGTCGAGGGGAGAAAGGGCGACCCTCTCCTCGCAGTCGCGCAACCCGCTCGCCGAACGACGTCAGCCGCCCCGGAGAAGAAGAAAAAGGCGACGCTCGCGTAGCCTCACGCGAGGACGAATCGCTTATGTGCCGCACGACGAAGGGAAGAGACCGCGCGCGAGGAACGCGCTAAGAAACGCCAGCAGCTGCTAGTACCAGTTGGATTGGAACATGGCTAGCACAACTCCGTTCTCGTGGGCGGACTGGCTTGGTCTGCCGACTACACGTGCCGGCGCAGACCAGGAAGCTTTCGTTAGGCACGTTAGAGCGAGGCTAAATTCTTAAGCGATGGAAAAAAAAACTTTCCGCTCTCCATGATTCTCCCTCTGCATGCTCATGGAGTTCTCGTCCGTCACACGTGCGCCAGTTCGGCCAACAAAACCTCACAAAACAAAACGCGGCTGATGGCCAAAGGTCTTGCGATACTCACAAGCTCGTCGATATTTTATCCAGTAGCTATTGTGCCAATAAAAAAAAAAGTCGTCGACGAAGATAAGACGCGTGAAGTGACGCAACAGAACAACACATTTGCGGAATTATCGATATGAGGACGGCAAACAATGATAGCAAATGGAAGGAAATAATGTTTGGGAAAAGAGCCAGCAGTAGCCCAGCCGCAGCTGCCCTGCCAACGTCCTTTTCACCGCGTTCGCGTAGGGCTGACGATAAGCAACGGGCTCCGAGAAAAATTTTCCTGAGAACGCTGCAGTTTGTTCTCTTCCAAGTGAGAGAGAGCCAGGCAAATGCCGTTGCCTGATAGGCACGGCACTGGCTTATCGACACACGGGCGGTGTTCTTCCTTTCCGTGAACACATTTTTTTATTGTTGTTCTCGCATGATAAACATCCGTCTACCCAGCTTCGTATCTGTTCACGCGCAGAGAGAAATGCCTTTGTGACACCTTTAGGGGTGGAAATAAAAGGCAACGTCAGTGCAACACCCGGTACCATCTATCCATTATGTAATATGAACACCCCGTAATGGGCACAGCTGGTAGCCAATGCTGCTCTCGTAACGACGATTGCTTGGCAACTGAACGGCGGTTGAACACTGCAAATCGCACATCTCCTTAGACGACGGAGGACCCGGTGGCGAGGCAGCAGAACTCGCAGCCGCGTTTCGTAATCATCGAAAGAAATTGCAGGTGGGGTGGCAAAGCAAACACTGAAACCGAAGGAGGACCCGTGACAGGCGCTAACTTTCACCTCACTTTATTGGCAGACAAGGCAAGCAGATATGGCCAAGCAAAATTACTGCCCCCACCCGCTTGCTTTTTCCTCGCTGGAATGTGCAGGAGGAGAAAGGCTGTCTCCAGCCGCAGATGCGCCGAATGTGCCGCATAGGAGAACACACAGGGCCCGCCTCACCCGGCCCACCTGGCGTCGCGTGGCTACACACAGTGACGGGGGAGAACTGTGCTGCTTGTACGTTTCCGGTTGCGACATTGTAACTAGCGTGAAAAAAAAGGAAACCGGCGTGTGTTCCGTCGGTTCCCTTTTTCGCGCTTCAATGCGTCTTTTTTTTTTTTCCCCCGCTAGTAACAATGTCACAACCACGTACTTAGCATCAACTAGACCAACTTTTCTACCAACTCGTGCATCACCACTTTAATATAGACACATCAAAGTACATCAACATCGCAGGTACAGGACTCACATGTCATAAACATTCTTAGATTTTAAAAGAACTTTCATGCCATTGTGACCGTTTCAAACACATTTTTTTCCCTGTGCCATTAGGGTGAGCAACAGCTTGAAACCATCAGTTGCGCACAGTTCAACACTCGATGAATTTGTTAAGCTAGTGGAGAATTTTTTTGCACATAAATTCTTCAATGATATGTCCTACACATTTCTCATTAGTATACATTAATGACATCGAAATTGTACTAAATCCTTCTTTCGTTGTTATGTACACTTTATGTGTTTTTATTGGGATGTGTTTTCACTGTAACGTTTTATTTATATGTACCAGCAGTTTCTTGAGTCATTATTTTGTATTTTGTTATCTAAGAACGCTTCATTATGGTTATTAATGTACACTAAACATATGCTTTCTTCGTTTATTTCTTACGACATTTTTATTTCGTTTAGAAATTACTGTTCTTGCTGTTAAACATTCTTTCAAATATTGCCTGACTTGTGTGTTTTGTATGTGATTGACTGTATTTCTAAATAAATAAATAAATAAATAAATGCTTGTATGTGGTTCCATTTTTTCTGTCATGCATTATCAGGAGTCATATGTTTGCCTCCATATCATTTGGTTCACTACTTTATGCCGAAAAACCCGCACGCATCACGAAAGGCGAGACGTGTACAGCCTTCCTCAAAAATACACAGGGCACTGGGTTTGTTTCTGGGCCATGCAGTGCCGCCCATTCTGTATCACGAGCACTCCAAACATCGAGAATCTGGGAGGAACCCTCTTCCCCGCCCGTCTAGACCATATAGGGCTTCAACGGGAGCAAGAGAGCCCCCACTACACGGGTTAGGTGTTTCACGAAAGGCTGTACACGGCTTCACTGTTCACCGTCTATATAGTATCTCGAGATTGTGGCATGTTCTGTTGTCCTCGCAGTAGTCAAACGCTCTGAACTTCTTTCTTTAGAACGGCAAGCCACAAGCAGGTGTTTCATAGCACCTTCTTTCTGTCTGTGCGTCCTTGATATGCATCAGACTGATAGCCGGAGTCAAGGATGAAGGAAATCTTTATGAAAAAAAAAAAAGTCGCCCTAATGCGCTCTAACCATTCCGCAGGTGCAAATCAACCGCGTGCGGAGCAACAGGCAAATAGAATACGTGTCCTCATCCCATCCAAGGCGCTTGCAGAGAAACAGGGAAAGACCGAATCCGCCGATCAAGCTCAAGAAGCCGGATACGAGCCCCAATGCCCCTCAGCAGGACCACTGCACGCAGAACACGCGTGGACGACATTCGTCCTCAGTTAAAAGCGGTTAAGGACACCGCACTTCGTGAAAGCCCTTTACGTAGAAACGCTACTGAGACCCACCATAAGCGCTTCACACTGGCAGATCGTGAGGGTTTCTTGCAGCCAACTTGGATTCAAGAACCATAATTTGAATTTTGTTTCATGTATTTTACACCAATGTGATCGGCAAACGTTTGCCTCGAGCAGCAAAACCGTTTTCTTTTGCTTCCCTTTCGCTCAACAGAAAGCGGAACTTCGCACTCGCGCGAGGAGTGTTACGTCACAACAGCGCATAAAACTTCATCGCTTCGTCACCGTACACAAACAAACAAAAGAACGACGTTCATCATATCCTTCGCGTCCACATGATAGCAATATTTCAGAAGCGTATACCACAAGGGGGTTGAAGCTTCCAAAGCGGAGGTGGCGAACGTTATAGGAAACACAGATAGTCTACGTCGCTCCTTGTTACTTAATTAGATTCCAGTTTGCGGGGCTCCTGTCAAAACACAGCCATGAAAAAGTGCACGCTCCCGTTGTAGCATTTCGCGGAAACCAGCGGCGCTCGTACTTTCCCGCTGGGCCGGGAGATGACGTGAAAAATGATCGCGGCGCGAGACGACGGGCACATGACTTAGAGAAGACGGCGTCCCGTCCATGGCGGCCGCATTTCCGTTACGAGAGACTCGTAAGCTCCCCCCCCCCCCCCCCCCCCCCCTTTTGCTTTAAGTTTGCCTTCCCGCGAGGCGAGGCGACGACGCACAGTCGAAGCCGAGGTTTCTCTGGCCTGTGAGGCTCCGAAAACACGCGCCTATTACGGCATAAACTAGTCACAAAAAACAACACGCTTGTTCCGCGAAGGCTTCTCCAAGGTCACCAACGATTACGTCAGACGTTGCAACAGGCGTGTCCGGGTCGACGGACACCGGCGCTTCTCAGCACCACGCGAAACCACAGGGGCACGCCCAGCATTCTTCCACTGCAGACCGCGTTGCATTAAACCGCGCACTCTGGGCATACACCTTTTTTATTTTTCGCTTAGGTCGAATGCCCCACTTCAGGAACGAGTGCTTATGGTGCCAGGACAAAAAGTGAGAAAAATAAAATACCAGGCAGTTGGCTGGCGAACAAACACAGGCTGAAGATAAAATGATACACCTTGCTTCCCCCGCCCTTCAAGACCCCCATCACCT
Organism: Amblyomma mixtum; assembly: GCF_055824585.1. Lineage (NCBI taxonomy): Eukaryota > Metazoa > Arthropoda > Arachnida > Ixodida > Ixodidae > Amblyomma > Amblyomma mixtum. Next base: position 38,023,171 of record NC_143016.1, on the reverse strand, counting down.
TTCTTCTTTTCTTTTTCGTGCTGTTCACGCCGGGCCACCTGTTGGCACTCAGGCATGCGCAGCTACACTATCCGTATGTGAAGGCGTGTTGTATAGGGCGCAAATTACACGTCGCGTCGTTGAGCACACAAGAAGTAATAAGAGCGAGAGCAAAGTAACCACAGCAACAACGACGAAAGAAGAAAAAAAAATAAGTCGAGTGAGAAATCAGTTCCAGAAACAGCTAGCGAGAGAAGGAATCCCGTTTCGCCACCGCCACTACCACCAGCTGCACGCGACGGCGCGGCAGCGATGGCGAGACTTTGTTTTCAAGGCCATCGGCGAGAAGCTGCGACCGCCCATGTCGTCACAGCCGCCGCCGATGGAACATGGTCCTAGAGAAAAGACATAGAAGCAGCGGCGGGAAGAACTGAGCTTGTGCTCGCGCGGCTGACCTGGTCGTCGGGAGGCCGGTCACAGAGCCGGCGACGGCGGCGCCAGAGCCCGCGAGATAAGCGACGGAGACACGCTAATGGAAGAGATGTCTTTACGCCTCCCGATGGGTGAGAGGGGGCTTCGCTGTAAATTACAGGCACAGTTACCCAAGTGCGATACCGGACGCCTTTTCACGCGCCCGCAACGCGCGGTTTCCCTGCTCCCGCAGTGCTCTTTTTTTTTTCTGAGAAAGAGGGAGAGGGGGAAGGAGTACCAGCACCTCCGCTGGCTACGTTAGTAGCACGCGCACGTCACGAGAGCGGCCTTAACAACAAAAAACTCAGCTTGCATTACAGGATATGCCTTCAGCATACTAAACACTTTCTTGGCACACGCGTGCAAAGCGCTTATCCGGAGCTTCTCCCGTGGCAGTAACAGACATGACAAAAGTACTCGCATCTATACCACTAGTGCCGAACGCTTGTCACTGAATTTAAGATACGTGGTCCACGTCACAACGTCGCAGAGGGAATGAGAACACTTCTCGCGGCGGTTCAGAGAAGGCGCACGGCGCAAGTTCCCGCTAGACCTACGGAATATATTACAAAGTGCCGTGTAGTTACACGATTTACCCTTCAGGAAGACAGGCGCACACAAGCAACCGAAAGGCTAAAGCAAAGGTGAATTGTAAGGCAGATTGCGAATCCAGCAGCGACACAGCACTAGAGCATGGCTCTAGTGAGCATGCGCGCAGCCACCAACGCCGTCATCTATGCATGCGCTGTGGAGCCGAGCCCACGTCGAGTGGCGACCAAGAACGGCGTTGCCGTAACTCTACGACAAAACGGGGAGACGGCCCGATTCCAGTACGTCACAATAAGGCAGAGGCGAATGGTTACCCAAATTGCGCGTACACAAACCGCTAGTAAGCCGGAAAACTTGAGAGACGCCCTTCTCCTCCCCTCATCTCCCGAGGGCCCAACACAGCCTTCCCGCAACGAAGACAGAAAAGTTGCAGAATGTTTGGGCAGGGCTGCGGCGTAAAGTAGTCCGCGCGTAACCTCCAGCCGGGCGAATGACTCCCCGCCCTGGGTTCGAGTGAAATGACACTGTCCGCTCCCAGGAACGCGAGCGGAATCGAATGCCAGTACCGGCAGCGACTCGAGCAACCTGGGAATGAGACCACGTAGGTGGTCAACACGCCCAGCAGGCAGCTGCATGCGTAAGCGTCGGCACTCGGCACCGACGATAAACTGCCGCTGTCCTTTCTCTTATTTCGAAAGCCCGCGCCGAGTTCTCGCTCAAAACTGGCCAGGCCTGGTGAAAGAAGGCCCAGGGCGAGGCATTTGCTTTCCTCAGAAGGCTGCCCCGAAGACGATGCTTGCCGACACTCATAGCATATCGAGACTGCTCATCCCTTTTCGTTAAGATATTTTTTGTAACAAAAAAATAACGTGCTGCCACCTTAAATATGACATCGTCTATAGTCGGATACAACTTAAGTCTGCAGTGAAGCTCCGCCCACATTCAGCCTCCGCGCACAGAATTCCTCCACGACGAAAAAGTAATCCGCTGCTTAAACGCTTCTTGTTACGTAAACAAGAAGTTTATCACAAGAAAAAAAAAATTATGAGCTCTAGAATTTTGATACATGGATTGTTTGATATGGTCAAAAATTAAAAAGCTGGTTTCGTTTACAGTTGCGATTGGCCAGCGGAGTAATACAGGACGCCGCGGACCGCAGCCCAGTGTTAGCAACTGCTGTTTTTTTGAAGTTGTATCCTACTATAACACTGGCTGGACGGAAATATGCAGGTCAGTTCCATGTTCATAGTGAAAGTGATATCACGATACGTACCGACTAGCCAGAAGTTATTCGTACACTGAACAAGGTTTACACAGTAAGTACCGGAGTACCCTCTTATGGCTACACCGAAACCTTGCAGAGTTTTAGCCCCACCGTACGGTAAACGCGGTAACTGGCAACGTACGGCAAATGTGGCCAGGCAAGCCTGGCTGGTAGCAACGGCAACGCGTTACCGTATCCGCCCTAAGGCTGTCCGGCTGCGCTAAAACAGTCTACCGCAATCAGGTGCCGGAGTAAGGGTGCGGCAAAGAGAGCCACACAGCAGCGCATTTATGTCTGTCTGCTACTAAAGGATGCCGCCCGTCATATACATTTCCGGACTAATCGCGTGTCGTGCAGGCCCTTACAAAAATTCCCGCAGACATTTGTCAATGAAGTCTGGAGACTTTCATAGACGAATCTTACAGGTAAGTCTTCAGACAATAGAAACCCTCCGAGTATATCGACAAACTGTAGATTTACGGTTATATACGTAGACTTTTGTCAAAGTCTGATAGCCTGTAGACAATACAAATCTTACGACCGTCGATCGACAATCTATAGATTACTGGTTATGAACTTTTAGTAGACTTTTGTATAAAAACAGCCGATAAGACTATCAATAGACAAAATGATATATTTGTCGGAAGGCAACAGAGTTAATAAGAAGTCTGCAGAAGGCCTATAGACCATTTTAGTAAGGGCTACACAAGTAAAGCAAATTGAAAATTGCGGCAAAGGAAACGAAAATACAAGAAACGCGTCACCAAGGCAAAAAAAAAAAATTCTGAAGATGAAACGGAGAGACATGAGTTTCGCAAATTTTTCAGCAGAAAAATGGTACTGAATCCACGCACACGTGTTTCCATCAAATAACCGATGCCAAGCAGGAAAACATCAGCGGGAAACAGCTTCCTATAAAAATCAAAATGAAAAAAAAAAAACGGCTCATAAGATAACAAGAAAGCTTTCTTAAATATTAGCCTCTTCTAAAAAAAAAAATTCATTAAATGTCATCAGACTGGCTCGAAGATCCTTAAGAGCTTTAAAAGCTCCTCGGCTACCACGGCTCGAGCGAGACCGAAAACAACCTGGCATATCATGCAGACGAAGCACGCGAGCGGCCGGTGCATGCCAGCTGTCCCTCGGTTTACACCGGTATCCGCAGCGAGATCCGAGTGAATACTTGCACGCTCAAGGTCTGCAGCGACTTAAACTTCACGAAATGGCTTTTGCCTCTGGTTGCGGTCCTTGGCAAGTTTTCATTTTTTACTCGACGCATCTGTTTGCATATCGGCCAATCTAATAGCGAAGGATTTCCATTCCTCGTACTCCATGAGCGCTGGCGTGTCTCTTTGCAGCTATTTGCCTTTCATACACAAGAGCCTTGGTCGCCTGTTACGTTTGTCAACCTCGGGCCAAACGCTTCTACGACGTGCGCGCCGTGCGCTGCCAAAGGTGCTAAGTTACGTCTTGCTGCTGGCAGTTTTCAATTAAAATAAAATTTTATTGACGCATCCACTGCACTCTTCCACATTAGACGAGAATTTTGAAAAAAGATGAATTACGAAACAGAGTGTATCAGGCAGTTCCTAAGCCCAAGAATAGAATTCCGAGGCTACAGTCAGCGAATGCCTGCGCACTCCGCCACTTCTGTCCGTACATCATTGATGGAGAACCCTCAAAAGAAACAGGCACAGACACAATCAGCAGCGACCTAAAAGAAGATACAAGTACGCCTCCTGAAAGTGATTAAGATTAAATATTAAGATTAAAGATTAAGAAAGTGATTAAGAAACTGAACTCGGCACTAAACAGCCGAGTTTTCAAGTTAACCACCGTGTTAAAGGGAGACTGAAGCACTTTTTCTGAAAATCGGGCTGGCAGCGGCGTGCTATAGTTTTTCATGCTGTATACTGGAATATCGCATCCAAATACGGCAAAAACAAGCGCGAATTGCCTTTTTTAGCCGAAATAAGCGGCCTGTGCCGCGGGGCACGCCGCGCGGCGCGCCGCCGCCCGTCATTGGTCAAGAGAGATCGTGACGTCACTTTGAGGACTGGAGAAGCTGCCGACGGGGATCCGGCGCTGCGTTGAGTGCAGATCGCAGCTTTCCGTGTCGTAAAAGCGAATACGGCGACTGTTTTTTTTTTTACTGACCACCGAAGAAAAGGATACTACAGTTTGCTCATTCCACGTATCGCCTGAAACCAAAAAAGACACAAGCAAAAATTCTATGCCTAGCACAAGCATACGCCAGCTTCAAAGACGCGATGCAGACCATGCGTAAAAGGTGCCAGCACAACCTCGGCTCGTATTCTCGGAAAGGAAGGGGTGCGAACAATACTCAAGTCAATTACCACCACCGGACGCCTCCTGGCTCGCCCGGAAGAGCGTCATCCTAAAGAAAAGGCCCAAAACACTGTGTACAAGAAATCCTATTCTCAGTACCCGGCGTTGCAGGTTGGGGCAAGAAAGAATTTTAAGGAAACGATGAAGGAGCACAAAGTTGGTGTCAAAATTAGCGACGCAATCATGGTGCGCTGGAAACCAAGCCAAATACGCGCACAAGGCTGCTGCTTCACTCCTGGCGCGTTCAGCAGATGCCAGAAAATATTAATCGCTGCCTCGGAAACGTTCGCCCTTCCTAGATTTGCAGTTTAGGTTCAGTGAAGTAGTTGCCAGCTATATGTGTGTTTAAAAGCCAAGCTAGCTCCAACTCGCCCGCTGCCACAACTTGATGAAGAAACCGAGTAAGGCTGCGGTGTTTTTTTTGCAAAAACTCGGTTGGCATTCATTTCTCTCATAAATTTGCATCCCAAATCAACGTCGAACGCTTTCATTTTAATTGCTTAGCTAGGATTAAACGAGATGCCGCATATGAAGAGCTTCGATGCTTGCTTGCTTTGCTTTATTGTGCTTTGCTCTGCTTGCTTGCTTGCTTGGGCACGTCGAACCGAGTATAAAATCACTAACCGAGCCTTGCTGAGCACGTCTCAGGTGATCTGGCCGCACCTAAGCTGAGGAGAGCGACACATGCTTAAGCCTCTATAAGGTTTCTTCAGGGGCTAAGTGAGCATGTTTCTATTTTTAAAAGAGGCGCTTCTTCGGAATGGTGACACGCCTCTCATGCGCGAGGAAATCGATGGAACTGTGTCATGGTTCAGCCGCGCCTTTTCGGCAGAAATCTCCAGAGATCACACTAGGACAAGCTCTGCCTGTAGCCGCTCTTACGAAAGTGTTTCGAGCAGAGTAAGCTTGCTTTAGTCGGCATGAATTTATTTATTTATTTTATTTATACAGAATACCCCTAAAGGCCCTCGAGAGGGTATTACATAGGGGGGGGGGGGGGGGGGGGGGGGGGCACAGGCAATTGAACAGAATAAAAAAAAACCACAAATATAAAACAAACAACAAAAGCACAAATAAGACACATTGGATGACAAGCAAAAGAATAAAAAAAGCACAAATAAGACACTTTGCATGACATATAAGTAAGCAAAAGAATCAAAAGAATGGCAGCGCGGCAAAGAACGAAGATTAGTGCTGGATTAAAACTATACAAACAGAACACTAATACAATGAATCTTTTTAGTAACAAACCCTGCAAAAAAGGAAGCCATGAACAAATAAAATAACAATGTATGCGAAGAGTTAAGCAGTAGTTATTGAAGATATAAGTTTAAAATATTTATCAGGATCAGTGGTGGTTGCGATATATGAAGGCAGAGTGTTCCAGTCAGATATTGTGCGTGGTAAGAATGAATGCGCATAGATAAATGTTCTGCACGTGAAACGTCTAACTTTAAAGGGATGATCGCGGCGGAAGGAGGCAAAGAAAAAAAGTCGTTATGAAGTGATGGATGATGATAAAGTTTATGAAAAAGTGATAGTCGTGCAATTTTACGGCGGAGACATAAATCCTGGAGACCTGCGCGTTTCTTTAAGGCTGTGACGCTGGTGTTACGTGAATAATCGTCACAGCAGCGAGCGGTTGCGCTGCGAGCTTGTGATCGTGCGGAAAACAGTGGAAGACGACACAGTCGCGGCCGTAGTTGTTCGTGGACACGAACGCAGAGTAGTACCTGTTGAATCTGATTCTCAAGGTCGGCTGACACGCTTTGTACGTCACAACGCACGCAGTACGAGGAACAACGCACGCAGCACGAGAAACAACGCACGCTGAAAGCGCGCTCGGGTGCGCCGAAGCATCCCCGGCTCCTCAACATGGCGTCACGCTGGCCGACATGGACGAGGTTTCCCTTTCCGCTGTTCCCCTCTCCTGCGCTCGCGCGGGGCGCGGGAAATTTAAACATCGTGTTTTTAACTGGTGATTGCGCCACTGTTTTAGCCAAAATCGAAAAAATAATTTCACAGACGTGATCAACAATGACACTACTTCAAAACCCTAGAAGGTTAGCTGATTCGAAAACCGCCTCAGTATCCCTTTAATGCCTCGAGGCCCGGGCTCTTGATTTTTCTCTTTTTCTCGAAAACTTCGCCGTCGTCGTTACCGCCAGCCGTCCACCACGTCTACAGTACGGCAAAGGCATCACTCAATGCACTTGGATCACTGCCTCGTAGTTCACTCCTTGTACGGCTCTTCTCCCGAGCCTTCAGTGAACCTCTGCAGTTCGTCCTGCTTGTTGGATGACAAGACCTGGTCTCTACGGCGCGTGCGCATTAATACGGCGGACGCAGTCGACAGAGCTAGCATTCTCACCGCAACGAAAACGAGAGCGGAAAAGTTGGTCGAATCAGGAGAGGCAAACAATGACGAAGAAATCGCGCGTCACGGGAGAAACAGTCGGTGGCGAGGAGAAAGCTCGCGCGGTCGGCGGCGGTCACGGCCAATTCCCGCAGCGAACGCGCGCGCGGCGCAATCTTTTTCCCAAACGCGCTGGCCCAGTTTCAAGCCCGTTAGCGCACAGGGAAAAGTAAAAGAGAGAAGCTCACGCTGGCGGCCGGAAATTTCCCGCAGCAAGCGAGCGCAGCATAACGGTTTCCGCGGCCAATCGAACACAGCTGTTTGAGGAAGGGCTGCGGGAGCGCTTATTGCAGGAACAGAGTGTACCAACGATAAGCGGCTACACGTCGATTCGGCCGGAGAGTGACGGCGGCTGCGTCTTCCGTAACGGCGAGATGAAAAAGGTGGTAGTCAAGTTACGGTGCACGCCGAAGAGCCGAGGGCAGTGCAATCTGAGCCTGGCAATTTCAGTACCCCGTACCGATAACTAAGAAACGTAAAAAGAGACTATAACTTCCGTCCGGGAGAGGACGAAGGCGATTTTTTTTAGCCATTAATATTTGCGGAAAAGGCAAACAACCTTATTTATGCTTGGTTCACTAGAGTGATTGTCACAGTCCTAATGAAATCGAATGATTTTAGTAAGCTGTAGAGCTTTCCCTCGTACCCGAATTGCTGTACACAGGTTTAGTGCTAACTTGTTCTATGTATAAAGCTATCTCCGCCTTGGGGGATTCCACCCCTGAATACTTTATCTAACGTCGAAGACGACATCGGGGTTGGTTCTAACTTGATCTAAAGGGCTCAGATACAAGCTCAAAATGAGAAGTTACCAATGTGGGAAACCGGGCCCGCTGGCTAGATTGGTGCTTGCTGAATGGCGGCGTGATGGCAGCTAGCAATCCCCTTTACTAAGACGTACGTTAACATGTGCGGCAACGGATTCCCAAACGCTAGCGAACTTCCAGCGTCTGCTATATGCTTTCAACCAATAAGGTTTGAACGAAGTATGCGGCACACGCCTCACTTCTCCAGTCAGACCACGCGTTCACATCAGTCCGCCTCCCTCTGCGTGCGTTTGTCACAACAGCCTCCGATGAGACGATAACGCCTGTGGACGGTGCAGCGAAAGCTTTCCAATCGATACACGGAGAGCCACCTTGGACCACGGATGCTACGCGTTGGTATGGACACAACGACTAATAAAATTTAGAGCCGCTTTGAGACATCGCAGTGATTCACAATCATTCCGTAAGCTTTAGACGAGAAATGCATAACGAGAAACAAACAAAAAAAAGCGTTTGGCAGCAAGTAACTACGCGATCCAGTTTCTTCGCTGTCTGCAAGAAATTTCAAAAGTATCAAAAGACCGCCCACTTGCTCAATAAGGGGGCAGAGGACAACATTCTTTAGTCTGTCTGGATGGCTTTCGGCGGACTTCACAACCCCTCCAACACTAAAACCTGACAAATTAATTACTTAGGAAATAAACGGTCGATATATACTCGTTCCATGCAAATTTTGAGCGACACTGCATGGCTCTCAAAAACAATACCTCAAAAACAAGACGACGGAATGCCCTACAGCATTCATGTAACTTCCAGATCAGCTGATGCTCGCGGTACAAAAGCAACGAAATGCCTCACAGGCACGGCGTAAGGCAATGCGTAAATTATTAGTCGCACAGACCATGTGGAAGAATATACTCAGCGCCAACACCCTGGAATGTATTCTTTTTTTCTTCCCGTTTCCGCATTTCTCTCCTGACACCTGCAGAGGACAGGAAACGCGCCATCCAGACGTCGCTTGGAGAAGAATGCCCGGTGCTGCACTTTTAGTTTTTTGTTTACGAGGCGAAGAAACGAGCGGCGCCGGTTGGCGCACGGCCCTTCGGCGGCGATCGTAATTCTTTCTCTCAGCACGTGCTCAAATGCCTCCCGACACCCTCTCCCCTACTGCCGCTACCCACACGCCACGCTTTGGCGATGAATGTTGGCATGCTCCCGCGCGGTAGCGCAGCTCCATCTGCCGTGTATCACAAGAAGCACAAAGGCGCAAAAGAACGAGGGCGGCACATAACGAGCACTCGCCGAAGCGTAAAGCGGCCACAAGTGTCGGGGGAAAAAACGCACGAATAATACGGGAGAGGACTAATGGCGCGAGAGATCCAAAAGCACAGTCGAGTCCTATTGGGTCAGGTTATTAGACAAGCGACTGCAGGTGCCGCCTAATGAACACAGCAGCCAGTGCACCCACGTGCAGCCAGGGCCTACATTCTCTCTCCAGATGACTGTACAGTCAAAGTCAAGCGCAATCGGGCACTGTCACAAATCAATGAGGCCTGTTGGCCCGATGGGGAGCGGACAGGGGAGTTAGGCTTCGACAACGTTGGAATCGAAAGCGCCCACCCAGAAGGAGAATAAAGCAAGACGGGCGGGAGGGCGAATGCGATTATAGCGCAACATTTGAACCAGATTTAAGACAAAACTTTGTGCGATGTCACGACGCCTGAGAGGCATATCTAGTGAAGAAAGATGGCTGCACGTTTGTATAAAACATTCCGACGGGCCTCTAGCGTTTCGCCGCCATCGAAATGCGACCGCAGCGGCCGGGATCGAACCCGCGTATTTCGGGTCAGCAGCCGAGCGCCATAACCACTGAGCCACAGCGGCGGCCATTTCAGCAGTCAGATCCTCCTTCAGTCTTGATCCCTTTTACCCCCTACTAATTTCTTCGTGGTCTATTGGATTGGAAAACATAAGAACATATGGCGCGAGCACGCAGCAACGACGTGTCAGGTAAAAACGTCACGTTACACTAATTGGCAGATGGAAGGACGGCAATTAAAAAAAAATGAAAAGGGGGTGCGGGAACATAAAGACGTCAGTTGCTCCTTATCGCACACGCCTCCCTGCTACGACTAGTCCAACCAGGGCCAGGCGCATCCCCAGTGAATACCGACGGCAGTGCATCAGGCGGCATAAACGCTACTTACATTGACGAAAAGGAAGAAGGACAGAGCTCGGCAGGGTGCAGTGCGCCCAGATAGCGCGTGAGTGACCTTCGAGCAAAACTATCTTCGGTATACTCGCGTTTACATCAGAGCTATTGTTATAACGGAGCAATCTACGAGGAAATAACCGCGATAAGGCCGATATTTGGACATCTCGACAACTTCGTCAGAGCGAAATTTAACTTCTTTTCTTCAAAGGCAACCTTTTTACGCGCCTCCAGTTTGCTGCTCTGAAGACAACCGGGACTCGCGATATCATCATCATCACCTGCTATGGTCCCTGATGGGACTTGCAGTATTGTAAATAAATAAATAAATCATCATAACTATCGTCTTCATCAGCGAGGTAAAGTCCACTGCCGCACACAGGCTCTCCAAGAGATCACCAATATCAGCTGTCCAGCTACAACTCCTGCCATGCTATCTCATCAAACTTAATTGTAGCCCCCGAGCATTTCCCGCCCTCGACTGCTTTCCCTCTTCTTAAGTATTCACTATGCCATCCTAACAGACCACGGTCACCTGCTGCATGTTTCTTTGTAGTCGTCCGTTTCTTCCCATCAGGTATTTCGTTACCACGCCCACACAGCATGGGTAACCGGTGACCATAGATATAAGACACTAATTCAAAGACACTAGTGCGCTTTCCGACTTGTCACGTTAAGAAATCAGCTTTAAGTTTTGAAGTCATTAGTAACTTGGTTATAGCGGTGTGGTGCGCGAGTGAAGTGCGCGGTAGGCAACTTTTCTTGGCAAGCCTCGTGCGAACGAACCTCAGTGAGGCGATTTTTTTGGGGGCCTAGAGATCATTTTTCCGAAATGACAGTTGTAGCAACCAGCCTCAGGATACTCCCTGCGGTGTTTTCGGCTGCCTGAACCGCTCCGTAGTCTGTCAGATACTGTCAGATAGTCTGGATTTAGCTGGAACAGTGAACAATGAAGACATCAAGAAGTCGGCCCAACCCTTCAATAGTCCACCAATAAGAACTATTTACTGCCTGCATTCCATTTAATGACCTTCAGTGTCATCTAAAAAGCGATAGCTGAGTTGGTAGTATTATGGGCGTTATTTTCCACGTGATCTACATTATGTGGCCAGGATTTCTTCCCACTGTCCGTACAGAGAAAGCCGTTTTGCCCAAGCTGCGATCCCCTCATTATCCTTCCAGCCACTCGCCGCGCTGCTCTCCGTCTTAAGGTGCCTCGATGCAGCGTTCCTTTCCTGGTTTCATTACCACAGCCTCCTGAGACCCGTCTATGGAAATTTGTCCAATATATTGTCCATTAATTATTAAGCCTAAAAAGCCTCCTACACCAAAGCATTCATCTTCATGAAACCCGGTTGCCCAACACAATGGACAAGGTGGTGACATCTGTGCATCGTTTTTGAAATTAAATTCCTCACTTTCCCGCGAAAACACTTCGACAATGGCAGCGTTCAGTGGCGCGGCGTTCTACGCCACCTGCCGAGAACTAAGTACTGTTTCTGCCATATTTGCCAATTCTCAGGGCATAAATTTGGTCTTATATTAACAAAAATAGAATAGGAAACAAGCAGATATCAGAAATTTCACTCTATACGCTTTCACTTTTCTCTGCTTTTAATTGTTCGCGTGTCCAATACGTTGGACACTGGGACTCAACCCGGTTATTTTGACCATGCTTTTGAGATGGTTTTGGTCATAGCAGTAAACGAATACTGCTGGTATTTAACGGCCCGGCACGAAATCATGTCTTTTTT